>NC_041411.2:43915966-44260133 GCF_900747795.2 Erpetoichthys calabaricus | reverse complement strand
AAGGTTCCCAAGAGCACAGTGGCCTCCGTAATTCTTAAATGGAAGATTTTTGGAACAACCAAAACTTTTACTAGGGCTGACCGACCTGGGCAATCGGGTGGAGAAAGGCCTTGGGAAGAGAGATGACCAAGAACCTGATGTTCCCCCTGGTTGAGCTCCAGGGAACTGGGAGAAATGTCCAGAAGGTCAACCACCACTGCAACACTCCCCTAATCTGAGGTTTATGGCAGAGTGACCAGATGACACATGAAAGCTCATTTGCGAAAAGCCATCTAAAGGACTCTCAGACTGTGAGAAATACAATTCTCTGGCCTGATGAAACCAAGATTGAAGTGTCTGACCTCAATTCTAAGCATCACCTCTGGAGGAAAGCAGGCACCGCTCATCACCTGGACCACTCCATTCCAATAGTGAAGCACGGTGGTGGCAGCATCGTGCCCTGGGGTTGATTTCAGGGGCAGGGACTGGGACACTAGTCAGGGTTGAGGGAGATAATGAAAACTTGACCCCTATCAACAGGACAATGACCCTAAGCATAAAGTAAAGACAACTTTGGGGTCCACTTTATGAATGTCCTTGAGTGGCCCAGCCAGAGCCTGGACTTGAAGCCAATTGATCATCTCTTGAGTGACCCGAAAATAGCTGTCCACTGATGGTCTCCATCCAAGCTGACAGAGCTTGAGAGGATCAATCGAGAAGAATGGAGAGAAAATCCCTAAATCTATGTTCAGGTCTTAGCAGGATGCAACTATTGCTTTGTTTCTGTAACTCGCACTCGACCAGCCACCAAGGCACTATATGAAACAGAACGAGATTCCTTATGCTGTCTCGGCTCTCGGTTCTCCTTCAAAGAATCTTTCAGGTTCTCCATCCTTCTGAAACTCTCCAACTGCTCCTCTTTCTCTTACCACCTGCAACACTCACTGAACTCTTTTAACTGCTCAAGGTGAACTCTCTGTGTCAAATCGATTTGAATCATTCTGCCTGTATGATTTCAGCCATTTTAACTCCTAGGATTTGATGTGCCTGCTTTCTCTGCAAATAAACACAGCTTTAGATAAAAACAAAGCTTGTTATTATCTACTGAAACCAGCTTATGGTTCACTGACCCTAGAAATCGCCTAGAGGTTAGGGGAGGTCCCTGTCTAACGCAAGTCCACTCTTAAAAATAAGGTGCCAGAGTGGCTCTTCACACTATGGGTGATGCCATAGGGGAACCATTTTTGATTCAAAAGAAGACCCTCAATATAAGTTTCAGAAAGAACCTTTCATTATTTAGATCTGTAACAGGCTCCATACAGTACCATCAAAAGATTGTAACAGATTTGTGAAATGTCAACAGGTCATGATTTTAAGAGGATTCATGCTGCACATGCCCAGCAGGCTAAGTCCAGGTTTTCTTAATCTTATTTGGTGCACCACACATTAAAGATTTTTCAAAGCTTGAAGAACCAACTTCATATGCAAAGAACCCTTCCCAGAAGGAAATGGTGCTTGGTCAAGTAAAGGTTCTACGAGGAACCCCACAACTCAGTAAAGTGCCATTAAAGACCCAGTATTTTCAAGAGTGTCCTGAAGATAAATAGAGAGGCATCATTGTTAGTCTTCTTAGTGGTGGAGACCATGAGCTGAGGTCCCAGCAGCGTGCAGCCTGCATTTGCTGATGTTCCCAGAGGTGAGTATTGTGTAGTGTACGTGTAAAACAAGATTAATAAGTCTAACGTATGCAAAAAAAAATTAAAAATCTAGAAGGCTAGTATAGTGCAATTTGTGACAACATGACGGTTTTCATGATATAAAAGGCCCCTTTCACCTAGATATTTTTTTTGGTCAAAATTCCCAAAAGAGAAATATTCTGCCGACTTTTAATTTTACTTTCTTTCCCCGAGCCACAAAGAAGCTTCCTCGTTTGCATTAATTTGTTTTTCATCTCGTGTCAGTGATGTATGGCAGAGGATCTGCTCTGTGTCAATTTGGTGCTGCGTGCTGAGCCAATCAAAGGGAAGATTAAATGTGTGGGGACGAGCCGGAGCCCTTTGGGCAGTGTGAGCCCCTCGTAAGCTCCGCTATCACGATGGCATGTGTCATCTCTACTTTCTGACTTGACTTTCGATGACAACTTATCAAGCGCTATTTGCGTCTTGGCTCTTTTTAGTTTGATATACAACCACTGATCTGAAGCTGGCGGAGAAAAAAAAATCCCACGGTTTTATTTCAGACTTTAGTACATCATTTTTGGTGGATATCGTGACCCTTACCTGGAAAAGCAGTCAAAAATGATGTTCGATTTTTGATAGATGGAGTCGGAAGATCTATTATTAATTAATCAGCCATAACTAGACTCCTGTCTGATAAGACATAGCTAATGCTTGATGCTAAATTTGTTTTTTTTTTTTAAAACACTAGGGGGCTCTGTCCCCTGCTTGCTTCACTCGCCAACCACCATGTGGGCGATATGTGCTAGCCACTTCATGGCTCTGCCACTCACGTATGGAGAAGCAAATGTACAATTTTAACAGATTGTTATTTTCATGGTAGTTGTTACATATGCATACTAGACTTAACTAATTTACATTACAGCGAGTAATTAACCACATTAAAAAATAGTAAAACGTAATATTTTCATGTTGCGTTAGTGATATTCGTTGCGTTATACGTTTTCATTCTGTTTGGCTTTGAAATTAACACACAAATACTTTTAAAACTTACACTTTTGCTGTAAAACGTCAGTAAAAACAATATTTGGAATGAACTTTTCGTCAATACCGCATTGAATTTTGATTCCGTGTTTGGATTTACATCGTGACAGTGCCATGTATAACTGGCCGTGAGTGAATTTCGTTCCTTTCTCTCTAATAAATAAACCGACTTTTTCGAATGTTTGTCCCTGTGATTTGTTAATCGTCATAGCAAAAGCTATTCTAATGGGAAACTGTAAACGTTTTAATACGAATGGCAAATCAAGATCTCCTTTGGTGTCTAATGTTATCCCCTGAAGATGTACTACATTACCTTTGTTGTCGCCTGCTAAAATTTTACATATCAGAATTGTTCGACCAATTTTGAATACAACTAATCTTGTCCTATTGCATAGCCCAAAACTCAGACATAAATTACATAATAACATTACGATACATCCTTCTTTCAACAGTAATTCGGGTGGTGGAAGACCGGACCGTGTTAACAGTTGTAGATATTCTACAGGATATTGTAAGTTGATGTTTTCATCTTCCACACAATCACCACCAACTGTTTCAGCATAGTCTATTTATACGCATTTAACCAATTTGCCTTGTAACCAATCGACAATTTTCGTGTTAATTCATTTGATTTCATTGTTTCTTGGTGCTAGGATTGCCTGTGTACTCATTTCTTCTGTTGATAACCCTTCAGGATGAAAGTCCTCAGTAAGATTTGGACCTAATAAATCTTCTTTTATTGGGAACTTAAAGTGAGGAAAACGTAAAAATTTATAAGAGCTGAGAGCGCAGGAACTGTGAGTGACAAAAGCATTTACACGACTGAGAGGTGAGAGGACCGCGGGCGTGGGCCGTTAACCAGAAATGGAGGGCGAGGAGGGCGAGACTTGAGAAAATCTCTTGGCAATAGTCTTGTCTCGCAGGACTTGAAAACAATCTCTTGGAAATGGTCTTGTCTCGTCTAAAGATTTTCTTTAATAATAGAGAGACAATTATATGGGTTTTACTTTCTTCTTTCTTACAGTGGTGTAGTCGGCAGGATTAGTCAGTCATAGATACACTCCTGTTTGACACGACATAGCTAATGTTTGATGCAAAATTCTTTAAAAAAAAATAATCAATTATATGGGTTTTACTTTCAGGTGACCAAACACTTTCTTGTTTCTTACAGTGGTGTAGTCGGCAGGATTAGTCAGTCATAACTATACTCCTATTTGACACGATATAGCTAATGCTTGATGCAAAATTCTTTTTTTAAAAAAAAAAACAATTATATGGGTTTTACTTTCAGGTGACCAAACAGTTTCTTGTTTCTTACAGTGGTGTAGTCGGCAGGATTTAACAAGTTGTGAAGTTCTGGAACAACAGGACGTGGCTACGATTATGCAGGCCATGGTGATATTGGGTTTCAGATTTCAGCATAGTGAGAATTAAGCGGCTGGTCCCATTGCTCTATTACAGCCCGAGTTTATTCCCAGGCTTATGTTTATTTTGAATTATTTTTTGTTATTTTCATATAATATTTGGTTCAGATTTAGAAATTTAATTTTGTCCATTGTATTTTGTGAGTGGTCCCCCAAGAGCAAGTCCACCTTGACATCACTGGCTGCTCCTGAGACCACCCTCTGGCTCTGTATTGACCCAGAGAAGACCATCTCTGCAGTTGTGCCTTGATGTTGTGGTGGAGCCACTTGTAAGCATTGTGTTTTTTGTCTGGATTTACTGGCCTTATGATTATTTTTTTTGGACTGCTGTCTTTGGGTCGTGTATTGGGACTTGTTTGCTTGGGGTGGCTTTTAAGAAACCTTCTTTTTGCTGTTTTTGAGTCTTTCTGGATCTATTTTCCTATTCTGTTTATTAACAGTTTTCCTTGATAAAGGTTTTTGATGAGATTTGTCTCTACAAGCCAGAGGTTGTCAGTTGTCTCTCTTGTAAGGCACACTTGATATGTTTTGGTACATTTTTAGGTCTTTTTTAGGCCGCTGTCGGTCATCATCACAGTATTAAGGTCAGGCTGCTTTAGGTGAGGCCTATTCTAGGCAGGCAGAGAGAGTGTGATCTGCCCTGTGGAGGCTCCAAGCCCTTTTCACTGTTGGAATGTAATCCTTTCATAACACTAAAGCAAGCTGGAAGATAACTGAGATGGAGACATGTTTTTTACTGCTAGTCAAAGAAAACAACTGTAACATTCTACACTGCATGTGAAAAGCTAATTTTAAATTCTACCCTTGATCTGTTTTCCAATATGTTTATCCAGCTCAAGGTTGCAGGGATTAAATTAGTCACTTGGTATATCTCATTTCTGAGTCAACAATGCAAACACACAAGGATGAAAAGATATGCAGTTTATTATTAATGTTATTAAAATAAATGCAAAATCCTGAGTAATCCTGAGTAAAATGCTCTATTTGTATTGGGTCACATGGGCTCTGCCCATGCATTGGAATAATAGGGCTAATGTTGTACTGATTTATAGTTCATACGTTTTTAGGCCCATCACACTGAAATTCTGGCCATTTTTCATTCATTCCCAATTCTGCTCACGAGACAGTACTGCTCAAGTCTCTCGATGTAAGTGTTCATTCCTCCTCCAGGCTCCGGCTGTTTCCTGATAAACTCACACATTTTGATTGATGTACTTATTTTGTAAATTTTCTTTTAGTCACTTCTCCATTTTACTCCACTCTTTCTTCCAGCCTACTTATACTCTCCTCAGCAGGCCATGCTGGGTATGGGAAACAGCAGAAATCAACCCAGTTCAAAGTAAATAAGCTCCACTTTTAACATTCAGCATGCAACGGGTTTATCCCATCCTCATCGCCAATTCTGTTCTATTCTTACTCTTATTCTAACAGTAAGCCCACATATTGAGGATGGCAGACACCAATGCACTAATAACTGTTTTACTATAAAATATCAAGCCCCATTAAGTCACAACCACACTAATATTGTTGTGAAAAGAGAACACAGACATGTTGAAAAGGGGTGAAATACCTTGAAAAACTCACCAACCTGGCCTGGAACTTCACTGGCTTGCCTAGGTATAAACCTCACGTATTATGGTGGACAGTTTAGTAAGAATATTTAATTAGTGACCGCAAGAAATATGTCTTACCCAAGGCAGCCTGTCCCCATACCCACACCAACAGGCTTTGGTCTGCACAGGCCCAAAATGGGGAACTGGTGTATCAAGTTCACAAATGTGCTTTAAATACAGAAAATGCCTTTCAAAGGGGAGGATAAACTTTTCGGTCTGAAAGTCAAGAATCTTTTGGAAATAAACACTTTATTTAAATAATAAAAAGATGTACAAGAAGTAAAACAAAACACGGCAACTGTTGTTAAAAGGCTTTGAAATAGACCCACAAACCAGACGAGGACCTTCACTGACCTACCTGAAGATAAACCTCACCCACGGCAGCCTGTCCCCAAACTCACACAGGCAGGCTTTGGCCTGCACAGACTCAAAATGGGGAACTGGTGTATCAAGTTCACAAATGTGCTTTAAAGGCTCCAAATACAGAAAATGCCTTTCAAAGGGGAGGATAAACCAGGAAAATTTTTGAAGAATGTTTTTGAAATAAACACTTTATTTAAATAATAAACAGATGCACAACAAGTAAAAAAACATGGCAACTATGAGCAAAAGGCCTTGAAATAGACCCACAAACCAGATGAGGACCTTCACTGACCTACCCGGAGATAAACCTCACCCACAGCAGCCTGTCCCCAAACTCACACAGGCAGGCTTCAGCCTGCACAGACTTAAAATGGGGAACTGGTTTATCAAGTTCACAAATGTGCTTTAAAGGCTCCAAATACAGAAAATGCCTTTCAAAGGAGAGGATAAACCAGGAAAATATTTGAAGAATATTTTTGAAATAAACACTTTATTTAAATAATAAACAGATGAACAACAAGTAAAAAAAACATGGCAACTATGAGCAAAAGGCCTTGAAATAGACCCACAAACCAGATGAGGACCTTCACTGACCTACCCGGAGATAAACCTCACCCACAGCAGCCTGTCCCCAAACTCACACAGGCAGGCTTCGGCCTGCACAGACTCAAAATGGGGAACTGGTTTATCAAGTTCACAAATGTGCTTTAAATGTTTCAATAAGCACAAAAAAAGCCTGTTAAACTTGAGAGACAAGTCCAATAAAAAATCTTTAGAAAATAAAGAATGGAATCACACAAAATTAAGCAAAACACAAAAGAAATTAAGCAAAACAGGTTTGACTAAAAAGGCAACCTAAGGCGAACAAGTCCAAATCAAAATCCAAAGGACAGAGAAAAAAAAATCCACCAAACTAGAACATCTGCACAGTCCTTACAGACACTTCAGTTAGCCATGAACCTCTGGAGGACCAACTCCCCAACCAGCAGCATGCAGTAGCTCAGCAGTGACTTTATGGTGGACCTGCATCTTCTAGACCCACCCACAAGCCACAAGCAACTTAGATAAGCAGAACAAAAATCATAAATTATATTATGTTATATACTGTGTGTATACATACTGCATATATATTATTTAATATATATAATAAAATGTCTGTCTGTATGCTCGATATCCAATCCAACACCTTTAACCAATCAGGACCAAATTTGGCATAGTTGCTCTCTAGGATCATACAGACAAGACAGACAACTTTGGAACCCCAAAATCTGACCCTGTAGGTCCCAGTGTTTTTTTTTTCTGTATGGTACAGTTTGCACACCAGTGCCACCTACTGGCTCAAAGCAAGTGAAACATCCAAACAGATTGAAGCCAGACTAGCAGACAAAGTGACCAGACCTTAACATGACCTAACCAGGAGACACCATATGCTGCTTATCTCTACTGTAATATGAAAATGAGTATTGTGAGCTTTTGCAGAGGATGTTAGGTGAGTCTTGGTCAAGAATGGAAGTGCAGAGCAACACAACGGACAACCAAAGGGTTGTTGTTAAACTTCTGTTTTGATGACTTTTCTTTATAATTTCAGCTGTCCACCTTGAGGATTAGTCAGAAATAACACCATCCATGGTTACAACCCAGAAAGAGTTACCACAATCCTGGATCCAGTTGGTTAGAAAAATGAACAAATTCTCAACTCATGAGAGCAGAGACACTGATTGAGAGGCCTTGTGGATGACAAATAGGATGGCTAGCAATAACAATAGCGTCACCATTTAAAAAATACATAAATCATTGCTTTCTTTGCTTAAACCGTTCTATAAATATGCCCGGGTAATGTTGGATACTTCAGCTACAGAATCATAAAATTATTAAACTGAACTAAAGAAACATCAAAATCCATCCATCCATCCATTATCCAACCCGCTGAATCCGAACACAGGGTCACGGGGGTCTGCTGGAGCCAATCCCAGCCAACACAGGGCACAAGGCAGGAACCAATCCCGGGCAGGGTGCCAACCCACCGCAGGACACACACTAACACACCCACACACTAGAGCCAATTTAGAATCGCCAATCCACCTAACCTGCATGTCTTTGGACTGTGGGAGGAAACTGGAGCGCCCGGAGGAAACCCACGCAGACACGGGGAGAACATGCAAACTCCACGCAGGGAGGACCCGGGAAGCGAACCCAGGTCCCCAGGTCTCCCAACTGCGAGGCAGCAGTGCTACCCACTGCGCCACCGTGCTGCCCGAAACATCAAAATATTAACTAAAATTACAATAAAAAATGAAAAACAAAAATTCAAAAATAATAAACAAAAAGAAATTACAGAACAAACCCTGGTTGTAACATAACAAACATTATGGCGTATTGCCCCATCCAGAGGTGGCTTTACCTTACCCCTGATAATGGTGGGTTGCACTAAAGCCCCCGATGATCCTGATTTTGATTGATTTTGAGAATGTTATACTATTTACAGTGGGTATAGAAAAGACCCCCCCCCCCCTTGAATTTTTCCCATTTTTTTTTTGCTTTACAGCCTTAAATGAAAACACACAAACCAGTTTATTTTTTCCAGCTTTTCTTACTCAATGCAATCTATAACACCCAAGTGAAAGATATCACAGCTACAGTTCAGAAGAATTTAAAAAAATAAAAAATACAAGAAATACTGAGATGAATAAAGGATCACCCCCCCCCCTCCTAAACTCAATCAGGTGTAAGTGCCCACCATTTCCATTGCAGACCATGGTTACTGGCTTCCTTCCACCTGTGATCAGTTGTAATCCGTTTGATTAGTAAAGCTGTTCCTGGAGCATTCCCTTGCTTGGTAGTGCAACTGACAGCAAACAACTGACTACGGATGGCCAGCCACTTTTGAAAGATCTCGGGGATAGAGTTGTGGACAGACATATGGCAGGAGATGGATACAAAAAAATCTCCAAGGTTTTATCAATCCCAAGGAGCACAGTAAAGTCCATAATAAAGAAGTGGCAAGTGTTTGGTACTACTAGGACCCTCCCTGGATCCGGTCGTCCCTCCAAACTGGATGGAAGAGCAAGGAGGAAACTGGTAAAAGAGGCTACCAAGAGACCAATGGCCACTTTGAAGGAGTTACTGGATTTTATGGCAAAGAGTGGTCATTGTGTGC
Organism: Erpetoichthys calabaricus; assembly: GCF_900747795.2. Taxonomy (NCBI): domain Eukaryota; kingdom Metazoa; phylum Chordata; class Cladistia; order Polypteriformes; family Polypteridae; genus Erpetoichthys; species Erpetoichthys calabaricus. Next base: position 44,250,877 of record NC_041411.2, on the reverse strand, counting down.
AACAATTTCACAAGCGCTCCACAATTGTGGCTTGTTCAGGAGGGTCGCAAGGAAAAAGTCACTTCTCAGGAAAGGCCACATTTGAGCTTTGCCAGAATGCAGAATCTTCAAGGTGCACTCTGGTAAAGTTCAAACATTTTTTATTTCCAGTTTCTGAATTTTCACATCAAGTATAATAACTTCTAACAATTGCCTCCTCTTCCATTGCCATCTTTTTCATAAGTGATATTTAAACCACTAGCATTTTAAGAAACTTTTTAGTTATCTAGAATGGGCTGATGCCAATTCAGGATGGGTTCCATTCACTGCTGCCAGGGTTTGCTCCCAAATGTTATAATTATTTAATTATTTATCTGACACTTTTTTCCTAAGGTGATTTACAACATTTAAGACACAATTGGTTACATTTCTTTTGTTTTTCCATTGGAGTACAGTCAGGTGTAGTGACTTGTTCATGGTCACAAAGTGTCAGTGGTGGGACTTAAACCCACAGCCTTAAAGTCAGAAGACCAAAATCTTAACCACTACACCCTGCAAACTTTGTTTATTTTATAATTTAATTATTTGGCTGACGTTTTTATCCAATTGACTTGGATGTAACAATTGGTTACATTTCTTTTGGTTTCCCAACTGGAGCACAGGCAGGTGAAGTGACCTGTTCTTGGCCACACAATGTCAGATGCAGGATTTGAGCCTGCAGCCTCAGAACTTGAAGTCCAACGCCTTAACCACTACTGTCTGCAACTTGACCAAGTAGGTAAGATATTGGGCAGATACATGCTTACCAGTTACAAAGCCAGCTTCCTACTCCATGCCTAGGAAACTGCCTACTTACAGTAAATTACAAAAAAAAAATTAGCTTTAAACAATCAAAAAGAGAAACATTTAGTAAACTGCCAACTTCTGACCTCCAATGTCATTTTCAAATGGCACAGCCCCAGAATGCTTGTGTAAATGCAAATGCAATGTAGATTTTTTAATTATATTAAAGGATTTTTTCATCATTTTTAATGTCAAATTCTAACCAACCCGACACTTTCCTCATGAGACGCGTGCATTTTACATCTTGAACATGCAACTTCAGTCAATGTAGGCTGACATTTAAATCACCTAGGAACATTGCACTAGAAACAAAAACTGAAATTTTAATTGATAATAACTTTTGCATTTATTTATTATCATCGGTTTGTATAAAGAGTTTCACCACAAAAGCTTCCAAGTAATAAAGCAGTGCTATTCCGGCAGCCCAGATGTCATTTCAGCAGCATGGACAGCATCAACCACCGCCCCGGAGCGGGCAGGCAGGAGAAGGCCATGTTGAACGTTGTAAATGAATATTTCATTTTTACTCTCAGAGAAATAAACGAATTACGGAGAACAAATCCAATGGCATCATAAAAAATTTAACATGAAGACAAAATAAGTAGCAACGATTAGTTGCTACGAATTACAATAAGGGGCAGACATTTGGAGCTAGCGCTGAATAGGCAACAAATAATTACTAAAGCATAATTTAAACAGAACGTAGCTAAACACAGATACATAAAATAAAAGCTGGATATGTGAACGAAACAAGCTTTGATCGATCCGTCGCTTGATTTTCTATTACACCAATTCTAAGTCCCGTTATGCTGCAGTCGCTTGTGAAATGCAGCAACCGTAAAATCCAATACTCGGGTAGAGATAAGGTACTTATGTACGGCTAAAAGCTGTTAGAGGTAAACTTGTCCACCTCTGAGACGGCTGCAGAATCAAATGGAACATAAAGTGAAACTCTGAAGGGGCGCTGCATGCAGAGATCTGAAGAGTACAAGCAGGATTAAGCCGAGGCGTTTCCAGCCTTGAATACAACAGGGCGCTTGATGTGGGAGCCTTTTGTGTTTCCCGTGTCGTCCTTTGCCTCATGCATTTAAGTTTTATTAAAATACTAGACATTAAGCCCGTTACAATAACGGGCGATAGAATAGTAGTGCATAAATATTAGTAGGAACAGTCTATATTAAATGGCAAAGGACCGTCTATTTTCTGTTATAGTAATACTGTCTTGTATGTGGCTGTACTATGCGTCACTGTATTGTGTGACTTTAATTTTCTCTCACAGTAATACATCTCTCCAGCAAGTATTTTAATCTGTGCTGGCGTGCCCCTAATTATTGTATGTATGGCGTCTCCCCAGCAACGGATTTTATGTGCGCGAAAATACATCTACTTTTAAAAGTCATCCTATTGTAATATCATGAAAATTCGTATATTTAGGAAAACACTTTACACTTTACCGGACCAATTTTGTTAATCGCAAATCTGACATCCTCAGAGTGAACAACAAACACTAATCCCACCTCTTTGGGGAAGCTGGTCTCCGCGTCTCAGTACCCGATTGGATATTTTATAGGTCCCGCCCTCTCTGTCTTGTGTGACGCGTCAAGCAGCCTTTGAAGCGTCGCAACCGTGCACTGCGCATGCGCACTTCACCAGAAGAAACACACGGACACATGGACGCACACAGGGATTTCATTAAAGAGGATTTGGTTGTTTTTGTTTGTGCATGTGTTCTTGCTTGTTTGATTTGATCTATTTGATGTTTTCATGTTCATTTGTGTCCTAAATGACAATTAAACGATTTGACTATTATATACGATACAATAGCAACTTGGAATTTTTCGAAGTATATTTCCTAAATAATTAGTGCGCGATCTGCAATTTTAATATAATTGTCAGTCTTGCATGGATTACAAAATTATGTGAAAATATGTGTAACGGCCCATTTGCTATTGTATAAGGTTAATGCGTGTTACTTCCATTGTCATCTTAGAATTACCTGCCATGGTGTATTGGGAAAGAAGAAAAAATTTGCTTTTGTGATGAAGGGTGTATCCAAAAGGCGTCAAATATCAGTTTGCACAACCGAACATAATCCATGGCATGTACAGAAATGAACAGTTTAATAAAAGTCGCTTACTTTTACTTCTCACTGTACAAAGGTGTGAACTTAATGCAACAGGTGGTCAACAAAAGAGGGCGGTCTTTTATGCAAAATAGACTTTTGGCAACTATTGGATTGTCTTGTTTAATTTAAGTTACATTAACTTAAATCAGTCACTTGAAGGAAACATCCACATTAGTCGATTTTTATACGGGCGTGTTGTAAAAGTCGTTTTTGCAAAAGTTTGCCAAAGTAGTGAAAATGATTTGACGGGAGCGTGTGACGAAGTCATGCCACCTACATCACAGCTTCAAACACTGAACCAACTGCGTCATTGTAGGGATATCGAAAGCTTTAGTCCCTGTGTCATGGCGTAAAGCCCCTGATCTTTATCTCGTGAACGTACGAGAATAAGATCAGCAAGTCCTCGGTTTTTTATCTGCCCTGTTCGTTTCAGCCCCTAATTATTGTGCAAGATGTCGGGAGAGAATCATAACCCCAACCCTTTCTCATTCCCTTCATTTTATATTGTAAGGAGCCCGGGGAAAGGACCTCAGAGTGACGTGATCTTCGTGTGGCGGCGGACTGCCTGAGTGGTCGGGAGTACCCAGTGAAGCCAGTGTATGAAACAGCCCGTGAGCCTCAGGTAAGGAGAGGGGGTTAGAAGATTAGGTGGACTGGACTGTGACGTGTTCTGTCACCCAAGTACACTATGTGCTCTTGCTGCTGCTAAAGGAAACAGCACTCAGAAGAGAACTTCGATCGAATGCCCCTCTCCATTGCTGAAGTCCATCGGCTCACATGGACTTGGGTGGAGAGCAGAGAGCAGGAGGAATAGTGTGGCGTAGGGGTCGCCTCTGAGTTCAGGTGAAGCGGAGCTGGGTGGCGTGCATGAAGGGACAAAGGGACAAGCAGCTCGGAGCGCTGAATGGTGAGTGGAAGCAGCGCTGAAGATACCATCGCCCCCCTTTAAGGTGTTAAGGGGTTAATTCCTTTCCTCTCGTCTCTCTCATCCAAGTTGTCGATACAATATGTTGGATAGACGATCACACGAAAATAAGACTCTGAACTGTGCAAATTCTAACGACACCCTTGTGTTTTACCGACCATTGGCATTACACAAAATGATTTTTTCACATTATGTGTTTCTTCGAGTTCAGTGTTTATTTCATATTGTATGATGACGTACATCTGAAAAGCATGATACAGTTAGCTGGACATTTAATCTGAGAAGGCAATTTTACTGAGCAGAACATACTGATTCTCATAAGTAATGATTGTTGAGCTAAAGGAATCTTTTTATTCTGTGTATTGTTCGATCCTTATCAATGTTGACTTTCTCCCCTTGGGTTTTTTCATGGCACTCTTGTTTTCCCAAAGGCGTGTTGGGCAGTAATAACGGGCAGCTTCAAAGTGGGGACTGTGCCATGAATGGGTGTCCCATCCAGGTGTTGATCCCTTCCGGGATTGCCGACCTTGAACTGGATTCAGATCATTTGAGAATATAATATCATGCGCTTTATTCTTCTGGTTTCCCAGTGCACTTTTTCCAGTCGTGTGCATGACAAGTAGACATAGTAATCGCCATCGCGACTACCCCGAGTGTGAGTGAGCCTGGATCTGAGTGCCTTGCAATGTACCGTTTTCTTGACCATTATTTCTTTTTACCTTATTATCGGTGCTGCTTTGATAACCCAGCCACAGGGGATGCACAAACCAGTGTGTTTCTTCATGCTGGTCCCAAGCTCGGATAAATGGGGAGGGTTACATCAGAAAGGGCATCCGGTGTAAAATTTTGCCAAATCAATATGTGGACAACAATACAAATTTCCATACCGGATCGGTCGAGCCCCGGGTTAACAACGACCGCCATCAGTACTGTTAGCCAACAGAGTGCTGGCGGAAATTGGGCTACTGTTGGCCGAAGAAGAAGAAGGAGAAGAAGAGGGGGGAGACGTGTCCGGAGGCAGGAGGAGAGGAGGAAAATAAAGAGAGTGGAACTGAGGGTAAGAATTTTGAATGGTGGCAGTATGACTGGTAAGGGGAGAAAGTTAGCAGATATGATGGAGAGAAGGAAGGTTGATATATTGTGCATGCAATAGACTAAATGGAAGGGAGTGAGGCCAGGTGGATTGGAGGTGGATTCAAATTGTTCTATCATGGTGTGGATAGGAGAAGAAATGGAGTAGGGGTTATTCTGAAAGAACAGTACATCAAGAGTGTCCATACTAACCCCTACTCTCTCTTCTGTTTCTTTTTCTAGTTTCTTTGAGGTGGCGGCTTGTGCCACCACCATCTACTCAAAGCACCGTGATGTTCCAACATTTATGGATTAAAAGCCAGAAGTCTGCATGACCATCATCATCAAGTCCTTCTGTGAGAACCTTAAATACAAAGAGGACTATTTCATTTTTGTTAGGCAGAATGCCCAGAGGGGACTGGGTGGTCTCGTGGCCTGGAACACCTGCAGATTTTATTTTTTTTCTCCAGCCGTCTGGAGTTTTTTTTTTTTGTTTGTTTGTTTTTTCTGTCCTCCCTGGCCATCTGACCTTACTCTTATTCTATGTTAACTAATGTTGTCTTATTTTAATTTCTTACTTTGTCTTTTATTTTTCTTTTCTTCATTATGTAAAGCACTTTGAGCTACTTTTTGAATGAAAATGTGCTATATAAATAAATGTTGTTGTTGTTGTTAGTGCATATGCCCTGCAACTTGGATGTGCAATGGATGAGAAAGAAGATTTTTGGAGTGAGTTGGATGAAGTGATGAACAGTGTACCCAAGGGACAGAAAGTGGTGATTGGAGCGGATTTCAATGGGCATGTTGGTGAAGGGAACAGAGGAGACGAGGAGGTGTTGGGTAGGTATGGTGTCAAGGAGAGGAATGAAGAAGGTCAGAGGATAGTGGATTTTGCCAAAAGGATGGACATGGCTGTGGTGAATATGTATTTTAAGAAGAGGGAGGAACACAGGGTTAAGTACATGAGTGGAGGAAGATACACACAGGTAGATTACATCCTATGCAGAAGAGTCAATCTGAAGGAGACTGAAGACTGCAAAATGGTGGCAGGGGAAAGTGTAGCTAAGCAGCATAGGATGGTGGTCTGTTGGATGAAGTTGGAGATCAAGAAGAGGAAGAGAGTGAGGGCAGAGCCAAGGATCAAATGCTGGAAGTTGAATAAGGAAGACTGTAGGGTTGAGTTTAGGGAGGAGGTGAGACAGGCACTGGGTGTCAGTGAAGAGTTACCAGACAGCTGGGAAACTACAGCAGATGTAGTAAGGGTGACAGCAAGAAGAGTGCTTGGCGTGACATCTGGAAAGAGGAAGGAGGAAAAGGAAACCTGGTGGTGGAATGAGGAAGTACAGGAGAGTACACAGAGGAAGAGGATGGCAAAGAAGAAGTGGGACAGTCGGAAAGATGCAGAAAGTAGACAAGAGTACAAGGAGATAAGGTGCAAGGTGAAGAGAGAGGCAGTGAAGGCTAAAGAAAAGGTGTATGATGAGTTGTATGAGAGGTTGGACACTAAGGAGGGAGAAAAGGATCTGTACCGATTGGCTAGACAGAGGGACCGAGCTGGGAAAGATGTACAGCAGGTTAGGGTGATAAAGGATAAAGATGGAAACGTACTCACAAGCAAGGAGAGTGTGTTGAGCAGATGGAAAGAGTACTTTGAGAGGCTGATGAATGGAGAGAATGAGAGAGAGAGAAGGTTGGATGATGTGGAGATAGTGAATCAGGAAGTGCAACAGATTAGCAAGGAGGAAGTAAGGACAGCTATGAAGAGGATGAAGAATGGATGAAGGCCGTTGGTCCAGATATCATACCTGTGGAAGCAGTGGAGTTTTTAACCAGATTGATTAATGGAATCTTGGAAAGTGAGAGGATGCCTGAGGAGTGGAGAAGAAGTGTACTGGTGCCAATATTTAAAAATAAGGGGGATATGCAGGACTGTAGTAACTACAGGGGAATAAAATTGATGAGCCACAGCATGAAGTTATGGGAAAGAGTAGTGGAAGCTACGTTAAGAAGTGAGGTGATGATTAGTGAGCAGCAGTATGGTTCCATGCCAAGAATGAGCACCACAGATGCAATAATTGCTCTGAGAATGTTGATGGAGAAGTTTAGAGAAGGCCAGAAGGAGTTGCATTGTGTCTTTGTGGACCTGGAGAAAACATATGACAGGGTGCCTCGAGAGGAGCTGTGGTATTGTATGAGGAAGTCGGGAGTGGCAGAGAAGTACGTAAGAGTTGTACAGGATATGTACGAGGGAAGTATGACAGTGATGAGGTCTGCGGTAGGAGTGACGGATGCATTCAAGGTGGAGGTGGGATTACATCAGGGATCGGCTCTGAGTCCTTTCTTATTTGCAATGGTGAAGGACAGGTTGACAGACAAGATTAGACAGGAGTCCCTGTGGACTATGATGTTTGCTGATGACATTGTGATCTGTAGCGATAGTAGGCAGCAGGTCGAGGAGACCCTGGAGACGTGGAGATATGCTCTACAGAGGAGAGGAATGAAGGTCAGTAGGAACAAGATAGAATACATGTGTGTAAATGAGATGGAGGTCAGTGGAATGGTGAGGATGCAGGGAGTAGAGTTGGTGAAGGTGGATGAGTTTAAATACTTGGGATCAACAGTACAGAGTAATGGGGATTGTGGAAGAGAGGTGAAAAAAACAGTGCAGGCAGGGTGGAATGGGTGGAGAAGAGTGTCAGGAGTAATTTGTGACAGATGGGTATCAGCAATAGTGAAAGGGAAGGTCTACAGGACGGTAGTGAGACCAGCTATGTTATATGGGTTGGAGACGGTGGCACTGACCAGAAAGCAGGAGACAGAGCTGGAGGTGGCAGAGTTGAAGATGCTAAGATTTGCACTGGGTGTGACGAGGATGGATAGGATTAGAAACGAGTACATTAGAGGGTCAGCTCAAGTTGGACGGTTGGGAGACAAAGTCAGAGAGGCGAGATTGCGTTGGTTTGGACATGTGCAGAGGAGAGATGCTGAGTATACTGGGAGAAGGATGCTAAGGATAGAGCTGCCAGGGAAGAGGAAAAGAGGAAGGCCTAAGAGAAGGTTTATGGATGTGGTGAGAGAGGACATGCATGTGATGGATGTGACAGAGTAAGATGTAGAGGACAGGAAGATATGGAAGAAGATGATCCACTGTGGCGACCAATAACAGCAGCAGCCAAAAGAAGAAGAAGAAGATCGGTGCTACTTTGATATCAACAACAAAAAAAAAATCTGAATAAACAAGAATGGCTGGACAGGTTATATAAGAGGCCTATGACAAACGCATTCTTCTCCTTGCGTTATTTTAGGTGAGCATATACAGTACACCATCCACACGTGACTGCTCTAACATACACAGCTAGCTACTTTTACTGTCTCTTCAAACAGAGACGCACACTTCTTCTTACAGACTCTTGAAGACTCACGAGCGAGTATTGGCAGGCATTTAGTCTGTTCTTCCCGAATTCCCACTTTATTTTTACTTATTTAGAGGAGGTTTTCAGCCATAGTGACACACAGATCTAATGGTACATTTGCTCTCCCTGTTTTTAATTAACTAAACTACAATGTGGTGTTATTGGCTGGTGCTAATTTACTTTGTTAGCATAAAATAGTTTGTCCATTTCCGAGCCCAAATAATTCAATATCAGAGCATATGCCGGCCACATGTGTGGACATCCTGCCCGCACTGACACGGTCACTCACATCTGCTCGATGTTGAGTGGACAGAGAACATCACAACTACGTGCTTGGGATGTGTGTGTATGTGTGAGTGAGTGAGAGAAGGGGAGAGAGAGGGAGAGAGAAAAAGAAAGAGAGAGAATGAGAGAGAGAGGGAAAGATGCTCTTAAAACTAAAGGTGCCAAAATGGATCTTTAAAGCGATGAAAACAGGGAAAGATTTTTGGTTCCTAAAAGAACCATCCACATGGTGGTTCCAGAAAGAACATTTATTATTTAAGGTCCATTAACAGGTTTTATAAATAGATGATAACCGACTTGGTATAAAAAACAATGGCTTCCAGAGTTTAAACTCTTGCTGCATGCAATAACACAGGCTTTGTTGGGCTTCCTTGATCTGTTAGCATTCTGGTAGCCTACTATTATATTGAAGGTTTCTTATTCGTCCACATATTAGGAACACTGAAGAAAGCCCAGTCTTACATACAAAGAGTTCTTCCTGAAATGAAATGGTTCTCCATCAAGCAATGGCCCTCGCGTACACACAACCCGGTAAAGGGCCATTAAAGAGCCGTCATTTTTAAGAGTGTGGAGAACGATAAAGACATTTCAAAGAACATCTCATTGAGACAGTGGCCAAGATTCAAACGGTATTTTCAGGAGGTGCCAATTGCGTGCACCCAGCCAAAATAATACTTATAATGAGACAAAACAAAGAGAATTTTGGCTAGGGAAGAAAAAAATTATTAGAGACGCACTGCAGACTTGCTAAAATATAGCTTCGGTCGTATTAAAAGAATGAGGAAATATTCAAAGGAAAAACGGCTTTAAGACTTTCCTTTTCATGTCTTCCATTGATGGCACTTAAAAGAGCTTCACGAGCAAAGGCATTTTAGGGCACATCACCCAAAGTGATGAAAGCAACTTGACAGAGATCTCATTTAATGTGCTTAATTAGAAGATCTCCTGTGTTCATCTGTTAAACTCGTTTTATGAAACTGCACCAAAGGCTTATCCCTTGGTTTGTGAGGACATACGAGACAGATCAAAAGCATTCAAAATGTGAATTGATGAACTATAATAATAATAATAATAATAATAATAATAATAATAATGTCCAGGGATTGTGTCCTATGCTTGCTTATGGTAGAAAGCTACCCCTTGACCCTGGATATAGTCGGTTCAAAAGATGGATGAATGAGTGAAATTATTATTATTATTATTAATGATAATAATCATCATCATCATCTTCATCGTCATCATTATCTCTCCATATAGCTCCCCTGACCTTTCACCAGAGCATAACATTTAAACAATTGTGCAAAATGTTATAAAATGAGCGTTTAATTGAAAAGTAACAGCAGAGATGTGCACAATTCCCAGTTCAAACGGTAAAACAGTAAAAGTCGAAAAGGATTAGTAGGCCATCCTTCTAATTCTTATTCCTGTAATTCTCAAGCTGAGTGGCCTTTCCTTCACTTTAGTGGTTCCTTAAGCTCTTATTTCAGTCTCATCTGTGTTGGAGTAGAGTGATATTGTGGTAAAAGGGCATGTCGGAAATAAAACTACCATCGTATCCTTTATGTAGGCAGCTCATGAAGCTAACATTTCAATTCTGTCCCAAGGAGTGTTCATAGTGAGCAGGGGTTACAAGATATGTGTACAGTGGCTGAACGGTAGATGAAGAAGTGGCGGGGGTTCCCTTTATGCACATATACTGTAAGTAAGGAGATCAGAGACTTTAGGTGGGAGACCTTGGCCCACTCCACTAAAGCTGTAACTTTCACTTTTAACAATACAGGTGCCAAAGTGGTTCTTCAGGGCAATGCCACAGGGTAACCATTTTTGGTCCTCAAAATAACCACCGCATGATGGCGCCAGGAAGAACCTTCATTAATGGAGAGCCATGAATGGATGGTAACAGGTTTATGATATACCGATGCTGCATACAATAACAAGTGCTGAGTTTGGGTTTTTGTGATCTGTTAGTGTTCGGCTAGTTAGCCTACCATGGATTAAAGATTTCTCTTTTGTCCACACACTAGTCGCCTTTTCAAAACCCAAGGAGCCATCTTGTTATGCTAATATGCTAAACCAGACAGTTGGACTGAAGAAAATGTTGGGCAAACAGTCGCGTCTGTTTCAAAGCAGTTATTGCCTTTAGCATGCCTTTCACTGTAGCGCTTGGTAAAAGCGAATGTGAATGCTCTGATGGAGAGCAATGAGTTACCCTGTTAGAATGGTTGTGCTTTACTTGTTACGATTGTGACTTTCTGCACTGGCCTCTTCAACATCTTACTTTTAGAACTGGTGTTTTTTGTGAATTGTTTATACCATCATGATCTCTGTGCTCAAACTTAGACAGCTACTGTGATGAAGCAGGAGTTTTTCCTTAATTGAAATAGACAGAAATTTGTCTTTTGCACTTTTGTGATCACTTTGACCATCCATATTAATAAAATAATAAGTGTCTGTATATCCATTGGGTTGTTATGCCTCTATCATTCCACCAGATGGCACATCACAAACATTTGTATTAATAAAATGCATTGCATTCATCAGATACATCACAAACATTAACACTGCTTGTTTGAATCCCATTCCAAATGACATATAACAGAAACATAAGCATTGCTTTTGAAATTCCAAAAGATGGAACATCACAAACATTTGCAGTAATATAATCCATTGCATTTGTCATTCCACCAAATAGCGCATCACAAACATCAACACTGCTTTTATAATTCCCATATGAAATGGCATACAGTATACCAGAGACCAATGCATTGCATTTGTCATTCCAACAGATGGCACATCACAAACATTTTCAGAGATAAAATGCATTGAAATTTGTTTTTTTAACAGATGGCATGTCAGAAACAATTGTTGTAATAAAATGCATTGCATCCATTAACATTAACACTGCTTTTATGAGTTGCATTCCAAATGGCATATAACAAAAACATATGCAATGCAGTTCTCATTTCAATAGATGGCACATTACAAACATTAACACTACACTTAGAAATCAAATACCAAATTGCATATAACCAAGACCAGTGGGTAGCACATATCATTCCAGAAGATGGCACATCATAAACATTTGTAGTAATAAAATGCATTGCATTTATCATTCCAACAGATGGTGCATTACAAACATTGGCACTTCTTTTAAAAATCCCATAACAAATAGCATATAACAGAGATTAATGCATTGCAGTTTCATGCCAAAGGATTGTACATCAAAAACATTTGTAACAATAAAATGTATTGCATTTGTCTTGGCACATCAAAACATTTGTAATAATGCAGTTACTGATAATGTTTATGCTGCACCATCTGTTGGAAATGCAAAATGCAATGCATTTTGTTACATTTTAAAATACATTCCAATAGATGTTGCACTACATGATGTTAATGCTGAGGTCTACGTTGATTACATAGATTTTTACCCGTCTTAGATGATTGTTATGACTAAGATTTCCAAGGCATGCAAGTCCAAATAATGCCCGTTAAACTGGGCTATACTGCTAAACCCCAACTAGACAAATTGGTAAACGCGGAAAACTTCATGAAAGTAAAATGGATTTATTTCCACAAAAATGCTCCACATGAAGTTCTCAATGAACACAAAAGGCATTAAGAAGTTGTCCAAAACCATAAGGTAATCCAAAGCAAACAAAGTCCAAAACCTAAATCCCATTAAGTAGAGCAGAAGGTCACAAAAGCCATAGAAATCAAAATGAGCACAAAGCAGAGCAAAAAAAATCCCATAGCACATTTGAAATGAACTGCCAGGAGCTGTGGGAGACCCTCGAATTAGCACAGGGCAGTTCCTGACTTGCACCTCTTGAGGGACCACCCACAAAACACATGGGGTTTAACCCATGCAGGCAGATTACATACACAGATACAATCAAAACCAAAGATGAATCCAAATAATCCACAAAAGTAGCATTAACATACATAAAAAAATATAAATAAATAAATAAATAAATGAAACAGACCTAAAATATGAATTTGAATCCCTTGGCCCTGCAGTAAAGCTAGCAAAAAATCAATAGATAAATAAATAATCAAAACCCCCTCCTCGAAACCACCACCTTATTGTGGTGGAAGGTTTGCGTGTCCCAATGATCCTAGGAGCTCTGTTGTCCGGCTTTATGCCCCTGGTAGGGCCACCCAAGGCAAACTGGTCCTAGGTGAGGGATGAGACAAAGTGCGGTTAAACAAACCTCCTATGAAGAACAAAAAATTTGGATGGCGTTTTCCCTCACCCAGATGCGGGTCACCGGGGCCCCCCTCTGGAGCCAGGCACAGCTCGAAGAGGCAATGTGGGTCCCCCTTCCCATTGGCTCACCACCTATGGGAGGGGCCAAGGAGGTCGGGTGCAGTGTGAGTTGGGTGGTGGCCGAAGGCGGGGACCTTGGCGGTCCGATCCTCGGCTACAGAAGCTGGCTCTTGGGATGTGGAATGTCACCTCTCTGAAGGGGAAGGAGCCTGAGCTAGTGCACGAGGTCGAGAGGTTCCGGCTAGATATAGTCGGGCTCACCTCGATGCACAGCTTGGACTCTGGAACCAATCTCCTTGAGAGGGGCTGGACTCTGTACCACTCTGGAGTTGCCCCCGGTTTGAGGCGCCGAGCGGGTGTGGGTATACTTATTGCCCTCCGACTTTAGAGCCTGTACATTGGGGTTTACCCCGGTGGACGAGAGGGCAGCCTCCCTCCACCTTCGGGTGGGGGGACGGGTCCTAACTGTTGTTTGTGCGTATGCACCGAACAGCAGTTCGGAGTACCCACCCTTTTTGGAGTCCCTGGAGGGGGTGCTAGAGGGCATACCTTCTGGGGACTCCCTCGTACTGCTGGGAGACTTCAATGCTCACGTGGGCAATGACAGTGAGACCTGGAAGGGCGAGATTGGGAGGAATGGCCCCCCCGATCTGAACCCGAGTGGTGTTTTGTTATTGGACTTCTGTGCTCGTCACGGATTGTCCATAACAAACACCATGTTCAAGCATAGGGGTGTTCATATGTGCACTTGGCACCAGGACACCCTAGGCCTCAGTTCGATGATCGACTTTGTGGTCGTGTCGTCGGACTTGCGGCCACATGTCTTGGACACTCAGGTGAAGAGAGGGGCGGAGCTGTCAACTGATCACCACCTGGTGGTAAGTAGGCTTCGATGGTGGGGGAGAACGCCGGTCAGGCCTGGTAGGCCCAAAAGTGTTGTGAGGGTCTGCTGGGAATGTCTGGCAGAGCCCCCTGTCAGAAGTAGCTTCAACTCCCACCTCCGGCAGAACTTCAACCACGTCCCAAGGGAGGTGGGGGACATTGAGTCCGAATGGGCCATGTTCCGTGCCTCTATTGTTGAGGTGGCTAACTGGAGCTGTGGCCGTAAGGTGGTCGGTGCCTGTCGTGGCGGCAATCCTCGAACCCGTTGGTGGACGCCGGTGGTGAGGGATGCCGTCAAGCTGAAGAAGGAGTCCTACTGGACCCTATTGTCCTGTGGGACTCTGGAGGCAGCTAATAGGTACTGGCAGGCCAAGCAGAATATGGCTTCGATGGTTGCTGATTTGTCCTGTTTGGTTCATCAATCCGTGATCTTCAGCTCTCTCTGGATCGGTTCGCAGGTGAGATGTGATGGGAATCAGCACCTCCAAATCTAAGACCATGGTCCTCTGCCAGAAAAGGGTGGAGTGCACTCCTAGGGTTGGTAGCGAGATCCTGTCCCAAGTGGAGGAGTTCAAGTATCTCGGGGTCTTGTTCATGAGTAAGGGAAGAATGGAGCGTGAGACTGACAAGCAGATCGGTGCAGCGTCCACAGTGATGCTGGCTCTGCATCGGTCTGTCGTGGTGAAAAAGGAGCTGAGCCATAAGGCAAAGCTCTCAATTTACCGGTCGATCTATGTTCCTACCCTCACCTATGGTCATGAGCTATGGGTAGTGACTGAAAGAACGAGATCGTGAATACAAGCGGCTGAAATGAGATTCCTCCACAAGGTGTCTGGGCTTTCCCTTAAAGATAGGGTGAGAAGCTCAGTCATCCGGGAGGGGCTCAGAGTAGAGCCGCAGCTCCTCCGCATTGAGAGGAGTCAGATGAGGTGGCTCGGGCATCTGATCAGGATCAGATGAAGTGGCCGGGGAGAGGGAAGTCTGGGTATCTCTGCTCAAGCTGCTGCCCCCGGATAAGCGGAAGAGGACGGATGGATGGATGGATGGATGGATGGATGGATGGATGGATGGATGGATGGATGGATGGATAATTAAAAACACCAGCAGCACCACCTAAGCCCATTGCACCGATCGACCTTCGCACATTGCAGTGGGCTTTGCTTGCTTGGCAGGTGGTTTGCTTTGCGCTGCTGTTGGCTGGAAGTGGGTGGTCTGGGAAAACCAGTTATGTTAAGCAATTAAGTTAAAAGATGTCCCGGAGCAAACGCTGTGTTTTGGACTCCTGAGATCTTAACAATATGTAACATTCAAGAGAAATCCATTTGATTTGAATAGTCTTAAAGTAAGAAACAAAAGACAAAAAGCGCAACATAGGAAACAGTAAAATTACAGGCCAGTGTTTGGAATTGGTTTGAAATATTGAAGATGATTTTGTATAAGCCAGGGTAGTTATCATGGGAAATAAATAAATAAATAAATAAATAAATAAATAACGGTTATGTAGCCTGCCTGGCAATACCACATTCAGTTTTAGGCAAATAGCCAGTAAAACGGGTTAAACCGGCTCTGGTTTATGTTCTATTATTTCTATTTGTGCGTTCCATCTTCTTTCTTTCTTATTTTGTTTTTCTGTTCCAGAACTTCATTTTAATCGCTTTAACCACCCAATCCCAGAAGGGTTACATAATTCTATTTTTCACTTTTTTCTAGACCCGATATACACGCGAACAGCACAATGTCACCATCCCAGCACCGTTCACTCCCTTTGCAGTATAGGAAATGAAAACAAAAATAATCCATCCCCGCAAACAGGATTCCGATCAGATTAAACACGATTAAATCTTTAAAAATATGAATCCAATCAGATGACTGAGCGCGTGAGCGAGCGGCCCCAACTGCAGCTTCCTCGTGCCCCCTAGCGCGCCTCAGCGACAACGCATGCAGCGCTTCTTCGACGATCTCGGAGCTCCGGGGTGGATGAAGACTCTGTCTCTCGTTTTAACGCTACCGTCTGGAGGTAACGTTGGGAGCCTCGAAACATTGGGTGGTTCATAATGTTTCTTGGTGCCGCACTCGGAGCGGTCTTTTTAACAAGAGGCGAGTGCTGCTTTTTTAACCGTGTTAGCAATGCATGCTGTCGCTGAAGTTCATTCATTTACAATAACCATATGAAATTGTGTGAAGAAGTGTATGCTGTTAATGGCAGTATATTAATCGACCAATTTGGAAAGATTTAATACAAAAACTAAAAGGCACGGTGCTCTTCTGTCCTTCTGCTGAAATGACAGGTGACGATGCCAGCACTTCAGATAGGTCGGCTCCAGCCGCCTTCTGGTACACTGATCAGACATGAAACTTCAACTGCAGAAGAAAGAAAGAAAGAAAGAAAGAAAGAAAGAAAGAAAGAAAATGAAGACCATCGAGGAATCTGCTCCTCCCTCACAGGATAGTGAGAGCCCGTATCGAGTATTTCAGGTAATAAATACCAGCAAGGAAATCCTATAGGGTCTTTCTCAATAACCATTCTGATCACTCACCACTACGAGTTTATAATAGCAATGCCTTCTCATTCTGATTCTGCTGACTTCTCTCCAATCTCTTGCTACCGGACCTCCACCACCATTTTTTTTTTATCACGGACCTCCCTTTCTAGCTTCACATTGACTGTTTTGTGATTACGGAGCTCGCCCAAGTTCTTCATTCTTACCGCACTACGGTTACGCAATTTATCATAGAAATGATTAAAGTGTCTTCTCAGTGTGGCTCAGTTTTTGTCTTTAGGCAGGTAGAGAGCATCAATTGATATTTATGTCTGCCAGTTTTCAATCTTTCACTCCTTCCTTCATCTCTACAGTTATCTGTCTCTGTTCTTACGATTCTGCATTCTGTACCTCATATTGCCCTCTTGTTAAACTGATTGTTATGGTACGTAAGTTTGAGTTGACGGGATGTCAGACTTGTACTTGCTGATCACGTCAACTGAGGATGTCAGATTACAAGACTAGATTTCACTGGGTGTGTCAAATTACACGACTGTTATTTACAGATGATATCTGGGTGGAAGTGTCAGGAGATCCTAACATATATCATGTTCAAATTCTATCTATCTATCTATCTATCTATCTATCTATCTATCTATCTATCTATCTATCTATCTATCTATCTATCTATCTGTCTATCTATCTATCTATCTATCTATCTATCTATCTATCTATCTATCTATCTATCTATCTATTTATACAGTGCCTTTCACATCTATCTATCTATCTATCTATCTATCTATCTATCTATCTATCTATCTATCTATCTATCTATCTATCTATCTATCTATCTATCTATCTATCTATCTATCTATTATACAGTGCCTTTCATATCTATCTATCTATCTATCTATCTATCTATCTATCTATCTATCTATCTATCTATCTATCTATCTATCTATCTATCTATTTATACAGTGCCTTTCACATCTATCTATCTATCTATCTATCTATCTATCTATCTATCTATCTATCTATCTATCTATCTATCTATCTATCTATTATACAGTGCCTTTCATATCTATCTATCTATCTATCTATCTATCTATCTATCTATCTATCTATCTATCTATCTATCTATCTATCTATCTATCTATCTATTATACAGTGCCTTTCATATCTATCTATCTATCTATCTATCTATCTATCTATCTATCTATCTATCTATCTATCTATCTATCTATCTATCTATCTATCTATCTATCTATACAGTGCCTTTCATATCTATCTATCTATCTATCTATCTATCTATCTATCTATCTATCTATCTATCTATCTATCTATCTATCTATCTATCTATCTATCTATCTATCTATTATACAGTGCTTTTCATATCTATCTATCTATCTATCTATCTATCTATCTATCTATCTATCTATCTATCTATCTATCTATCTATCTATCTATCTATCTATCTATCTATCTATCTATCTATTATACAGTGCCTTTCATATCTATCTATCTATCTATCTATCTATCTATCTATCTATCTATCTATCTATCTATCTATCTATCTATCTATCTATCTATCTATCTATCTATCTATCTATATCTATCTATCTATCTATCTATCTGCCCCAATGACGTCACCTTATGGACATATACTGACTTCCTACAGCTCAACACTGCTTGATGTTGGACCACCAGCTCAAATTAAGGAGCATGACTTGTGTTCACTGAATCTCAGATCGTGACACCAGCCTGGAAGACATTTTTCATCTGAAACTTTTAATCTACTAAGAAGCATTTTATGATTCCAGCCCTTCTTGTCCACTTACATGTGTATCACGTCATTATTGTAATGTGTGGAGTATTTTGAAATTCTGCCATGCATGTGCAAATCAGTGTGCCACTCGTTGCCACCCCAGAAGCAGGATTAGATCTACCTCACCACAAAACGTCTGTCTTCTTCATGATGTTTGATATTCTTCATTAGCACTCATCTGGT
The DNA here is from genome assembly GCF_900747795.2 of Erpetoichthys calabaricus. Taxonomy (NCBI): domain Eukaryota; kingdom Metazoa; phylum Chordata; class Cladistia; order Polypteriformes; family Polypteridae; genus Erpetoichthys; species Erpetoichthys calabaricus. The sequence continues at coordinate 44,232,596 of NC_041411.2, read as the reverse complement.
TCGATAACTGCAATGCTCTCTATCATCAGGTTGCTCCCGAAGTCCTGACATTGTTCCTTCACTGGCTGTTCGTTATCTGCCTGATGGTGAGTCATTTTCACAATGCCACCACTGACTTTTTAAGCTGAATATCGGCCTGTCATAATTGCTTGCCTTCTATCCCCCAGGCAGACGTGGCCAGATCTTCTGACGCCAGCCTTCAAGCCGATCCTCCTCCTTGGATGGCCATCAGACAGGCAGTGGTTTAGTAATCAATGCTTTCAAGTGTGTAAAGAATACACTGCAGGCTGATATTCTAGAAGATGAGACACTACATTTCTGCAGTAATATGATAAAAAGTCACAAGTTTATTGACTAACCTGCAACACTTTTGGAAGGATGGCATTTTTAATAAAAATAGTTTAGGAAAACAGTAAGCTGTAAGTTTCATTTGTTTGATTTCTTAAACAAAATGTTATATTGATGAGAATGCAAGGCGGGCAGTGTGATGTAGGGGTGAGGGTGCTGGACCCCCCACCACTGGCACCTTGTGGCTATAAGCAAGTGACCTGCCTGCGCTCCAATTTGAAAAACAAAAAAAGAACCATAACCAATGATATTTCAGATGCTGGGTAAACACGTCAGACTAATAATAAGAGGGTCTGTGCTGAATCCTCAGACCATTGCTAGATTGGAGGCTTTCATATTGGGGGGTAAGGTGGTCCTTCTCACTTTTCTGAAGACTTATCATGCTGACTACTCATTTAGTTTAATGGCTCCTACTCTGAACAGCTCTGTTTATATCCTCGTGTGAGACTCTGCAGAGGTTCATGTAACCCAATGCATGGGTTGTGGGGTGTTGGTTGCTGAATGGGATGCCCTTCAATCAAGAGCCCACTCACTCACACACAATAAAGGGTCAGCATCTGAAGCCAATTGTTGAAGTAAGCAGCAGGTCTTTGAGATGTGGGAGGAAATGGGTGGACCCCAAGGAAAGACCATGCTGGCAATGACAGACTGGGCATGGGGTTTGAACCCTGGGCTCTGGATCCAGGAGGAAGCACTGATAACAAACCGTCACAATGATACCAGAGCAGATATAACTGTACATCAAAAATTTTGGATCACATATTAGAAGTTACCCACCCTTCACAAGAGCTTTCACATCCTAATAAACTTTTTAAACATAATTGGATTAGATTATTTCTCCTTAGCGTCATGCCAGTGTATATCAAAAGGACCAAAATCAATAAAGCCATCATTTCCACACTGAAAGCTGACATCCTTCATGTTTCTCCTGCTGTCCATCATGTTTCAGGACTACTGGCCCTTCATCAGGGTCAGACATATACTGGGACATACAAAGATGCATCTCATGAAAGGTTTTACATTCTATAGAAGTATATGATCAGGAAGGGCACTCATAATAAACGATTATCGACAATACAAGATGTCACGTTATTGTGGAACACGTCTTCAACTTGCCTTACACGGGGCTTCTACGTGAACCTCACAGAATTAAAGCCAAGTCCCAAAGCCTTCAGAATCGTCATTAATTGATGAAGTTATTAGGGGCTTCTTAACATAACACCACAACGCCTTTGTTTCTTTCTTTCTGCCATTCAAAGGACACTGCCTGCTGATTCAGCCTCGTTATTTAAATCTCATACTCAGTGCCACCCCACCAATTTCTTTCTGAGTGAATCCATCACCGTCAGGCTTTATATACGTAACATAATGCTTCTCGAAAGAGCAACCAGCACTACTTTATAACTTCTACCACTTTCACTACGGTTTTAACGTTGTTTAGGTATTTATTTAAACCTGCAATATTGTATGCATCTTAAGATGATGGTGACATTTTATTAATAATCTTGCCGAAACCACTTCGTAACATATACTTGTCATTTAAATTAATAAAAAAAAATGTCAAACTTGGCGCATAATCACAAAATTAAATTAAAATAAAGTATTATGATTACCTTTAAATAGGAATTGTTACCCACAATTCGTATCTACGTACGTTATTACTGTACATGCAAATAATAAAAAATGACTATCCAATCAATGCACGACCTCAGGAGGGTTCTTTTTTTTTTTTTTTATTCAGAACTTGAACAGTTTAAATAAATACCGCATCCCAAATTTGCAGCCTCTCACGCTATTAAACATAAAAGTGCCAGAGTGGTTCTTCAGAGCGATGCCATGGGGAGAACCATTTTTGGTTCCCAAAAGACCCATCCATATGAAAGTTCCAGAAAGAACCTTTCATTATTTAGATCTGTAACAGGCTCCATACAGTACCATCAAAAGATTGTAACAGATGCCAACGGGTCATGATTTTAAATCGTGCTGTACACGTCCAGTAACACGGACTAAGTCCGGGTTTTCTTCAAGTATCCTTTTAAGTAGCCTACCGTAAATTAAAGATTTCAGGGTTTTTTTTATACATATTACAAAATTTTTCAAAGTACAAATGGCCAATTTTATATGCAAAGAACCCCTTCCACGTGCTTTGTCAAGCAATGCTGCTACAAGGAATCACGCAAACCAACAAATAAGCACAGAAGACACCTTCTTTGTAAGAGTGATGGTTTGCCTTAACAGTGGCTGCCCCTGCTTAGATGTCTCCATCTGTTCACCTCCAAGTATTCTGGTCTTCCTCCCACATCCCCAATCACAACCAGGGTAAGGCGGACTGGCGATTCAAAAAAGGAGCTGGGCTCTGTAATGGGTTGGCTCATGCCATGTGCCGAGGGCTCCAGGACCCGGGTTTGTGAACGTTTTTTTGTGTGTTTTTTTAGTGCATCTATACTGGGTATGCGTCGGTGTTGATAATCGTAGTTTTTGTATGATGGCTCATGTTATTTACTTATGCTATTTGGAACACTGTACAAAGAAAAAAAGTAAAACATTGACGTTGTTCATTCAACGTAAATTTTCCCTTTCAACCAACTTAAGATTAGTCATTTAGTGTTGTAGCTTGAAATATTTGGTTTCAGATCTCAACCAAAATAAAAAAAATTGTTTGTACCAAAGTAAGTTATGGTGGAGGAAATAAACATAAAAATCCTATTTCAGTTGATCTAATATTTTAGGCTGTTCGTGTGCTGTGTGGGAGGGGCCTTTTGTGTATTCTTCTGGTCGAACTTTCCAGAGTGCTGGCTTTCCAACTAAAGAAGAACACTTTCCCGAGTGGAGTGGACGTGGCTATACAGGTCTGGTCATTATTCAGCAGCAGACTTTTATAACGGAGGATTTCTGGTAATTAACCCTGTTTCTCAAATGTTAATTTTAAGTATAAGAACTCGTAACAAAACATACTTTCAAGAAAGCTGTAGAAACGTTTAATAATTTTTGTTGTATATTTAATATTTACACTGCAAAATGCTTGTGTAGTTGCACTAGATTTTAAAATAAATGTAAAAAGTACAGTTTTGAATTGAGTTATGTTCATAATAGTTCTAATAGCATAAAAACAGGTTACGACCAATAAACCATTTTAAATTGCAACAACTTAAAAAATAGATTTACTTCAGTTTAAAACAAGTGAATTGCACCCAATCACTCTAAATAATTTGCCTCAGCTTCAAAATTGTGGGTTCAATAAGATAAAAAGAATTACATTGGTTCAGACTGAAAATATTAAGTGTGAATCATTACCTTAATTATTTTAAGTTGAATGAAGGTTATACTTTTTTCAGTGTTTTAATCCTCGAGGTGAAATTGTCTTTTCGTGAAACCTTTGGGGGTCAGATATATTTTAAAGCATATTTAACGGTATATTTGAACAATCCAGATTTACAAAACTGACCCTTCGTGTACGATGTTTTAAGTGCAGCATCGCTTTAACATGCCATTCAGGCCATCCGGGTGTCCATCCTCCATCTTCATGTGTCCGAGAGTGAAATTTTTAAAGATAGCGTATCGATGAGCTTGTGCTATTGACATAGAATTTCTTATAATAATGATAATAATAATAATAATAATAATAATAATAATAATAATAATAATAATAATAAGAAGAAGAAGAAGAAGAAGAAGAAGAAGAAGAAGAAGAAGAAGAAGAAGAAGAATTTAATAATAATAATAATAATAATAATACGTTTCCTGTCTTGCGCCCTGTGTTGGCTGGGGTTGGCTCCAGCAGACCCGTGACCCTGTAGTTAGGATATAGCGGGTTGGATAATGGATGGATGTATAATAATAATAATAATAATAATAATAAGAAGAAGAAGAAGAAGAAGAAGAAGAAGAAGAAGAAGAAGAATTTAATAATAATAATAATAATAATAATAATACGTTTCCTGTCTTGCGCCCTGTGTTGGCTGGGGTTGGCTCTAGCAGACCCGTGACCCTGTAGTTAGGATATAGCGGGTTGGATAATGGATGGATGGATGTATAATAATAATAATAATAATAATAATAATAATAATAATAATAATAATAATGGGGTGTCAAGCTCTTTGGAGGGCTCGCCTCAACCATCGAAATATGAATGCACGCCCAGCATAGCTGACAGCGGAGTAAGCGTCTGATTTTAGAAGCTGCGCGGATCGGTGGGGTTCCCTTTCTTGCGTGATCAAAGGGGCTAAGTTAGTATTATCGGCACTGGTAAACCGTAACGGCCCGATGTCATGTCGGTTTTAATGACGTCTTTCACCCACATCCGTCGATCTGTTTTTTGTGTTATTTGCGCGGTCACCATCTTCATATTTTGCATCAAGATGCAAGATACCTTTATTGTCTCTGTATAATACAATGAAATTTTATTTTGAGCGAGATTCCTTACATAATAATGTATAAGAGTAGATAATCGATGATAAAATAAAGAAAAAAACAACATCTAAACGGAGCGCTCAGATTTCGAAGTAGCTAACTAAGGTCTGTTCAGTGTGCGGGTCACCCAAAGGAGGTGAAATAAATGCAAAGACTAAATGGGCAGGCGCCTCCCATAGTGCCCGAATCCAGGAAGGTGCAGGCGCCAAGGGGCAGCCGCGCTAACCTCTGCGCCAGATTTTTAAAAACACAGAATGACTGTACTCGACCGTAATCTGCCAGTCTTCAGTGGACTTTGCTTCCAGAACAGGCGGCTACAACACGAATTGGAAAAGCTGGTCAAGAAAATCCATCTATCCAATGCTTGAAAACCTGTCTTTTAAGACGAATGTGTTAAAATGTGTCATTGAATTTTGTTTTAAGTTTTTTACTTATTTTAAATTGCGCTTGATATGAAAAGGGACAGAAGAACAAAGTTTAATAAGACGCTATACATTAATCCTCCTAATCAATTTTTGGATTTAATGGTGGGGCCATATCCGGGAAACATTGCGTGTTAGGCAGGAATCGGCCATAAAAGTCCACTGCCACTCCTTAGAGACCAAGGAATGGAACGCTGGCATGTTTGGACTGCAGAAGACGAACACAGTGGAGAACGTTGAAACTCAACACAGGCAGGCATGGGCATGCGGTGCCAGGCTGAAATTCGAAGCCAGAAGCAACGAGGCAGCAGCGCCAGTCAGTGCGTCAGCGCGCCTTCAGCTTGTATTCTGCACGTAAGGCTATGACTTCCTAGAGCGAAAAGACGACCACCAACACATCGCTCCCCGATTAAATCCTAACAATCAACTCCCCCATCCAATTTTGAACGATCCCATCCATGCTTGAGAGCTGCCAGGCCCAGATTAACAGCGAACAGCCCTCTGGCATCAGCTGCTCCGCTCGCAATAAAACGTTTCTTTTTTTCTCGTCTTAGTACAAGAAAATGAACTGACGTGAAAGACTTCATAACCGAATGTCGGAGGCAAAATAGGAATTAATGTGCCTGAAAATGAATAAATTGCTTCCGTGATGTTTGGATAAAAATGGTCGAAAACATTCAGGAGATGACGCATCCCATTAATCGCGTTAATATCTTTATTGAAGAATTTTTCATTTCTTCATAATAAAAGATTTAACATGAATAACCCTGGCAGATAAAACCAATTCAAAATCCGTGTGATTGTTTTTAAGGTTGTCACTTGAGGTGCACGGACTGAAGGCAATTAGAACTCACTAAGGCTGTTAAAGCGCTTTCCAAATTAACCACAGCCTAATAAAACGCAAATTCGGAAAAAAACGAGGTCAACGCGAAGCCCCCGTACACCGACAGACCAGTTACATCGTACATGTGAGGTTCATGTGCCGAGCGACACCACGCGCCACACACACACACGCACGCGCACAAGCACGCCACCCCTTCGCGCGTTTAGCTGAACGTCTCAAAATAGACTTGTCACCTGGAGGTGGTGCCGGTATGTGGTTAAGAATAAACCTTGAGGTGCAGGCAGTCTCCATAGGTGGAAACACGCAGAAAAACCAGTGGAACTGAGAAGTCTTCTTTATTACTTGAATCAGAGACGCTCATTCGATAGCTGAATCTTTCATCAAACTAAATTGAACTCCTCTGATTTAAAATGTTCAGTTCAGGTGTCTCAGTGCAATAACTGGGGGACAGAAGCTTTCAGATCGTAGCATCTATTCAGTTCCATGTGTAATGATGATCTATCTATCTATCTATCTATCTATCTATCTATCTATCTATCTATCTATCTATCTATCTATCTATCTATCTATCTATCTATCTATCTATCTATCTATCTATCTAAAACATATATGGAGATGAGAGATTTATAGATCAAGACAGCAAAAATTGCGGCCTAAGAATGGTCAGAGGAAAAAATACCCAAAATCAATCACTCAGTTCAGAAACACAAATCCAAAACTGTAGTCAACAATAAACACTGCCAAATGTTAAGAATCCAAAGCCCTCACAGCTATTAACTGTAGATATGATATGATATTATTTATAGTGCAAAACCTGGCGGCTGCAAAACTACATCCCCATCCAGATTGCGTGATGACTTCACGTATCACAGAGCTAAGAATGGACGTCACTTCTGAAAGAACATGGCGGCACATATAAAAAAAAAAAAAACATCTGCAATAAAAATTGGTCACCACCATAACAAAAAAAAAAAGAAATAGCTATGTGGAAAATGAATTAAATCACATAAAAATATAAACATTTGAAATTAAGAGTGTTATGTTTTAGCCAAGGTGGAGACCCTAGCTTGAATGTGATCTTTTTGTTAGTCTTCAACATCTTTATTCCTCTCACAGTCCAAAGACATGCAGATTAGACATGCATAGTAACCCTAACCCTAAACTGGCCATAGTGTGTGTGTGCGTGTGTGTGTGTGTAATGTACGTGTGTGTGAGTGTGTGTCTGGGTGTGTGTGTGTGTAACATGTGTGTGTGTTTGAATTAGCTGCACCAGTAAAGCTGCCATCCATTACTAACACATTAGGAGAACAACTCTTTTATAGGGTGGGTGTGGCTTATGTTACAGTGGTAGGTGGAGTCATACAAGAACCATTGCTACCCTCCAGGTCAATGACTTCTGGGCTGTGGTGGAAAAAGACAGACACATGACTCTACAGGTCATATTCTTAACTATACAGTTTCTTATATTTATATATATATACAGTGAAATCTCACTATCCACTGATTCCATTCCCATGGATTTGCTTATCCTCTTCTGTAAACATGTAACCCAGTTCGTGACACCTACGATCCACTCGCGTCTATTCATGGCCAAGTAGAAAACAAAATTCAGAGAGGTCTATCACACAGCTGAGAAACAAGCTCCACCAAGGGAAGCTGTGGACTTGTCCTCATGGCTTCTGCTGTGTTACCAAGTTTCTGCATTCTGATATGATTCCACCTGCTTGCAGTGTTTTTCAGAGAAATTTATCAAAGTTCAGTAATGGTGGTGAACTGAAGTGCTTTGTCAAGCGCTCCTCAGCGCAACCGTGTTGTGATGAACTTAGTTTATTTTCACCACCAAGAAATGCGTATAGTGAGCAGAGTCCAACAGGACCTAAGGGTATCTATCTATCTATCTATCTATCTATCTATCTATCTATCTATCTATCTATCTATCTATCTATCTATCTATCTATCTATCTATCTATCTATCTATCTATCTATCTATCTATCTATTGAGATTTGTTTACCGTTCTGAGATAATTCCAGATCAGAATGGCTTCATCAAGCATATGGCTATTAACCGAGGTTTTAAGTATAATGCCCATGTGAGACTATAGTGCTCTGGTATCAGTAATGCAATTGTGGCGAACAGTTTGCAGCTCCCACCCGACACATCCTCCTTTTTTTTTTTGCCTTTTTTCCAAATTATTACCACTAGGCTGCTGGCCCTCAGGAGATCAAATGAAAGAAACTCGAGCCCTCTTCTGGATGTCAAAATCCCAAGCTGGCTGTCTCAGTGTGCTTTCTATCCAGTCGGCTTCTCAATCAATGAGCCATCACATACGCATTAAAGATCAGCGCTGTATAAACTGCAGTCATCAGGCCTCTCGCTCGTTTTATTTATTTTTAGCGGCGTGTGTGTGTATGAGAGAGAGAGAGAGAGAGAGAGAGAGAGAGAGAGAGAGGGAGAGGGAGAGAGAGAGAGAGAGACTCATCAAAAATCCCCCGAAAGTAGAACAGTTTGTTCATCCTGGACTGTAAGCGTGTATCTGGTGCCCTGCACATTGTAATCGCGACCTGCGGATCGTTTCGCTGAACCTCTGGCATTCTGCCTTCCACACACTGGCCGTTCTAATCCCCCTCTGCCCTACTTATGTATGTGTGACTAAATACGATCTCCATACTATAACGACAAGCACCCCCTTTCAATTAGATTGAAACACGCCTTTGTGACAAATGTAACCCGCCAGGTCCCGTCGTGTCCTTTCTCTGAAGGTGGCGCTCACCCTGGCCGGTGCCCCGCGCGGTGCCCTCTCTTTGTGTTACTACATTTTTTTTTTTATCAGCAGAACGCACGAATCTTTTTGGACGAAATCTTTGTGAGTTTTATAGCAGCGGCTCGGGATATTTTTTCCTCCTCACATTCAGACAATTACGTTTTGTTAAATTGCTGTAAATGTGTTTGTCAGAGATAGGGGTGTCCTAATTCTTATATAATCTGATCGTTGAATTGCTTTTTAATTACTGATTTTTATCGGAGATGCCTCCCTCAGCACAAAAGCACAATCACTTTTTAAATATTTGTTGTAGAACACAATGATGCAGCGATGGGGGCTTTCGTTCACTATAAGGGATGAACTTTAAAATCAAAGTTTTCATAGAGGAGCGCGGCTAATTTGTACTTCGAAGTTTAAACGGACCTTCGTAAGTCTCCTGATGTACACCCAGCTCAGTGAAAGGTTCTGTGTGGTTCATTTTTGACGTCCTTCACTGCACTTTCAATAACGCTCTGGAAGGCATATATTAAATAAGTATTACTTACGGAAGACTGGATTTGTGTGAATTTGTGTCTCTCTTGTTTAATGAGGACCTTTTGCAGCCCTCACCAACTCCTAAAAGCTGTTCAAACATGTAAATGAAGGCAACACACTAAGCATATTAAACATATTATTCACATATTAATGCTGTCTTTAATTAGTTCTGTATTTACGTCTCTGTTTTGTATTTCTGTATTTACTTCTTTGAGGTGAAGCGTATCATACAGGGATCTTAAAGGCAGCCAAGGGAGTATCACTGTGGAGTTTGTAGTTTCTCCCTATGTGCTTGTGGACTTTCCTCCAGGTAGTTCTATTTTTCGTCTTCATCCCAAAGATCTCCATTTTAAGTGAAGTGGCAGCTATAAATTGATCCAATGCAGAGTTATGGTTAATGCCATCAGAATGGACTCCTGCACCTTAGAACCCGAACTGGATTACCTGTATTGGGAAATGGAGGGAATGGAAGTGCCTGTTCTCTTCAGCTTTAGAAGGTAAGGCCTGTTTTGGCTGACTCCTGCAGCTAGTAGTTGTGGGCTGGCCAGTTTGGACAGGCCAATGGAGATCCTGCTCTGCTTTGGGGTCCTGTTTTTAAACCTTCACACTCTTTTTACTGTATTTGGTGCACTCATACCACGGCTTGCATCTTTTTGAAGTTATGTGTATTTTAAATTTGTATAACTACTGAAACAAGCAGACCTAAGGATGAATGGATTTCTCCTTCTTTGTTGTTATTGCATTCTGTGTCCTGCATTTGATGTTGAGCAGATTGCACTGCTCTTCTTCTTAACATTTTTTCCTCAGCGTCTTCATCTTCCTCTTCCCCCATCTTCTTCTCTTTCCTTTTATGATGTTCTTTGTCACATTGTCAGCCTCTGCAATTTGCTTGATGCTTAGCAGATGATACTTGTCTTCTTTTTCTTTCCACCATGTCAGTTTGTTTGCTGATCCTGTTGCTGTAACGTCCCGCAAGTGCAGGTCACCCTACCAAGGTTTCCACTAACCCAAGATGTTTGCATTTTCAGCACATATCGCCTTATAAGCTCAAGGTTCTATCCCTATAGAAGTTAGTGAGTAATCACATGAGAGACAGACACACTTTATCATTTTATATATAAAGATTTTTGGAGTTATTGATTTTAAGTTATTATTTGTCTATATGTTATTTTTGTGGAGTTTATATGTAATTTTATGATTGCAGGGTGTCATTTTAAATGTAGTTATTGTCCTTGTTCTTTGTTGGTGTAGCCCCAGGAGGCGGGACCACCCTGATGCCACCACTTCTCAGCCCTCACTAATACTATTTAAATGGGCTGAGAAATGACTTGGGATTCATTCACTCATTGAAGTTCAGTGAATATATATATATATATATATATATATATACTGCCAAAAGAGATCCTACTCTGCTGGGCCCTTGAGCAAGACCCTTAACCTGTAATTGCTCCAGGGGCGCTGTACAATGGCTGACCCTGCGCTCTAACCCCAAGGGGTATGCGAAAACTAACAAATTTCTAATATGAGAAATCGTATAAGACGAAATAAAGAACAAAAAAAAATATATATATATAAATATATATATATATATATATATATATATATATATATATATATATATATATATATATATATATATATATATATGTGTGTGTATTTTCTTGATTTTAGATGATCTCTTGCTTTGTCTAATAGTTTCTGATTTTTGGATTTCATATTGTCACTTGTGCCTGTTTTTCATATTTTGAGATTTTTCTTAATACATCTTTCATTTGTAAAGATTTTTCACTTGCATCTTTACTACATGCCAGGGGTTTACAAACATCCCTTCCCTTGTGGGAAATTTCTTAATCTTTGTGCTATTCAAAATTGATTTGCCAGGTCCTCATTTCTTGAGCCTGCTCTGGCTGAAGCCAACAAGTAGCCTTAGAGTCCCAGCATGGTAAAGGTGAGGCTCTGCTGGACAGACTGGTGAAGATCCCCATCTTTTGGAGGCTTCACACCTATTCTGACTTGGAAGCAACTTCAAAATCATAACAATGATATACATGAGATTTATAGGTTTACATACTCCTACTGAGGCAAAACTCAGAATTGATTTAGTTAACCTATCTTGGGGACATGAGAGGAAACTAGAAATACTTGACCTAAACTGACAAATCTGTAATAAACAAGACAGAGACATTGACCTGGCTGGAAACTGCACACTGACCACTGCCATCAGGAGAGAGGGGCTTCAGAGACTCAAGTCCCTGAAATGTAATGACATGCCCCTGATCTTTTTATCCATTTTTTATTTTTTATCCAGAGAACTTGAAACCCCAAGGAGAACTTCCATCCTTCTTTAATTCTGCACAACAATTATTAAAAGGGGGCTAAAGTCCATCAAATCCTATAAACTCCACTGCCTCTAGCTCACGGGTGTCAAACTCCAGGCCTGGAGGGCCGCAGTGGCTGTAGGTTTTCATTCTAACCCTTTTCCTAATCAGTTTTCACTGCTAATTCACTTTTTCCCCTTTATTTTAACAGCCATGTTAGAAGAATTCAGTCTTCTGAATTGATTTGTTTCCTCATTAGATGACAGCCAAACAGAAATGAGATGTGAAACGAGCCAACAGATGACCAGCTTAAACTGGGGCTTCAGACTCCAACCAGTTTCTTAATTAGAAGCCGATGCTTGCTGTTAATTAAACCCATTATTTAATTCCATGGCTTGTTGATGCTCTTGTCCTGCAACAGCAGACATTTCCAAAACTGTTGATTTTTTGCTTTTTATAAGAACATCGTCAAAGTGTTTTGGTGAGTTGAGAGATCAGCCTTACTGGGACCATCACCTTTCTTTATTTTCAGATATTGTGTGATGTGGCAGCTTGTTTTGTGTGTCATTATTGTTTGGCTGCTAAATAAGGAAAAAGAAACAACTAAAGGGCCTGAGACAAGTTAATTAAAAGAAGTAATTAGCAGCAAAAATTGGTCACTAATTAAGAAGATGGTTAGAATGAAAACCTGCAGCCACTGTGGCCCTCCAGGACTGGAGTTCGACGCCCCTGCTCTAGCTCATAAAGATGCATGCCTAATCATTTATCCATTTGAATTTAATTCACTCACTCACTCATTCATTCCTGTTTTATTTACCCAGTCATTCATTCATTTGGATTTTTTTTCCATTCATTCATTCATTCATTCATTCATTCATTCGTTTGTTCATGTTTTAATTCATTCATTCATTTGGACTTTGTATACCATGCTTATTCATTCATTCACTCACTCACTCATTCACTCATTCATTCCTGCATTATATACCCAGTTATTCACTCATGTGGATTTTTAACCATTAATTAATTAATTGATTTATTCATTCATTAATTCGTTCATCCATTCATCCAGATTTTATATGCCTAATCATTCATTCATTTGGATTTTATATACCAATTCATTGTATATTCCTGTGAGGCGGATGGTGGGGGCTCATGCCCAGTTGGGACGCCTGAAAGATGGAAGGACCCGGGAGAGGAACAGCACCTCCCGTGGAACACGAGAAGGCAGCCACCCTGGTGGGTGTTGGGGCCACAGGAACAGAGCTTGGAAGCTCGTGGCCACTACCAGGGGGTGCTTGGATGGCTCAGAAGCCATGGTATGCAACACTTCCTGGTGTGGTGGACCACCTGGAGCACATCCGGATGCTTTATAAAAGGGGGCCGCCTCACTCCATTCAGAGAGATGGAGTCGGGTGGAAGAGGATGGAGCTTGCGAGAAGTGTAGTAGAGGCGACAATAGAGAGAAGAAGAGAAAGGACTGCGAGTTATTTGTGGTGACGTGCAAAGGACTGTGAAGAAGAGAACTGAAAATAAAAAGCGTGAACTTGTGTAAGTGTGCAGTGTGCCTCTTGTGTCTGTCTTTGCCGGGTTATACGCTGGTGTAGCGCCATCTACTGTCACACATGCTTATTCATTCATTCAATCAATAAATCAATCATTTTCCAGCCTGCCCAGTCCAACGCAGAATGGCAGTGAGTTCATCCAAGCAGCTTTGGGCACAAGGCAGGAATCATCCCTGGCATGGATGCCAGCCAATCACCAGGCACACTCACACTCACACACAGCACTCACTGTCCATAACCAATCTTCTGAACCTGGCATGTGTTTGAGGCCACCAGAGTAGAAGGCTGATACAGATATGGGAAGAATGTAAAAAACTCCCCAGTGATTTGAAGCCATTTCCCTGAGCTCTGAGCAGTGCCGTTTTTAAACATGTTACATACTCAGCTTTCATCATTTATAGAGCACCTTTCAAGTATGGCCGTCATAAGGAGCCGTACAACTTCCTATTGAAGCACAGTCAAATTAAATAGCTTAGTAAGGGTCACCCTATCTGCCTAAAATGATCTGACTGTAGAAATATGTAAATCTGATTTTTTTTTTAACATGTCTACAGAATGACCAATCTTTCCCTTTCTAAGCTGATACCCCATCCGAGTCAGAGTTTTAATTATAGAGCGACTTTCCCAAGGGACGATCTTCTCTCTGAATCTTAATTTTAAAGCCTGCCAATTAAAGAGGAACACTAGCTGTGTCTCCCCAGTTAAGGTAACAGGAGCCATGCCCGCCTCTAAGTCAACTCACGTGCAGCTCTGGAGGAGGCAGCGTTTTCTGTGATTAATTAGACAAAAACAGGCAGGTTTTCTCCTTGGACTGGTACCTGAGCAATGCAGCTGACATTTATCTGATGTTAGATCTGAAGTGCATTGCCTGTCTTATGCTGTTTCTAAGGATGATGCTGATCCATTCTCATCTGACTGAGAGAGACAGTGTGGAATCTGAAGGTGTGTGCTCACCGCTACGCCATGGTCATTCATTCAGTCATTCAGGTTTTATATGCCAAATCATTCATTGATTCAATTGTTGAACTGAATGGAAGTGGAGTTTATCTCAGAAGCTTTGGGCTCAAGGCAGGCACCATTCCCAGGAGACATGTCAGTCATCCGCTGGGCACGCTCTTCTTTCCATGTGTATTTGTAAAAAACAACCAACAGAACACGCATGTCTTTGAGATGAGCAGGAAACTACCGTGCTAAGCAGTAAAATGAAGTTACAGTGGACTCCTGTCATGGCTCAGCCAGGCTTCCTCCTCTGGCTCGGGTCCAGATTCATGTTCTATGTCTCTTTTGTTCATTTTTGATTCATCAGTTTTTGTTGATTATGTGCATTCATCTTTGCTTTTGCTTTTGTATATGTGTATTAGCTGTCTGTGTTACGCTACCATGTGTTTTGTGGGTTGTCCCTTCAAGAGGCGGGGCCACCTGTCAATCACTGCCAAGAACTGCCCACATCTCATAAAGAAGAGGGTCTCCCACAGTTCCTAACGACGTTGATTTATTGCATTTCTAGATTTTCCACCCTCTGTTCTGTAGTTTGGAGATTCTTTAAATATCTGTATTAGGAATTGTCTCGTTTGGTATTACATGCAACTTTTTTTTGCCTTTAGTGCTCTTCATTCTTGTTACAAGCGGCTTTTGTTTATAAAGACTTTCTGTTTGCACTTATTACAAGCCAGGCGAGCTTAAAGGTGTTATCCCCCTCTACTGGGCGTTTTTGGGAGTACATGCTTTGGGACTTGACAACACCGGTACTGCAGAAGATGGAGGAACCGAATGTTCAGTTGAATCCCAGGATTCTGATCACAACATCACTAAGTGTTCAAAGGCAAAAGGGGTCCGTAATGCCGAGCGTCCCCTACAGGTCACAATCGACTTATAATTAGCCCCGCCCCTTTTGGAAATGGATCAGAGAATCAGGGCACTTCTTACAGGGCCTCGCTGGAAGGATTATAAACCTTCTCTTTGGCTGGATACACTTTTACTGTGTTTCTACAATGTCAACTTTCCCAGTCTCTAAAATGCTAGGCTTTCAAATTCGGCACAGACGAAAACAAATGTCAGCGTCATTCATGAGAACGTGGGTGCGACATTTATTGTAATATAATAATACTGTTATTTTTGGGAATGGGTGTTATTTATACAATCATGTTGTACTTTAATATCATTCCATTTATTATTTTAAAAAGTAATGTCTGTACATATCATTAAAATGATAAGCAACTTCACTTGTTATTTTGTCATTATTGTCAGTTAAACTAGTGCTCATTGTAGTTTGTTCTCTGTATTATTGTTATATATTAGTTTATTGATATTCTTAGTTATTATTCGCATGTTGCTAAATTAATATTTTCTTTCTCGCAGTTTTGTCAAAGAAAACCCCGTCCACGCAGAATTGGTCACAATTCATCCATCTCATTTAACCTCATCCATCTAAAAATAATAATAATAATAATAATTATTATTATTATTATTATTATTATTATTATTATTATTATTATGGGCGGTGCAGTGGTAGCGCTTCCCGGGTCCTCCCTGAGTGGAGTTTGCATGTTCTCCCCGTGTCTGCGTGGGTTTCCTCCAGGCGCTCTGGTTTCCTCCCACAGTCCAAAGACATGCAGGTTAGGTGGATTGGCGATTCTAAATTGGCCCTAGTGTGTGCTTGGTGTGTGGGTGTGTTTGTGTGTGTCCTGCGGTGGGTTGGCACCCTGCCCGGGATTGGTTCCTGCCTTGTGCCCTGTGTTGGCTGGGATTGGCTCCAGCAGACCCCCGTGACCCTGTGTTCGGATTCAGCGGGTTGGAAAATGGATGAATGAATTATTATTATTATTATTATTATTATTATTATTATTATTATTATTATATTGCCTGTAACCAACATTCAGAACAGAATGGAGTATCGGGATTGATAAATTGCTTGGATTTCTGTTTTCAATGAAATGTATAAAGGACACCCTCGCTTTCTATGCCGTTCTTACCGGACAACCTGTGCCGACTGCAAACTCCATCGATGAAGACCTACAGATAAAGTTTCAGTGACGTCACAAGCTCGGGCTTCATTTTCCTCTGCAAAAGTAATTGAGCGTAATCAGGTTACCCCCAGAATGTGCACGGACAGATCGTCAAGGTTAAATGAACACTTGAAACGTTTATAACTTTGAAAAGTGTTCATTTAACGTGACTGTGTGTGTTCACCCTGCAATGCACTGGCACCCTGTCCAGGGATTGTCCCCCCGTTGCGTCCCCAGGACCCTGTTCTGCATAAGCAGGCTTGGAAAATGAAGGGGTGGACGCTCCCTGTATTGACTTCTCTTGAAAATGGTCCATTTTGATTGCACTACACTGTAAGCTTTACTCTTCCTGTACACACAGATCTTTAGATTTTACATTGACTTGATAATCGAACAATAAAGGGCTTTTATTCAGCATCCTAGTTAAAAAAATGGATCTATCTATCTTCATGGAATGCCATCGAGCCAAAGGGAAGGACGCCGATCTCACCACTCATGTCAACGGTATTTGAGCTTCACA
The DNA here is from genome assembly GCF_900747795.2 of Erpetoichthys calabaricus. NCBI lineage: Eukaryota > Metazoa > Chordata > Cladistia > Polypteriformes > Polypteridae > Erpetoichthys > Erpetoichthys calabaricus. The sequence continues at coordinate 44,215,871 of NC_041411.2, read as the reverse complement.
TGCCCTTTTCTACTCATTTTGAAAGGTCTGTGTATACTTTTGCAAGCACTCTTCAAACTCATCTTACATGTTTCAAAGCAGGAGTTTTCAATTTTTTTGCTCGGAATTTAAACCTTTAGAAAGCATGCCTTTGGGATTCTGCTAAAAGACATTGGTCTGAACGAATTCTTAATTTTTTTTTTAACAATCTATCCATTTTAGAAAGCCATCGTGTTGTGCGCACAAACTTTGAGTTTCGTTACTTGAGCAGTCTCTAGGGATTAGGAGCGGGTTTAACTGCGCCTGCGCGTGAAATGAATTTCTGTAGCTCTCCAGAATGCACAGGCTTAGCCGTCGGGAGCATATGGGATCGGACCCGGCGAAGTGAATTTTATGATCGGTAAAACTGATTGCCCGAATTACGATTTAGGTACTTTCTCATCCTGACCCGAAATTAATTCTTGGCTACGACTTTGCCAGGAGGACCGGCTTTCTGTTAAGCATTTGAAATAACATAACCAGGTCGGCCAAAAGCGGTCCGGCCATCACTGGGCAAAGTCTTAGACAGGCGGTCTATCGCGGATCCTACTCATGTAGGTTTTTAGTTCAGATCGCAGTGCCTGGCACAATACTGAACATATGGAGAAGAAGAAGGTTCAGACAGACAGATAACATAACATAATACAGCACAGCATAACACTCGTGATCTATTTCAGGGGCCCTACTAGGCTCCCTATGGACAGAGCCCTAGCCAGTCCATTGCGGTTCCCATTCACTCACACAGCGGATTTTATTCGAAATCGCAGTATGGCACGATACTCGTCATTTGGACAGGGTTCAGACAGACATAACATAACATAACATAACACAACCCCCTTGACCTATTTCAGGGGAGCTGAACCTGTCCCGGGATCACTGTGAGCCCTATAGACAAAGCCCTAGACAGTCAGTCCATAACGGGTCTCACTATAGCTGTGTAAATAACCTTGAATACATGGTAACAGGTTTGTGAAATACAAAGCGTTCGTGACTTTAAAACAACTGTTGTTGCATATAATAACACAGGCTATAAGCTCAGATTTTCTTGATCTTTCTGCTAGGTAAGCCTACATTACAGATGTAGGCCTATACATATTAGAAAACTTTTCAAAGCCATGAGAAACAATTTCACTTGTAAAGTACTATCCCAGAATGAAATGTTTGTTTATCAGGTAAAGGTTGTACAAGGATCCCACGCAATACAGTAAAGTACCATTACAGAATCATTACTTTGAAGAGTTTGGAAGCTTTTAGTTGCGCGAATCAGTAATGAATCATGTAAAGTGCGATAGACAGCCCAAAAATTAAATAAAATAAATAAAAAATAAAAAGGCAACGCCAACGTTATTTTGACACACTAATTTCTACACTAATACCAGATTACTATTAACAGTGATGACTTTGACAGCAGCAGTCCTACAGCACGCGCGCGCACGCGGACACACTCGCCCGCATGCGCACGGGAATTAAACGAACCTCATTATCTGGCTCATATTTCAGAGAAAGCTCGACCGGGGCACATCTCCAGCACAAGCGCATACACGTGTGTTGCTGCGAGGAGCAGCTGCACGACACCTTCATGTCTCAGACTGCTCAGGCAGCAGCGCCACACTTGAAGGTCAGTGCTTCAGAGTCAGCGGGGTTTTAGTCAGGATCGCCGTATGGCACGATGCTGAACATTTGGAGAATGATCAAACTGAGCATTAGTCTTTATGGAAGGAGCATCTGCTCGGTGCGAGAAAGCTAAGCCGTAATTTAATTCACAGTGTGTGCGAGTCACATTGAAGCAATCCGAGTGCACAAAACGAGGCACGCGCGGAGAAAGAAAGAAAGAAAGAAAGAAAGAAAGAAAGAAAGAAAGAAAGAAAGAAAGAAAGAAAGAAAGAAAGAAAGAAAACTTTATTAATTAAGAGTAATCCGCGTTCAGTGATGGCAATGTTTGCAGCCTTTCTTCCCTGTCACTCCTGACTTGCAAATGCACTGCAAAGCGAGACGCAATGTGCCGCTCACAGCTCACAAAGCTCGCACCCTGGATCTGCATTACGTTCCGCGCAGCAAAAAATAGATCTCTAAACCTCCCGGGAACATTGCTGCAGCAGCTGTTTTATCTCGGCAGAGCCTTTTTTTCCAGGGACTCTAACAATGTAGAATAGCAAATGATAAGATTAATAACCGCCAGTAAAATCAGCTAAAAATAAAACGTGCTAATGCCTGCCCTGTACCTCCTTGGACTTGCGACCACAGATCAGGTTTTCCACTTAGAGCGACTTGAATTATAGAAATGTACTTGCAGAACACAAAACAAGGGGTTTGTAATTGCGTCTTTGACAATTTCTTCTTAGCACAGCACACTATTATATTTCACAATTATGATGTTTATGTACCGGCTGCGATACCTTCACAGACTAGCTTGTGGATGCGACATTAGGTTCATCGGAATGAAGTGGCCATTGTTTCAAATGCAATCGTTAGTGTGACAGATACTAGGTAAGCACTCTGAACAACCTGCAGGTTTTACAAGGTCAGACCCCATGAAGGGCTTGGTTATGGATTGCCTACAGTCAAATAAAATAATGAATCCCAAAAATGGCCATGAGGTCTGTCAATGTGAAATATTCAGCAGTGTGGAAGAGGAGGTGGGGGTTAATGGGGTTTTTAAAAACTTGGACTTAGCTATGCATTGGGAGTACAGATGTTTTATTTTATAATTTTATAATAGTGGTCAAACAGCATTCGCAAGTATACATAATCTAAAACCTCAAAATGTTTTGATCTCTGAATGGACTTGGTCAAGCAGCATTGCTCATTTGACCTGAAAATGGATAGGTTTGAAACTTTTTCCAAGAACAAATGTAATTAGTATAGTCTAACCTCTGGGAAGAGCTAGTCAATCCATTAAGTGACATAGGAGGTTGTCTAGGGTGCCATTTACGAAAGTTAAAGGGCGTGCGCTCTGGACACCGAAAGGGCGGTCCCCCCGGTCATTGAACCCTGATGATTAAATTGGACAAGGGCTGCACGCTTCTCAAAGTCCATGGTGTATACACAAAAGGGAGTCTCTTGTGGTACTGAAGGAGTGTGGTCCCCTACAGGTCGTTAAAGTCTAATAATACCAACTACAAACTATAGACGTTGAAGGGCAGTGTCCGTCCACCCCATCTAGGGCTCCGAATCGGCTTTGGCCGGCAAGGACTGAAATGATGGAATGATCAAAGAGCCATTATGACTTTCATGACCTAAAAGCTATGAACATCTTATTCTAAAAAAATGAATGTAGTCTGGCAATACAGGGAAGAGGCCATGACATAAACATCTGACAGCACTCTGTGAAGTGAACTGGCAAAAGAACACTAAAGTTGACATGATCTTAACTTCTGAGTGAATACGGTTCCACAGTGCTCTTAATGTGAAATGAGTCAGGTGAAAGAAGACTCGATCTGCCTTCAAAGTTGGAATGGTCTTAATGGTCATTGTATCTGAGGTGGACAAGATTACCATGTGTGGAATGGACATGATCATCACTCTTCTTTGTGTTCCAAAAACAACATTTTCTTGAGTCCCTCAGCTGTGTAACTAGTCAAACAGTGAACACATGCTTCACTCTGCACATTGAAGTCCATTGGACTTCATGAAGTGCCAATGAAAAGCGAAGGACCTATAAGATTAATTGCTTTACAGTCTCCTCCTGAAAATAATTTTCATTCCTGAAGCCTTCGAGGGCAATGTGATTTCATTCTGAGACACCCTAAGTGTGAACAGGTCCATTCGAAATCCAGTTTCCACCTGTTGTATAAGAACAGGGTTAGACTGGACTGGATTGGCATTCGAAGTTTGATCGGTCAACATGCTGAGAGGAGGCATGGGCATTGACTCTTGTGTCTGGGTGTTTGACTTGGAGGAGTGGACATGTTCATCACTTCTTTTTAAGTGCTGAAGAGTCCCTGAGGTGTGCAGTTAGTCAAAGCTTACTTGACTCTGCCAATGAATACCAATGAAAAGCAAAGACCTGTAGACTAGCTGCATTGCAATGGCTTCCTGACAGAAATCATTATTCCTGAGGGTCATGGTGTTTCATTGCGAGAAATCCTAGGTATGAACAAGGTGGCAGACTTAAGGGAGTGTCCATCTAAGATGACGTCTCTGCGTGTCATGTTTATGTAGCGTTAGAACAGGGTTAGACTGGACTGGATTGCCTTCAAAGTTGAAATGTTGAGAGGAGGTATGGGCCTTGTATCTGAAGTGGACAAGACTTGCATGTCTGGGCGCTTGACTGTGTGGAGCGGACATGTTCAACACTTCTCTGTGGTACATAGTTAGTCAAAGAGCAACTGCCTCACTCTGCTAAAAGAATTCAATTGGACTCCATGGAGTGCCAATGGAAAGGAAAGACTTGTAGACTAGCTGCTTTGCAATCACCTTCAGAGAAGGTCATGTCCTATCATTGTGAGCCACCCTAGGGTGACAGAGCTAATGGGGTGTCCATTCAAGATGACTTCATGTTTATGCTGCGTTAAAACAGGGTTAGTCTGGACTGGATTGCCCTCAGTGTTGAAATGTTGAGAGGAGGTATGGTTCTTGTATCTGAAGTGGACAAGACTTGCATGTCTTGGTGTTTGACTTGGTGGAGTGGACATGTTCATCCCTTCTCTTTAAGTACTAAAGAGTCCCTGAGGTGTGCAGTTGGTCCAAGCATTATTGTGAGACACCCCAGGTGTGAGAGAGCTCACGGAGAGTCCATTCACAATAACTGTCACTTGTATGCTGTGGAAGAACAGAATGGGACGCAAGGGGTGGAGGAATGGTGTTACCTTTGGGGTCAAATATCAGTTTTTGAAGTGATCCACTCATAAAGGGGGGGAACATCAGAAGATGTTAAAAAAAATAAAATAAATGATAATAACTGCTGAATACAAGGGCAGTGATTCCAAAGAGCTGAAGATGCTTTCCCACTGCATTCAGTTCAAAAGAGACTGAAATTAATGTGTGGTTCTCATCAAAAGAATGAAATTCCATCGTGTGAAAAATATAGTTAAAATCCCCGCAGCTGCCAAAGTTAGCACTTCAAAAATACATTTAAATAGGAAGCAGGATTTGTCGGAGCCTGCTGTGTTCATTTTGTATGTGTGACTAAACAGAGATTGTTCGACATTTGTTTTGTTTCACAAGACGGCTACCCTGTTCTTCTAGAAACACCCGCATTGTGGATATAATTCATATGCAGAGTCATATTGTGAGTGTGGGTCTTGAGATTTCTGTATTTATATATCCATATGATTAATATATGATTAATGATTCTTTATTTGAAGGTGTGGTGAGCGATTGCTGAAATTAGCATCATTGTAGGCAATTATAAAAGGAAGGAGTCATGTTTCACATCAATGTCAAATAATCTGAGAGAGCCCGGGCGAGCTTTATTAATGAAGCGGTGCCAGAGTCAGGGAGAGAGTGTGTGTGTGAGAGAAAGAGAGACTGTGTCTCTGACCAAAAACATCAAGGACTCAATTTTAAAGGCATTCATCATGTTCTGAAATGATTACCAGCCCGGCCATGTTTTACATTTCGTTACAACAATCAAGAAGATTGATATGTAGATTCCTGTCTCTGGAGTCGCGGCGCGTTGCACATAACGCCAGTGCAAGTGGCTTTTCTCTTTCAGCTCGCTCACTCCCAGTTATGACATTGGCACAGCTTGCCGCCCTCGAGAACGCTTCATCGAGAAAATGAAGAATAGGACCGAGCAGCAGGACCTGTCGGCCGGATCTGCATGGTAACAGCGGTCAGCGCAGGAGCCAAGGGCACGGCAGCGGGCCCATCCTGAGGGTGTGTGAAGATGTGTTTCAAACTCTGGATGATGGACAATGCGGCGATTTAAAAAACATAATGACTCCCCTTGGTTCACATTCCTCTTCAGGCAATGTCGTTGTGAAGTTAGCATGTTCTACCGGAGTCTGTTCATCGCCCATATTTCAAAGATTTGCTTAGTGGGTTCACTCTAAATGGACCCTGCATAGAATGAGAATGTGCATATAACACAGAAAGTGTGAAAAAACCTGTCGACCAATTTGGGTCGTGTCCTGCACTTGGTGCTGTCAGGTAGGACCCAGTCAAAACCAGGAGTTGGATGAAATGGACTCTGTAAGTGGAAAGGATGGAGGACTGGATGGATGAAATCTTGTGGAGATAAAAAAATAAAAGAAAAGAAAAGAAAGAAAGGAAAGATGCATGGGATGAAGCTTTCCATTTCTGGAATTTAAGGATATTTGACACATTCCCTTGAGAAAGCTGGCCACCTGTATTAGAAAGTGATGGCATCATAACTAATGGAGTGTATCTTGTCTAAGGTACTTTGTCCTACATAAAGCAGGGACACCATTTCTCAGGTCTCTCTAAGGCAGTGACAGAGGGAGGAGTAGTTCTGAAATTTCAGTCCTGTGTCTTTGCTTCCATTACAGCACCCTTGCAAGTAAAACTCTCAGAGAAATGTCACACAAAGCATGAAGCCCCATACAGCAAATACAGGACCTTTAGCTTGAAACTCGTCCCATTATAATGGCCTAAAAGCTGCTTCTAGGGGTTGTTTTGGCCCGTAGCCGTTACACTGTACAACAGCTCCTCACATCAAGCCCATCTTTACCATGGAAAGTTATAATAGACGCATTAGCATTGGGACAATACTTCTTTAAAGTAGAGAGTGTACAGTTAAAGTCAGTTAGCGCTGGGTCCTCACTTATTGTACGTAAGAGTTTGCATTTTGTTTACTGTTTACACATTGAATTTACACTCTTCATTCTCTCTGCTGCTAAACTCCAATTAGAATTTCTTGATTTCCCCTTGAAGTTACTGAGCAAATTAAAGACTTTGGTCCCAGGGGTCTCATGGGGCAATTGATTCCTGCTTCATTATGGCTCACTTTAGCATTTTATTTTATTTTATTGAAGAACAGGCTCAGGTCTATATTTCAGTCTGAGTAGATCACATCAGTATAATCAAAAAATGTGAGGCTCAAAGAGTATCTATCTATCTATCTATCTATCTATCTATCTATCTATCTATCTATCTATCTATCTATCTATCTATCTATCTATCTATCTATCTATCTATCTATCTATCTATCTATCTATCTATCTATCATATAGTGCCTTTCAAATCTATCTATCTATCTATCTATCTATCTATCTATCTATCTATCTATCTATCTATCTATCTATCTATCTATCTATCTATCTATCTATCTATCATATAGTGCCTTTCAAATCTATCTATCTATCTATCTATCTATCTATCTATCTATCTATCTATCTATCTATCTATCTATCTATCTATCTATCTATCTATCTATCATATAGTGCCTTTCAAATCTATCTATCTATCTATCTATCTATCTATCTATCTATCTATCTATCTATCTATCTATCTATCTATCTATCTATCTATCTATCTATCTATCATATAGTGCCTTTCAAATCTATCTATCTATCTATCTATCTATCTATCTATCTATCTATCTATCTATCTATCTATCTATCTATCTATCTATCTATCATATAGTGCCTTTCAAATCTATCTATCTATCTATCTATCTATCTATCTATCTATCTATCTATCTATCTATCTATCTATCTATCTATCTATCTATCATATAGTGCCTTTCAAATCTATCTATCTATCTATCTATCTATCTATCTATCTATCTATCTATCTATCTATCTATCTATCTATCTATTATCTGGGGGGGGGGGGGGGGGGGTCAGCTTAAGGGATCTGGTGATGCTAATTTCCAGTTTCTCCACATCTATCTTAATAAAAGGATAAGTGTGTGTTTGTGTATCTCTGTGTCTGTCTGGTTGTATTTCAATAGATGGGACATTACAAGCATTAGCAGTATTAAAATGCCTTGCATTTGTCATTTCATTGGATAGATAGATAGATAGATAGATAGATAGATAGATAGATAGATAGATAGATAGATAGATAGATAGATAGATAGATAGATAGATAGATAGATAGATAGATAGATAGATAGATAGATAGATAGATAGATAGATAGATAGATAGATAGATAGATACTTTATTAATCCCAATGGGAAATTCACACAATTGGATAGAGCATCTTAAACATTTGGGGTAATGCATTGTATTACTACAAATGTTTGTGATGTGCCATCTGTTGGAATGAGAAATCCAATGCATTTTTCTTACTACATGCATTACAAAATAAATTCCAGCAGATGGTGCACTGCAAACGTTAATTTTGAGGCCTATAAAACTATCCAAGACACATTTTCTCCATCTTAAAAATGTTGGAAGATTAAGACGTTTCCTAAATATGCAGGATACTGTGAAATTAATCCATGCATTGCTTTCTAGTAGGATTGAGTACTGCAATATGCTACTTGCTGGCTGTTCAAATTGTTCTTTATGCAGCTTTCAGTTAATTCAAAATGCTGCTGCAAGAATTATTACAAGAAGCAAAAAATATGAACACATACCTCCAGTTCTCAGGGATTTACACTGTATCCCAGTTAAGTTTGGGGCTGATTTCAAAATCCTTCTTTTAACATATAAAGCCTTAAATGGCCAAGGCCCTGCTTACTTATCTGTACTTATCGTTACTTACAAACCAGAGCACATATTGAGATATCAAGATGCTGGCCTACTTATGGTTCTAAGGATTACTAAACTACCAGTAGCAGGTTGAGCTTTTAATTACGGGGTCCCAAAGCTGAGGAACAATCTGCCTGCTAATATAAGAGATGCCCCTTCAGTCTTACTTACTGCTTCAGTTTAGCACACCCTGACTAGAGCTGCTGTTAGCTGTCTCTGTTTCTTAGTCATTTGTGCAGAAATATATGCATCACAATATTTTAAAACTGTTAATATCCCTCCTTTATTCTGTTTCTCTCCCCCTGCTCTTGGTGCCCTTGCTCTACTGCCAGGCTGCTGTCCTACGTATAGAAAAGTCATCTTGGATAAAAGGGCGTTGGAATAATCTGATAGAAAGATTCTATAAACAGACTGGATGGCCATCTATCTATCTATCTATCTATCTATCTATCTATCTATCTATCTATCTATCTATCTATCTATCTATCTATCTATCTATCTATCTATCTATCTATCTATCTATCTATCTATCTATCATATAGTGCCTTTCATATCTATCTATCTATCTATCTATCTATCTATCTATCTATCTATCTATCTATCTATCTATCTATCTATCTGTCTGTCTGTCTGTCTGTCTGTCTGTCTGTCTGTCTGTCTGTCTGTCAGTGTCTTCCGCATGTCTCTCTTTCTTCTTGTCTATCTATGTACATTAAGGGATATCAAGGTGACAGTTGCGCTTGTATACAGTGTGGCGATGCGTTGTGATCAATCAGTGTGGTATGGCCGCATACTCTCACATACACAACAACACACAACAACATGTAGAAATTTTAAACACTGAATGACATAGTTTTCTAATCATTCGTCACTTTTTGTGAAGGCTACACATTCAGCATTGCGCTGGTGTTCCTGACTCAGGAAATGTACTGCTGTTACCTCCAATTCTCCGTTCTCATTATTTTTGGGGTGGTCTTCTGCTAGTTGGATGAAAGTGAAGAGGTTCAGCCCTTAATGAAAGGCATACTTTTTCACAAGTGTTTAACAAGTACACTGAATTATTGTAAGTACCTTGCAGTGTGGAAATGGACTGAAAAGATGCTCCATGGAACACGATAATCTTCACTAAAATGGGAAGAATGCTGAATTTTCGAAAATTGACTCAGCACTTAGAAAGTTTCATTGCATTTTTAAACAAACCTCCTGTATGAAAAAGTGGCACTGTGTTGACCTCTTCCACACTCTGTCACTCTACACCCTACAGGGGAAAAAATGTCCTTGTGCCCTTCGATTGTTGGACAGAATTATAACAGTCTGCATGAGATTAAGCCTAAGTGATGTCGGAGATCAAATAATGCATATCGTATATAAACAAGGCGCCATGTCTATCAAAAACTGGAAATGCACTCGGAATCATACTTTTAAAAGGCACACTGGTGTAATGTTGTGGTGTCTGTCCTCCAAGCAATAACCAGTTCTTCTGTTTTTTCTTGCTGCATTTAAACTTAAGGAATTTAACAAACAAAAGGAGGCCATTCAGTCCAGCCAGCTTGTTTGTTTCGCTAATAGCTAAGATGTCCCAATATCTCATCCAGATACTTTTTACAGGTTTTTAGGTTTTAAAAAGTATCTAGATCAGGGGTGTTGAACTCCAGTCCTGGAGGGCCGTAGTGGCTGCAGGTTTTCATTCTAACCATCTTCTTAATTAGTGACCAGTTTTTGCTGCTTATTATTTCTTTTAATTAGCTTGACTCAGGCCCCTTAGTTGTTTCTTTTTCCTTAATTAGCGGCCAAACAATAATGAGACACGAAACAAGCAACCACATGATCGGCTCACCTGTGCCCATCACACAGAATCTGAAAATAGAGAAAGGTGGAGGTCTCAGTAAGGCTGATCTCTCAGGTCATCAAAACATCTTGATGGTGTTCTTAGAAAAAAAACATAACATCATCACTTTTGGAAATGTCTGCTGTGGCAGAATGAATAATTAAATAAAGGGTTTAATTAACAGCAAGCATTGCCGTCTCATTAAGAAACTGGTTGGAGTTTGAAGCCCCAGGTTAAGCTGGTCATCTGTTGGCTCGTTTCACATCTCATGTCTGTTTGGCTGTCATTCAATGAAGAAATGAATCAATTCAGAGGACTGAATCCTTGTAACAGGGCTATTAAAATGAAGGGAAAAAGTGAATTAGCAGTGAAAACTGGTCACTGATTAGGAAAAGGGTTAGAATGAAAACCTGCAGCCACTGCAGTCCTCCAGGCCTGGAGTTTGACACCTGTGATCTAGATGATTCTTCCTGCAGTGGGCTGGCACCCTGCCCGGGGTTTGTTTCTTGCCTTGCACCCTGTGTTGGCTGGGATTGGCTCCAGCAGACCCCTGTGACCCTGTAGTTAGGATATAGCGGGTTGGATAATGGATGGATGGATGATTCTTTGATAACCATTGAAGATATATTCCAAGACTTATATGGTAATGTGTTGGGTCTTGTGTGTTTAAAGCACCCATCTCTTTACTCTTATGTTGAGCCTGCTGTACAGTTTAAGAGATCTAGAGCCTGGGCCACCATGAGATGTCTTTAGTGCTAGTAGCCAGTAGTTAGCAGCTCTCTGGCTTTTCACATCAACCACTTTGATCCTATCTACCAATTGGACACCTCTAGCTCTGTGTTACATCCTCCTCTGCAGCATTATTAATATTAGTGCTAACCTACGTCTTCAACCACCACCAATGTGCAGAATCTACTTGGGTGAAGAGACAGCAGCCATATTTGTGCTAAGACATTCATAGCACATTAGCTCTTAGGTGATAAAGGTGTGAGAGAAACCTTAGCAGACCATGTGCATGACCTGCTACGTGGTGCTCTGACTCTCTTTGGTGGGCTTCAAACTCTTCTGGAAGCAGCTCACAATCCCTGCATTTTTAATCCATGTCTATCATCGCAACATGTTGAAGCATCTGCATTGGATGACCTCCACTAGGGGCTCAGCCCTATGGAGGACCACACTGGGATCCACACCCTAAGGCTGAATAACGGATTATCTAAGTGAGTAACTGATGTTAGTTCATTTAGAGTTGTGGACTTGGAAGTCCAAACCATAGTGCAGGAAGCTGCCCCAGACGGAGTGCCAGCCTATCTTAATAGGAGTTCAGCGGTATCTAAAGGAACAGGACTCTTAAGTATCTGCTGTAAGTGCTTGTCTCAATAAAAAAACCTCTGCCTCTGATCCCCGCTTAATGAAATGTGGGCTTCTTAGCAGTCTTTGCACTAAGCTGGAGTCCTCTCAGTTGGGATTGGTCTCCAAAAGAGCAGAATTCACACTTAAGCTGATTGCATTAATAGGGAATATATTTGTTGGCCATTTCCCAAAAAGTAGAGCAAAGTAAACTCTTAATAATGCAGGGGCTGCTGAAATCTTACTACTTGTTTTAATAGTGGCTGCTGGTTGGCCAATTTTGTTGTGATAGAGCACCTCAGGGTTCATATATGAGAAGTGCCTTGAGTTCATAAAGTAACCTCCATGACATCAGGGAACTGTGCAACCAGCCTGCTATGCTGTGATCCGACCCTCTCAGAGAGGCCTCAAACTCCTTCTGGTGACAACTCAAAACCCTTCCATCTATTGTGCAATCTCAACATTTTCAACCATCCACATTGGGACCCGGAGCTCTGAAGGATCATACTGTGGTCTTTGCCACAAGGCCGAACAATGCAGCTTCTACATATCTAAGTAAAGTAAGTAGCAACTTCTCAACATTGTGTTAATTCAATCAAGAGATGTGGTCTTGGAGGTCCATCCTGTCGTGCAGGAAGCAGCCCTGGATGGAGTGCCTGCCTGTCTTAGTTGAAGTTCAATGAGATTAAAAAAAAACATCTCTCCTTCAGGAACAAACCCAAGCACCTAATCCACTGTCTAATGAAAAAGTGGGCATTATGGCAGTCACTCAGTTGGGATTCACCCCCATAAGGACTTGAGCTAATTGCATTTAAAAGTGACTGCCCATCTTAATAGCAGCACTTGGTTGGCCAATAATGTTGTGACTGCACACCTCAGGGTCCATATGTGAGAAGGGCCTTCATCTGCTACTTCATTTTGAGCTCATAAAATAACATCAGGTGACAATGGGGGACTGCGGCTGGGATTGGCTCCAGCAGACCCCCGTGACCCTGTGTTCGGATTCAGCGGGTTGGAAAATGGATGGATGGATGGACAATGGGGGATCGTTACCTGCTCTGCGGTGGTCTGATGCTATCAGGGACACCTCAAACCTCTTCTGGGAGCAGCTCAAAACTCCTCCATTACCTGCCTGCCACTGGCATCTCAACAAGTTCAGCCATCCACATTGGGACTTTGCGCTCGGTAAGGCTGAATAATGGAACTTCAGAATATCTAACTACAGTAGTTAACGTAACATTTTAAAATCACGTTAATTCAACTTAGACTCATGGGCTTGGAAGTCCATGTCGTTGTGCTAGAAGGTGGGCTTTATGGTAGTCTTCACACAATGCTTGAGATCTCTCAGTTGATCAATTGATCTCAAAAAGAGTAGATTGCATAAAGGCCTAAACTGATTGCAATAAAAGCATATGTTTACTGGCCATTTGCCATAAAGTGTAGCAAAATGAAGGCTTAATAAGGCAGTGGCTGTTGTAGTCCTAGTGTGTGTCTTAATAGTGACAATTTGGTGGCCAATAATGTGATTACCCTGCTGCAGGTGCGCTCCCATTACTCTCTGGCTTTACCGGGACACACAACTTTTTTTTTTTATTTCTAAAATTTCCATTTTGTTCTTGACTCTAAATATTATATATTATTATAGATATTTTCTAAATCCATAAAGAAACGATAGGCCTGCAACTACTAAAATTTAAGATGGCATACAACAATTTATTGATTGTGAAGCCAAATTGAAGCATTTTCAAAAGAGCTTGGCATGTGGTAAGCTGTCATCTCCGCTGTGTCTCTGCCTGTGTGTCTCCTGCTTGCTGTAGCAGACCCACCTTAGCAGAGGGGCGCCCATCTGAACGCAGACACCTCCTTCTGCCTCGCAACGCAAAGCCAATGGAAACCCATCACGAAGCTCTGCTCCCAGAAGGATTAGAGAGCTGACAGCAGGCTTTTCCGTTTTTATCAGAACCCTGTTTAAAGGTGAAACTCCTTATTAAAATGCAGCGCTAGCAAGTTGCATCAAAGAGGAGCAGAAACACAACAGATCAGTCAGCAAATGCCATAGGAAGGAAAATATTCCTCTTGGCATTTTCAGTAGTGGGGGTTAGTATTGGCTGCTGTTGTCCTGCTTTGTCTTATGGCTGGGCACAGGGTGACGACAAGCCCAGAATGGCATTCCTTCAAATAAAACAGACATTAGTTGTTAGAGACTCCATCAGCTCCTGGTTGATACTTCTTAGCAGAGTTTATAGCTGAAGAAGCTCCCATTAATCAGAAACTGTTTGACTCAATGTCATTCACCAGCTTCACTTTGTGTCTTCATGTTCCCTGAAATTAGAAGGGACTGTTTAAAAGCTGAATAGAGTGCAGTAAGATCTTGTTGCTTTTCTCACTGCTATCTTTTAAACATTTGATGCTAGGGCACATGCTGGCACTGCCAGGGGTATTAATATTGATCTGGGATTCCTGATGTATTCTTGTTGAGAATTAATTTAAGTATAATTTACTTTTACAGACTGCAAATTTACATATGAAGGGAGAGTAGCGTAGTAGGAAGGATACAGTTGCAAATGCCATCTGGGTGATATTTAACCCAACTCTGCTCCAAATGTATAAAAATATTTTTAAACAATTATAATGTATCATATTATAAACTAGGGGGCTTTGCCCCCTGCTCACTGCGCTCGCCAACCCCCATGCCTGTGCTACGCGCTAGCCTCTTTGTGGTTCTACCACTCGCGTATGGGGATGTACAATTCATATAGATTTTAATTTTCATGTGAAGTGTTACATTTCCATCCACGAGACGTATAACTGCCCATGATTGAATTTCGTTTCTTTCTCTCTATTAAATGAAATGGTCCATAACTATATTTACATGTCTAGATTGCATAATACCATACATTGCATCAATGTTCATATTGCTTACTACACGTCAATATTTCTGCTGCTTCTTTGTCTTGTCTTTGCACAATGTCTTGTCTTGCTTGTGTTTTAATATTAATTTTTAATTTTTAATTTAAATTTTAATTTAATTTAAAATTTTTATTTTTTACTTGCACTTCATGTTGTTACACTGTGGACCCTGAGCTTCACAATTGCGTCTATCTGTATACTTGTATATGGTTGAAATGACAATAAAGTTTGCTTTGACTTTGACTTTTTCGAATGTTTGGCTCTGAGATTTGTTAATTGTCTTTGCAAAATCTATTCTAACGGAAAACTGTTAACGTTTTAATACGAATGGCATATCAAGATCTCCTGTGGTGTCTAATGTTTTCCGTGGGAGATGTACTACTTTACCTTTCTTGGTTACATCCTTCTTTTTACAGTAATTTGTGAGTTGGAAGACTGGATGGTGTTAACAGTTGTAGATATTCTATGGGATATTGTAAGTTGATGTTTTCATCTTCCGCACCATCACCACCAACTGTTTCAGCATTGTCTATTGATACGCATTCAACCAATTTGTTGTGTTATCGATCGACATGTTTGGCGTTAATTCGTTTGACTTCATCGTTTCTTGGTGCTAGGATTGCCTGTGTACAGTACTCATTTTTTCTGTTGATAACCCTTTGTGATGAAATTCTTCAATAAGATTTGGACATAATACGTCTTCTTTAATTGGGAACTTAAAGTGTAGCAAAACATTAAAATTTATAAGAGCTGAGAGCGCAGGAACTGTGTCTGACAAAAGCATTCACAAGACTGAGAGGTGAGAGTACCGTGGTCTTGTTTGAAAATAGTTGCTAGGAGGGTGTGACTTTTAAAAATATCATGGCAATATTCTCGTCTCACGGGACTTGAAAAAATCTTTTCCAAAAAGTCATGTCTCGTCTCCTAAAGAGTCTTGTCGCATCAAAAGACTTTTTTATATAATAGAGAGATATATTGTAGTGGCCGATTGATCTTTCAGAAGAGGTGAGACCAGGGTGTGAAATGACAGTGGCATGTCAGACTGAGGAGAGCAGCATTCTCCTTTAAGAAGAGAAGGGAAGTCCCAGCTCCACACTTAAATGGTAAGGGTAGACATCTGAAATAATTATCTGGGTTCATGGGGGTTATAATGTCCCAAAAATCCAACAAGTAACAGTATAGCTGACAGTGTGGTGGTAGTGGTGGGTGCTCTACATGATATATGGGGATATTAGCCTAGCTAACTGTAAATAACCCTGTTAAACCAGGCCAGGAAGGTTGGGGGAGAGTATCACATGAAAAGAATAAGGAAGGGCCTTCACAAGTCTTTGGAGAATTAGTGGTGTGGAGGAGAAAGAGAGAGTTTGGCTAAGTCTGAAGACAGGAATCAGCCCTGTTAAGACTGCAGGCTCAAAAAGGGAAAAATGACACATAGGCAGCTTTGTGTTACACCCGTCCAATTTTTATAAGAACAAGAACTTTGATGAACAAGAGGAGACCAAGATTATCTTGATAGCTAACTGCTGAATCATCAGAAAACGTTGTTCTAACTTTTTAAAAGTTGGCAAGTTTTCCAGTTTTTCTACACAGCTTTACTGCAGATTTCCACAACTCTTTGTGTAAAGAAGTGCTTCTTGGCATGCACCTCCTCTTAATTTCCTTAGTGTCCTTGAGTATGTGATTCTCAATTTATTATTTTGGCTGACTGTTTCTGTGGTCCGTAACAATAGCAAAGATCGATAGGCAAGTGACTTGCAAAAAACACGTCTCATTGGGGCTTAACTACATTTGGAGTGTCGGTGTATGTGCCTCACTTCTAACATCTTGGTGCTTGTTACTTGATAGATAGATAGATAGATAGATAGATAGATAGATAGATAGATAGATAGATAGATAGATAGATAGATAGATAGATAGATAGATAGATAGATAGATAGATAGATAGATAGATAGATAGATAGATAGATAGTCTTTCATCGGCCGACATTTTTAATGATGAGAAACAATGTAAGGATCTGCTCCCATAAATATTCAGACCCCGTGCTCTGGAAGTTCTAATTTTTCACATGTTGGCCTGAAAAGAATAAATTTGTTTGATCACTCCCCCTTCCTGAAAATGCTGCAGTCACTTTCACATTTTCAGCAAAAATAGTAGTCATCATCATTATCATGATCACATCAAGAAAATACAATATCACTTTTCCCATTGAACAAAAATGGAAATTTATGAGTATTCATTTGGATTTCTGGTTTCTGGGTCTTCTTCTATTGCTGTCCTGCATGATAATATATTCTCTGGTTTCTTTATGGCATTATTTAGGTAAAATTTTATCATCATTGGTGCCTGTATCCTAATATAATGCGACATGTAGTGTCTCTCCCTCGTTACGTCATGCAAGGCTTGCTAAAGGCTGTCTCCTTCCTCGGCTGCCCTTCAACATCACCATTCTAATTTTCCACAGCTCCTTCCATGCACCTCTAATGATTTACACCCTTACAATGATTACACCCTTCCCTTCAGCTTGCCTCACTCCATTCATTTGGTGTCAGAGGCAGCATTATCTGCACTCACTTTCCCCAACTGTGGGCTGATCCAAGCCAGAATCTTTCTCAAGATTCATCAGAAGCCACATACCAAGACCTTTGGATTTAAGCAGATGAGCAGGTCTTGTAAATACTTGGTCATCTCACTCTCTCTCATCCCCATACACACATGCAAACGCTTTTGCACAACACCTCAGGATGGCTCTGTCCCTCCGTACCTCTCTGATCTATCACTAGATCTATCATGGTCTGTGTGGGACCCACCAGAATTTTTATTTGAGAATTGCCTCTACAGTGAGAAGAATGGTCATGTTGCAGTGCTGCTGTGGAGAGGTTTCTCCTCAGCAGGGACAATCATACTCATTAGAGACCAAGGAATTATGGATGTGGCTCAGTACCCAATAATATTACAGTGCAGTCTTTTTCACTTACCTAAACCTTGGGAGCTTTCACCAGAGCTTTGCTACTAGTCACAGGGCCTCTATCACCTTATTAATTTAGAAAGAGAAAGTTGAAGTCCTGCGGTGGGTTGGCACCCTACCCGGGATTGGTCCCTGCCTTGTGCCCTGTGTTGGCTGGGATTGGCTCCAGCAGACCCCCGTGACCCTGTGTTCGGATTCAGCGGGTTGGAAAATGGATGGATGGAAGTTGAAGTCCTTTGATTGGCCAATCAAAATTCCAGACCTAAACCCCATCAAGAATCCGAGGCAGGATGTGAGACTGGTAGTCCATAAGAGCTGTCCTAGAAATCTGAAGATACTGAAGAATTTGATAAAAAGAATGAGCAAGAACCTCATCAGTGAGCATTTCAATAACTTCAAACCCAAAACTGTTATGGTGAGAAATTGTGGCTCAACCAAACTTTCTTTTGTGGAATTTGAATATTTTTATCCATCAGTTCTGACTTCCACATAAGTTTGTTTATGTAGGCGATAGCCTATCCCAGCAGCTTCAAGCCCAACCCCACCCAGGTCATTACAGGTCACACTAAGGTATACAACCACAGTCACACACATTCATAAAAATAATAGTCCCTTTAGAAGACTAAAGGGCGGGGTGGTGGCTCTGAGGCTAGGGATTTACACTGGCAATCAGAAGGTTCGAATCCCATTAATGCCAAAAGTGACTCTACTTCGTTGGGCCCTTGAGCAAGGCCCTTAACCTGCAATTGCTCCATCCTGGGTATGATGCAGGGAAAAACCTGGGGGTTGGTGCCAGAATTGGCACTCCAGCCAGCATAAAACCCTCACACTGTTCCATTCCATCTGAACTAGTGTGGTGCTGGGGTGCATGGATGCACTCAGGTCCTAAACTGGGATCCTGGGTTGGTCTGTCATATGGTGGGTGCGGCAATGCGCTATATCAGTGCCTGCTCCTGACCTCTTAGAGGACTTTACTGGGCTGTGAGGTTCTTCGATCAACCATTGCTTGACAAGGAACCATTTCATTCTGCAATGGGCTCTTTATGGATGAAATTGGTTCTTTGGACTCCTAATATGATGAAAAAACAGAAAGTTGTAATGTCTAGTAGGCTACCTCAAGTAGAAAACCTGAACTTGACCTGTGTGATTTCATGCAGCAAGAATCCTTTAAAAACCAGAAAGCGATTGGTATGTCACAAAGTCTTTTATTATCTGTTTATGGTGCATGATACAGATCTAAATTAAAAAAGTTTTTTTCTGGAACAATCTTAAACTTGATAAGTTGACTTCAAGAAAATGGACGAATGGATGTGAATGGTGATCTTTGCTGGAATAGGCTTTGACTTCTGATCTGCAATGGAGAAAGCTTTGCCTGTAGTTTGAAACCTTTTTGAATCAAAAGTAAAATGAAAATTAATTATCTGGTTTTGAATCTCTCTGTGTTGCTAATTAGGTTTGGGAAGTAGAGTAGGGCAGCACAGCATGCATTTTTAGGGAAAGAAGAAAGAACCACAATAACTGCTATTAATCCTGCCATCAACACTAATCTTCTTCAAGGCCTAATCAAGAGATCATTTAAAAACTCTGCATTGTGTTTTTTGCATTGTACAAAATGTGTTTGAATATCAGAAGCAAGTGTTATGAAAATCTGAAGGGGGCAAATACCTTTTCCCAACACTTTTTCTTTTCTGATTTTGTAACACATTCCCTTAGGTAACATTTCTGACTCTGTAGTGTTTCCCTGGGCGGCACGGTGGCGCAGTGGGTAGCACTGCTGCTTCGCAGTTAGGAGAGCCAGGTTCGCTTCCCGGGTCCTCCCTGCGTGGAGTTTGCATGTTCTCCCCGTGTCTGTGTGGGTTTCCTCCGGGCGCTCCGGTTTCCTCCCACAGTCCAAAGACATGCAGGTTAGGTGGATTGGCGATTCTAAATTGGCCTTGGTGTGTGCTTGGTGTGTTTGTGTGTGTCCTGCGGTGGGTTGGCACCCTGCCCAGGATTGGTTCCTGCCCTGTGTTGGTTGGAATTGGCTCCAGCAGACCCCCGTGACCCTGTGTTTGGATTCAGCGGGTTGGAAAATGGATGGATGGATGGATAGTGTTTCCCTGGGCTGCACTTCATATCAGGTTCAGGAAATTTTGTCAAATAGGCAGAAGTGATTGATTTTCTGACACTTTTTTTTTTATTAATGTAGGACGACATCGCCAGCAGCAGTGGGTTTTAGACTGGAACCTTCAGGACAGGACAGCAGTGGGATAGGACAGGAATTTGGAGCACACCAAGAAGAGGAACAAGAACATGAGGAGCACACTGACATTCCACAAAGACACATTGAGAATTGAACTCAAGTGCCTGGAGGGCTGACCAGTGATCCATCTGCCCTTGACCACATACTGCTCCTTGAAGGCCACATTATACTTTGTTGCTGGATTAAAAATGAATGGCCAGAAGTTGTAAAAGTGAAACCTCAGGAAAGTCATTTGGTTGTGTTACAGTCTCCTGTTGGCTAATGGCCTCCTGTAACAATTAGCACAATTTGAAACAAGTGAGTCACCACTCACAGTGAGAAAGCATAATAATAAAAAAAAATTCTTCCGGGCCAGTTGTTGCAGCCTAATGGACATAAGTGCACTATAAGCATTTTTTTCCACTATTTTTTCCAAGGCTTTTTTTTTATTTCTAAATTCAGGTCGTTCTCACCATTAACAGAGAAATCTGAAACGGCCAGCACAAAGGCACAATCTCTACTTAGGTAGAAATTAGCATCTTAGCTGCTTTCATTTCACCACATTGAAAGTGCAAATGTGTGGGTCTCATGCTATTTCTTCTGAGATGGTGGAGTGAATTATTCAAGTGAATTAAATTCCTTATCACCCCTAACACACACAATCACTTCACAAAGCACAGCTTGTATATTTGCAGCCCATGAGCAAATGTGAGGTCTGTGGAAGGAGGTCTCGCCAAACTGGAGGTCTGGAGATTCACTGCCTGCTCTGTTTTAGTCACATTCTTCACTGGCTTCTTCTCGCCTTCCTTAGACTGTGTCCTCATGTGCCTATCACACACCATAATGAATGTAATAGTGGAAAGCAACTTCCAATGTCTTTAAAGTGTGAGACTTAACACATTGTAGACAGTAGGGGGCGTACTTGCAGTATTCCCAGATTGCATAATAACTAAATCAAAAAGATTTTGATATAGTTGTAATGCCACCCTTCCTGCCAACCCCTGTAATGTCACCCTTTTATAAGAAATTAGCCGTCCTCTGCGGCTCCGCCCGTGTAGTAGAGAAATAGCACAGACTTTAGAAATCAATAAACAAAGCAGGTATCGCTAGCTAAGCGGATGCAAGGTGCACTTCAACACGTGGCCAGAGGTACAGCAATTCAAATGAAGGCTGGCGCGTGAGTGAGGAGGGTACCACTCGGCTACCCACTCCTTATGTCACGCTTCTCCTTCCCTTGGCCCGCAACCTCTGTCTTGGATTAGAGCAAATATATCACTCCTGCAAGTGAACTATGAGAGCTAACGTGATGAGAGAAGTCGCAAAATCAACTATAGAAAAAAACCCGATCTAAATCCGTTAAGTAGTTCTCTCGTGAAAAGCGTACAGACATACAGACAGACAGACGTTGGATTTTATATATTGAGAGAAAGGAAAACACAAAGTGTAAAAGAAAGGCTAAAATAATGAGGATCTGACAACTCCAGTGGACCTACCAGCAATTGTGCATTTTCCTGAATGCCAAGACGAGTTATGGTGTGTCCCCTGGTTAATGTTTATTTTGTCATTTTGAGCTTTCCTAAACTTTATTTTAAAATGTTATTTTATTGTAGTTATGCATTTTTTATTAATTTTGTTTCTTTAGCTGCTGTGTACGTTGTGTTGTTCTCTTGTATCCTTGAGTTTTGTGGGTGGAGCTCCAAGAGGCAGGGTCATCATGACATCACAAGTGAAGGACCGCCCACTGCTTATTTATTGTGCTGGCTGGAGAGAGGATACCTCAGTGCTTCACTGACATTCAAAATGTGTGTTTCTATTGTGCGTGTTGCTTTTTATGATTTTGGGATTTCTTGTTTTTGTTGTTTTTTTTTTTTTAATTTCCCTGAGCTTTGTTTTAGCCCAAAACAAAAAATCAGCTTTACGTTTATTCTGAGGGTTTTCTTACCTAGACAATCTGTTTTTATGGTTTATTTTTTGTTTGATTAAAATGGATATTGCTGTAAGCGTGAAGAAGCCCCCTTAGCATTTTCCTGACACACTTCTGCTGAATGATTCATTGGCTGAAAGTCCTCAGTGTTAGTGTGTCAGAGAGAGGGTTGGCAGCATTGTTCATAATGGTACCTTCCTTCATTCTCTCCTTCAGGGAGTCAAGAGTGCATCCTATAACTGAGCCTGGGCTTTTTAATACGCTTGCTGATTCGGTGGACCTCTCTAGATTTGGGGTTCCTGGTCCAGTACACCATACTGGTCATCACAGAGCTGTAGAACACATCATTACTCACATTACTCATCATAATTTAATTTATGGAAGAAAAGTGACAAAGGAGAAAACATGAATGGTAAATTGTCTTGAGATTTTTCAGGTAAGCAAGACAGATATTTCAAGGTAAAATAGTCATATTCATTCATCACGGCCAAGGAGAGTGGTTATATGTTGTATGTGATATAAAATAAGAATTTTACTTTACTTTGCACACATGAAAATAACAACCCTGTAAATGTATTCATAAATAAACACTGGCAGCAGCCAAAACAGTTTCTAGCTTTCAGCCACGCAAAGAAATGTTACTCAGTCCATAGAATTTTAATCTTGCCAGGCAGTGTGGTTAAGTCAATGGAGTTCAGACTCTAAGGCTGTGGGTTCAGATCCCACTACTGACACCTGGTGACCATGAGCAAGTCACTTCACCTGCCTCTGCTCCAACTGGAAAACAAAAGAGAAACGTAACTCAATTGTTTCTCAAATGTTGTAAGTTGATTTTGGATAAATGCACCAGTCAAATATATAGATATAACTATCTTCTTAGGTTCAAGTTCTTTATTCTATGATTGTGAAGCAGTAACACACTCTGAAAATCAACTAAAAATGGGGGGGCTGGCAGATCTTTATATGCAGCATATGAGAAATTAATTACATGGAGTGAATGGCCACGTCTTTGTTATGAAAGACGCGTTGTAAAGAAAATAGACAATATTTCATGAACTGAAAAGAAAAATATACATTAACACAACATTCTGAAAGTGGTGTATTTATGCATGATACACATCCCTCATAAATATTAATAGGAAGGATATTCAGCACTGCATATTTCAGAATTTTGTGAGCTCTAATAGATTTATTGAAGAAAGAAACGTCCATGTTCAGTTCAATTACGTTCAATTTGCTGCATTTATATCTCTAGCCTGTAAACCCCGGGGGGATTAGAGACAACATTTTAATCTTGGTCTTGTGTAGACAACTCAAGACACATTTAATTACAGAGGGCCTGACAGACACGGTAAACCGGCAATGTGGGGCTTTGGGAAGAGTTCAGAAAGCTGACCTAAAACATTCGTCGGGTCACGTGTCTGCAGAGTTTGTACCAAGAAGAGTGGGAATTTCAACAGAAAAGATGCCAAAAGAGATGCAGATTGTCAGTATAAGGTGGGGTCATCTGCAACAGTGAGATATTTTTATGAGAGCTACTACACACTACACCATTATTCCGATAAAGAGATAATAAATTCACCTAAGAATCAATCTATCTATCTATCTATCTATCTATCTATCTATCTATCTATCTATCTATCTATCTATCTATCTATCTATCTATCTATCTATTATCTTGGGGGGGGGGGGAGGTTCAGCTTAAGGGATCTGGTGATGCTAATTCCCAGTTTCTCCACATCTATCTTAATAAAAGGATAAGTGTGTGTTTGTGTATCTCTGTGTCTGTCTGGTTGTATTTCAATAGATGGGACATCACAAGCATTAGCAGTATTAAAATGCCTTGCATTTGTCATTTCATTGGATAGATAGATAGATAGATAGATAGATAGATAGATAGATAGATAGATAGATAGATAGATAGATAGATAGATAGATAGATAGATAGATAGATAGATAGATAGATAGATAGATAGATAGATAGATAGATAGATAGATAGATACTTTATTAATCCCAATGGGAAATTCACACAATTGGATAGAGCATCTTAAACATTTGGGGTAATGCATTGTATTACTAGAAATGTTTGTGATGTGCCATCTGTTGGAATGAGAAATCCAATGCATTTTTCTTACTACATGCATTACAAAATAAATTCCAGCAGATGGTGCACTGCAAACGTTAATTTTGAGGCCTATAAAACTATCCAAGACACATTTTCTCCATCTTAAAAATGTTGGAAGATTAAGACGTTTCCTAAATATGCAGGATACTGTGAAATTAATCCATGCATTGCTTTCTAGTAGGATTGAGTACTGCAATGTGCTACTTGCTGGCTGTTCAAATTGTTCTTTATGCAGCTTTCAGTTAATTCAAAATGCTGCTGCAAGAATTATTACAAGAAGCAAAAAATATGAACACATACCTCCAGTTCTCAGGGATTTACACTGTATCCCAGTTAAGTTTAGGGCTGATTTCAAAATCCTTCTTTTAACATTTAAAGCCTTAAATGGCCAAGGCCCTGCTTACTTATCTGAACTCATCGTTACTTACAAACCAGAGCACACATTGAGATGTCAAGATGCTGGCCTACTTATGGTTCTAAGGATTACTAAACTACCAGTAGCAGGTTGAGCTTTTAATTCTTGGGTCCCAATGCTGAGGAACGGTCTGCCTGCTAATATAAGAGATGCCCCTTCAGTCTCAGTTTTTAAATCCTGGCTGAAGACTTACTGCTTCAGTTTAGCACACCCTGACTAGAGCTGCTGTTAGCTGTGGATACTGCATTTCTGTTTCTTAGTCATTTGTGCAGAAATATATGCATCACAATATTTTAAAACTGTTAATATCCCTCCTCTATTCTGTTTCTCTCCTCGATATCTGAATGTGGCACTTGGTGCCCCTGCTCTACTACCAGGCTGCTGTCCTACGTATAGAAAAGTCATCTTGGATAAAAGGGGCGTTGGAATAATCTGATTCTCTCAACAGACTGGATGGCCAGCACTGACTCCACTGCAGAAAACACAGGAGGGGGTAATGTGGCCATTTTGCCAAGGTTTTCAGGACTGTGACTTTGTTTTTGACTTTCTTTTGTATAATTGTAATGTCCGGTGTTGTCAATTGGCCATAGTTCATCAATGAATTAATGGACAGATACTGCTTGTTTCCGTTTATCTTTAATCAGTTCTACCTTGTGTGTTTTAACAAATCTGCATTTGTGTGTGTCCCAGTTCTGTATTTTGTATGTAGTTTATTCTATAGTTGTATTTTAATTGAGAATTGTTCACAGCGCTCTGCACCTGCATTCAGTGGAGAGCACTACACACAAAATATGTTGTATTGCTGTATGGCCTAAATTGATTACTCGGATTTTAAGACGGTTAACACAGGTAGTCTATCTAAAATTCTATAAATCTTTTTGTGTCTTCTTTTATTTCTTTGCTAGCAGCATTCACACCATGTAGTCAACAACAGGCAGCCCCGGGAAAACACAGTAGCCATTAATTGTAACAAGAACCATCACTTCAGTGCAAAATGGCAACTCATTAAAATTTACAGTCTTCAGCTCTTTTGTATTGAATTGATTTACCATACAATAAAAGCTTTATTCTGTTTTGTTTTTGGGATGATTTTCCACTTTGATTTTGAATGGATGATCAATTGACATAAACTCTTCACTCATTTTGCTCTCGTATTGCTAAGCGGATTAAATTTAAGAAAGCCACAATTTTCTATTTTTAAGAATAGCAGCACAATGCCAACCTTTTCCATGGATCTGGCAGAAAAAAAAAAAAAAGACTTTATTCCTGGATCGCATACATTTCTTAACTTCTCCTAACAAAAACATAAAAAAAGGGCTTTTTTTTATAATAAGTGTGAAAGCGGCAAACCCTCATCCTTGTCATTTACCCAGAGGATTATGGGATTCTCAGTTCTTCCAATTACAGCACTATATAAAGCATTCATTATCGACGTGCAAGAAAGGCGAAATGCAGAGAAGGCAATTTGCATTCTAACAGCATCTCTAAATAACAGATATTGCACTAAATTTGTGTATACCATTAGGCATCCCACAATATTCTCCATGTATGCAAATTGGCCATTTTGCTCCTGTCTGTAACATCCATCAGTGTGTCTGTATTTAAATTGAAAGGATGGGACAGTTAATAAAAATATGAAAATGCTCCAAAGTCACAAGTCCTTTGTCATGTACGTGTAATGCCCCTGATAAAATGAACTTCCGATTATGGGCCTTGACCTTAACATGTTAGATGTTAGGTGTTAAGTCTCTGGCTAATCCTGGAAAAATCGCTTAGCCTGCCTGTGCTCCAAATGTTTTAAAATATGTCTAAAAGGAGCTATATTTAAATGAAGTACTAAATAAAATAAGGGTTGCTTATTTTGCTCAAGTCACTTTCCCTGGTGAAGGCTGCAGTAGCATCATGTTACAGTTAACAAACCAGACTTTCCTATCCTATGGGCATCTTCCCACTCCTCCAGAAATAACCCCTCCAGTCTCTTCTAGGTCTTCTCCCACCGCGTTATGCCCCGCTGAGTCAAAATACCGACGGTACACCACACTGGGGTATACAGACCCAGCTCAAGCACTGTTTTACTTTCATTCATCCATTTGTTTAGCAAGCTGTGTTTGTTAAAACTGAAAAAGCCATCTCTGGACAGGAGATCTCTGAGTCTCAGAAACATTGAGAAGAGGACCAGGACGCCGACAAAAAATCCAAAGACCCGGCAAGGTTTTGTTTCCAGTTCAAGCCACACTCACTCCAAATGAACACATCCATTACTGCAATCTCTTCTAACCTTTTTGTCTGAAGTATGAATTCAAAGTGAAAAGAAAATTAATTATTTGACATGAAATGATGATTTTTTGAATCTAACTGTGTTGCTAATTAGGTTTGGAAAGTAGAGTAGGGCAGCTCAGCACACATTTTTTAGGGAAGGAAAGAACCACAATGGCTGTTACTAATCCTGCCATCTACGCTACTCAGCTTTATTTAGGACAAATCGTCTGCACAAAAGGTAAAAGTTCCAGTCAGCATCTCGGAAACTTTTTGTCTTGTTAGCAGTTTTTCCAACATGAAGAATATTTTTGAAACAACAAAGCACTTTGATCGATCCATTGTCTAAACCAGTTGAATCCAGTTATCTGATTGCTGTAGGCCAGAGTCCAACCTTGAAGTTTGCTTCCAATATTTATATCTCATTTGAGTCATGGTCCGGCTTAAAAGTTATGTTTTTCCAACTGTTCCTTGACCTCTAAAATTTATTAGTATGATTGTCAATATTTATGAGGTAGAGAAATCTATTCGTTATATATACATCTTTTGTTTTTAGGATGGTAAAAAGAACAATTAATTTTCTCCCATGGAACTATGTTGCTTTCCTTATGGACACCATGATGTTGGAGTCTCCCGAGGTCATACATCATGATGTCATTAACACAGCATTTTAATCAGCTGACACCACGCACAATAAAAAAAATTAATAATAATATATTATTTGTTGGAAAAAATCTAAAACAATAAAAATGATTAGCTTTAAAACAATAAAAATAGACAGCATTTAAAGCCATAAAATGTATAGCATGAAACTGAATGCAATCACTTTAAACCAAAAGGCGCCTGCCCTGTTGAACTAAACACTTGTGGTGCAAACTTAAGGGGACTTTTAACTGACACAGTGACTGACACCTTAGACAGAGTCCAGAAATGAATACAATCACAACATGGCATAATCAATATACTGTATGTACAGTGTAATGTGCATTCTCAATATTAAATATTATTATCATCCATCCATCCATCCATCCATTTTCCAACCCGCTGAATACCGAACACAGGGTCACGGGGGTCTGCTGGAGCCAATCCCAGACAACACAGGGCACAAGGCAGGAATCAATCCCGGGCAGGGTGCCAACCCACCGCAGATTATTATCATTATATGTTTAAACATTTATTTAGCAGATGTCTTTATCTGTGGTGACTTACAAAGCAAGTTAAAGTACACACCAGAATGATTAGAAAGTGCAAGCATCAAAAGCAACAGAGAACAGGAGAAGAAACGCAAGTGGACCTGCTGCTACTACAGAATTACACCTCTAAAAAAGCACAGTTTACAAGCCAGCAACGACGACAACAGCAATAATAATAATAATAATAATAATAATAATAATAATAAGTCAAATTGAACAGAATTACGACAGAAGACTTTGAAGATGTTGCTGATTTAGTTCAAGTATAAACATCTGTCAAATGGGCTTGCAATAAAACTCCACAAAATCTCATTCCTGTTTGTTCACCATCTTCAGTACTCTTCACATTTGTTATAATTGCATTTTAACTTTTTTGTTTTATCATTTTATAAAGAATAGTTAGTTTATCATAAATTTAATTTAATTTATAATAAAGTTGGTTGGCAATGCTGCCCTTACCAATGTGTTACCTGTGGCAATTGTGTCGTGACCTCACTCTATACGCTGTTGGGGAGGGAGGGCTTGAGATGATATTTGGGGAGGGGTCTTAGCCTGGCTACACATCCTGACCTTTGTTATTTAATTATTGTCTTCCCGGTTATGACCCCTGCATGACGACTGACTTCTCCATGCTATCTCCTGATACCATTTTCTGTCAAAACCACTGTTGCCAGGCACAAGCACAACAATTCCAAACTATTTCATCTATTTTGGGAGCATCTGGGCTATCCCAACTGCACTGGGTGCAAGGCCAGAACCAACCATGCATGTAGTGGCTGTCGATTGCAGGGCATACTCACATACACACCTGCTTTAATGTATTCATTACACCTAAAAAAATAAAAAACCTGCAATTTCCACTTAGATAGATAGATAAATACATTTGGGGTGTGCCTTATGTCTTACATCTTTGTGCTTGTTAATAGATAGATAGATAATAAAGACACTATATGAGATAGATAGATAGATAGATAGATAGATAGATAGATAGATAGATAGATAGATAGATAGATAGATAGATAGATAGATAGATAGATAGATAGATAGATAGATAAAGACACTATATTAGATAGATAGATAGATAGATAGATAGATAGATAGATAGATAGATAGATAGATAGATAGATATAAAAGGCACTATATAATAGATAGATAGATAGATAGATAGATAGATAGATAGATAGATAGATAGATAGATAGATAGATAGATAGATAGATAGATATGAAAGGCACCGTATAATAGATAGATAGATAGATAGATAGATAGATAGATAGATAGATAGATAGATTTTTTTTTAATTTTAAAATGACCTTTATTAACAATTTTAACACAACTGCAGTCAAATTAACAGCCAACATTCAAAAACATTTAAAAGTAAAGTTTTCCTACTCTTTAGTACCAGACATTCATTTTCCATGGAACATAAAACATCATTTACAGCCCAGATTTCACTAAATACATCTAATTGATTAATTAGTTTAAAATATGCAAATTCAATCTTCAATCTCCTTTGAAGGAGGACCTTAAACATTAACAGAGCATCGATCTTTATCTCTATTTCTTTTTAAAGTTGCCATCTTGGCCTGGCCTAACAAAAAATTGCAAAGTAAACATTCTCTTTTACGAATTCTCGACACCGACATTCCAAAAATATAAATGAGTTCATTAAATACAATTCCCAAATTCAACAACGATAAAGCAAGGAAATTCAGCAATGGTTTTAATCTGGTACAATACAGGAATAAATGATAAATTGTTTCTTTCTGAAGGCAAAATGGACACTGATCTGTTGCACTGGCGCCAATGGTTTTTAAGAATGAATTGGTAGCTACTGCTACATGTAGAATCCTCCACTGCAGGTCCCCAACTCTTTTCTCAATGGGAGGTTTATATAAAGTCCTCCATGCTGGAGATGTCGTGTCATGCAGACACAGAGTGTTCCTCCAGAGGGTATCAGTCATCTCCTTCAAATGTATAAAATGGGATACTTTAAGACACCAGTCATACAATTCTTTTTTTGACAAATCTTGGAACAAATTCCATTTATGTGATTAATTTTTAAATTGAGTTTTTAGGCTCGATAAAATCTTTTACATTAGATAGATAGATAGATAGATAGATAGATAGATAGATAGATAGATAGATAGATAGATAGATAGATAGATAGATAGATAGATAGATAGATAGATAGATGGCTATACAATTGATTTTATATCTGTCTACCAATTTTATTGTGCCTATCTACCTAAAGGTATGATTTTGAAATCTCTCTTATATAGTACCTTTCATATCCTTTACATACCACTTTTCATATCTATCTATCTATCTATCTATCTATCTATCTATCTATCTATCTTTTATATAGCACCTTCCATATTTTTTTATTTATGATAGGTAGTTTCACATTTTGTTCCTTGTGCATGTTACTAAATCAAACATTGTGTTCAGTTCTTTGCACTGCCATGCTGTGAAGGACATTCCACTGAAACTGCTTGGTTGCATTCACCCCTCCTGCAGCTCCAGCTCCATGCTGGCCACTGAATTCTGGGCTGCTCACTGAAGTTGGCTGTCCAGCTGTACCTTAACACTGCCCATCTGCCCGTAATCTTTATTGGACTTGCCATGATGAATCAGACTACAGGAGTGTGATTCCATGTCTGTCGCTGTGAAGACATCAGTAATTTGAGCAGCATATTCTTTAAACCCCCACCCGGTTGCCCCCAGCCCACCAAAGGTCTCCTTCCACAAGAAGTCCTTGCATGCAGTCGCTCAGTCTGCCTGAGGCATTAAGAGTCTTTAGTACCCCAGGTATTTGGAAGTAGGATGAGTTCCTTGCCCACCACTCTATTTCAGGAGTGAATAAGACAGGGCAGGCTATAATTTTGATGTCTTAGAAAAAAAAAGAATTTAAATAAAAATGGGGGTAGAGTTGCCCTTTCTGTTATCTGTAGACTTCATCTGCTTTTTTATTAACTAGCGTGTGTTTCTGTCTGTGTCTGTGTGTTTTGTTTTTTTGCTATCGGATTGGGTCTCCCAATTCCCCTTTTGAACACAGGCTGGTGGGTCAGTTTATCAGGCTTCAAAGTCCTGGAGAGATGGTAACAAATATAAATTATTTTGCTCTTTTATTAAAGAAATGGCCAAATGACAAAAAAGAGTGCACCCACTCCAACAAGTAAAGGACAGCGGCAATAGCGTCTCATTTCTGGGATGTGGCAGGAGCATTTAGAGGAAGTCCTGGCAGCGAGATGACACCATCTGTTCTCCCAATCCTACCGTAAAGCCAAAACCAGTGAACCAACCCAAGCAGGATTCGGCATGCCAGCGGGGTGCCAGGCAAGGTGGACAGCCAACAGCAGGCCTCTTCCTGTCTGCTGGACTGAGATGCCCGACATTCATTGACAGTGTGAAGCAGCTACAGTTGGAGAGAATTTTGCAGCAGTTGGTATAAAAATCCGAAGGCGCCTTTCAGAGTAAGACTTGGGTATGTAATGAAGGAGGAAAAGATAAATCAAACAAACTGTCTGCAAAAGCAGTCCAACCCTCCTAGGACTCCAGCAGCAACACAACAGCAGAATAATTAGGAAATCAGATGGCATTTTTGTTTTGTTTTTTTAGAGCCTTTGTCATGCAAAGCATTTGGCGACAAGCAAACAAAACGACGAGAGATTTAAGCCACACCAAAGAGACGCATTAGCTAACACTTTTAAGTCTAGCTCGTCTGACGGAGTCACATTCTCTTTCACTTCACGTATCTTTTTATTTTTCAGTGCTGTGGTTCTCGAGCCTCTAGAGTCAGACAGTCATTGCCGCATCTCTGTCATTCCCTGTCATTCGTTTTTACTTTTGTACATTTTTGTAGACTTCAGTTTTGGAGACGAGCCTCCAGAAATGCATTACCATAAATAAATTTCCTTGACTGGCCTGAGGGGAATGAGGAATTACTGATCCCATCTTCACCACCATAGTATCCTGCTTTTGAGAATGGTCTCCATGTTAGGGAATCTCTCACAGCTTTTTAGGGCTAAAGGCTTTGGGTGATTTTCCACTTGGATTCCTAGGGGACCCTTAAGCTCTTTACAAGAGAATTTGTACCTTCTCCCTCCTTCTCTTTCTTGCAGTGTAGTTTTATTTCCATCTGACTAGTGTGTTGGTGCCACTAAAAGCAGTTTACGAATGAGGGTGGCTTGTCTGTACATCAAAACCCGCATGAGCCACTTGAATGTGCTCTCTGGTCAGGGAGTATTCAGTGTATCTAAAGCCATCATTGTTGTTGGTCAGTCAACATATTTCCATATCAAAGTCTCATCAGAGTCACCTAAACCAACTGGACAACCTTCATTCATGTACATAAACCCATCTCACACATCTTCAATAGTGTAGTAGCTGGAGAGTATCCCGGCAGCAATGGAAAAAGTTAGGAGCCAAACAGCCTAACATGGGGTACGTAATATTGAAATTATTAGTCAACCTAACAAGCGTGACCTTAAGATGTGGGAGGACAAGTGGACCACAACTGAAGATGTAATGTGGAAAACTTAGAGGAGCATCCAATAAAAAAAAACCCACAAAGACAAATCACCAGGGCGGTGGTTGAATCTAACACTCTGGAGCTGTAAGGGAGAATGTTAGCCATAGTGTTGCTCCACAGCAAATGTTCTTAATTGTATATCTGGACAGGACAATGTTTGCTTTTTATAGACTCCTTAGGATAATTGAGTAAACCAGTAGAATGATTTATCTGGTGAGTGAAAAGTTAAGATAAACTCGACAGAAAGGTGGAATAAAACATCAGGTACAGGGCTAGAAAGAAAGAGGTGATGATGAAGTTTGAGGAGCAGCAAGTCTGAAGCTTGAGGAAAATATGAAGAGTTCCAAGTTAGGGTACAATAAAAGAGGTTTTTGGAATCACCAAATGAGGAGTTACTGGGATAAAAATGAGTATACAGTATGAGGTCCTAAGAAACTGGGCATAATAGGAAAAGATTTTAAGCTGAAGATGAGAGAAAATTATGAGGAGATAATATGCTGAATTTCAATAGGCAATATCAAATGGTTTAAGACTGTAGATGAGGATACAGAGTAAGGAGCTGAAGCTTCAGGACTGAGGGGCTATAGATGTGAAGATGGTGATACAATATGAAAATCTTCAGGAATGAGGAGCTATAGATCCGAAGATGGTAATACAATATGAGAAGCTTCAGGACTAAGGAGCTATAGATCTGAAGATGGTGATACAATATGAGAAGCTTCAGGACTGAGGAGCTATAGATCTGAAGATGGTGATACAATATGAGAAGCTTCAGGACCGAGGAGCTATAGATGTGAAGATGGTGTGTGAATGTGTGAATCTAGAAGACTGAGGAGCTATTGGGCTGAATATGGTGCTATAATGTGAGAAGTTATAAGACAGAATAGATATGGGGCTGAAGATGGTGATACAATGTGAGAAGCTTCAGGACTGAGGAGGTATGGATTTGAAGATAGAGATACAATATCCAAAGCTTCAGTACTGAGGAGCTATAGATCTGAACATGAGGATACGATATGAGAAGCTTCAGGACTGAGGAGCTATAGATCTGAAGATGGTGATACAATATGAGAATCTTCAGGACTGAGGAGCTATTGATCTGAAGATAGAGATACAATATGAGAAGGTTCAGGACTGAGGACCTATATATCTGAAGATGGTGATACAATATGAGAAGGGTCAGGACTAAGGAGCTATAGATCTGAAGATGGTGATACAATATGAGAAGGGTCAGGACTGAGGACCTATACATCTGAAGATGGTGATACAATATGAGAAGCTTCAGGACCGAGGAGCTACAGATGTGAAGATGGTGATACAATGTGTGAATCTAGAAGACTGATGAGCTATTGGTCTGAATATGGTGCTATAATGTGAGATGTTATAAGACTGAGGAGATATGGGGCTGAAGATGGTGATACAATGTGAGAAGCTAGAGACCTGATGAGTTATAAGGCTGAAGATGGTGACACAATGCAAAAACTGAGAATACAATGTGAAGGTTTCATAACTGAAGATAAGAATCAACTGTAAGGAGGTGTAAATCTAAAGATGGGGGTATAGCATGAGGAGCTTTAAGAATGAAGCATAAGGTGCCATGATAATATATTTCAGTTCTACTGGAGCTATAGGACTAAGAATGAAGATACACTTTGAGGAGCTATAGGATGAAAAATGGGAATGCAATTAGAGGAACAACAGCCCCAGTGACGGTTGTGAAAGGTAAGAAATAGAAAAGAAGCCCAACATGATGGAATTCCAGGCTGAAGATGAAATTGCAATATGAACAATGGGAAAGCAAAAATCCTGCAACTTGAGAAAACAGGTGGCAAAGTAGAACCTAGAGTTGCAACATGGAGATGAGATTCAATGGAAGCAGCACTAAAACTTGAGAAGAGGGGTGCAGTGTGAGGAACACCTGGAGTAAAATGGAGATGCAGTGGAAAGAACTTTAAGGATGGAGATGAGGATGCAATGTGTTGAACAAGACATGGGGAATGGCACAAATTCTGAGGAACATTGTATCAGAAAAAGAGGAACATCCATCCAATGGCCATCTTATAATGTTTGGAACTGTGATTTCAAAGTGAGGTGTTATGTGACTGAAAAGGGGAATGCACTGTGAGAAATGGTGAGGTGGACAGCTGGGCTGCGATGTGAGCAGCTGCAGGTCTGAAAATGGGGATCCATTTAGAAGAATAGCAGTGCAGGTAGTGGGGGTGCAACGTGTGCAACAGCACAGGTAAAAAAGATACTGATGTGACCAACAGGTAACAAGATTAAAATGTGGACGAAATGCAAAAGCTGGAGATGAGGGATTAATCTGACAAATGGAAAGCATAAACCTAAAATCCCAGTATGAAGACAAAACAGTCTGAAGATGAATGAGGTTGCAATGTGAAGAACAGGAAAACCAAAAATTGTGACTTGAAACAGTAATGCATAGGGAGGAAAGATGGAGGTATCAGAATATGAAATGTAAAGAATGAAGATGTTGTGCCGCAGCAGTGGCAGTACAAGGATGGCGTGAGGCAGACTAAGTCCTACAGCAGACATCCAAGAAAGAGAGAAAGGAAAAGAAAATCACTAGCAATGGCAAGGAAAGGTTCTGCATATGCCAGAGTGTTCTAGAAGACTTTATACAGTATGTGCTGAGTACCCATGAAGGGCATCAGTTGAGGCAGTAGAGGTGCAGCCAGGATGCTACAGGATTTGGAAATCAATAGTGAACAGGAAGAGGAAACATGTCAGCACCTCCAGGCTATCAGAAGACGCTTGACTCCAAAACAAAATGGATCTGTGCACCTAAAAGGGCTAGCTGAAGGCTTGTGGTACTCCTGGAGCAAATCAAAGAGTGCTGGGACACCAGGAGCCATTAGAGGGAGTTCTGGTTTGGTGTCAGGACAGCCTGACCACAAATGTGACCCCAGAATAAGTGTTAAAGCCTCCCAACCAGAATTCCGGGGGAGACTGGGACAGATATTGAAACAGAAGGAAGAAGAATGGCCAAGGAGATGGAAGGCGAGAAAGGGAGTGCTTTGGTGTGTTGCTCTTATGGGAAAGTGCATAAGCAGGGGTTTAGGAACCTTAAAGTGAAGCCAAAAAGGGCAGCAGATTGGTTGTCCTCCTTCTTTTAATTTGATACTTGCTGTTCTCCCTTTATTCATCCATTCCTGCCATTTTCTCTCTCTAGAAGGTCACCCTCTGATCACGCTGAGGATGAAATGTGAGCAATATAAAGGCAAAGAATGGCAAAGAAAGACAAAGTTAAAGATGAAGGTTCAGTACAAAGTAAAACGTGGAAGAAGACAAAGGGGAAACTGAGCAAAGGTGCTGAAGAAGTTTATCTTCTACATAGGGAATAAATCAAATGGATGAGGGTGCAAGAAACATGTTGTACATTAACAGGAGTGTAAATGGAGATGAGGTGTCAGAAGCCAGTGAAGATACAGTTCAAGGAATAACAAGGAAGGAGATGGCAAAGTGAGATGAGCAATTAGGTGTTACACACAGGGAAGATAGAAAGGGTGTAGAAAAATCAAAGATGAAAATTCAGATCCAGGAATAACATGAGGTACATTAGGGGGAATACTGGGTTAAACTAAGCATACCTGTACCCGGACCATCTAGGAAAAAGCTTGGGTTGCTGCAGGAAGAGATGCCATCAGGGGTTTCTTACCTTGTGGTCTGTGTGTGGGTCCCAATGCCCCAGTGCAGTGATGGACACACTGTGCTGTAAACAAGTGGCATCATCCTTTGGATGAAGCATAATGCCAAGGTCCTTAGTCTCTAAGATCATAACACATCTATAGGGTGTTCCCCTATATCCTGCTCACCATGACCACCATACCTTAGCTATTCCGGCCTGCCAATCATTCCCTGTCCATTATTGCTTAACTATCTCTCTCACCCATCCACTGCCTAATGGCAAATGTATGGAAAGCGTACTGGTGCATCATCCAGGTGCACATTGGCAGTGGCTCCTCATGGTCTACGTCAGTGCTTCCCAACCTTGACCCCATTTTTCAAATGCAAGTGTGTTCCAGCCACCCACCTTTCCCTCACCATTAATTTAGCATGACCTACCTTGATCCCCCTCCTTGAATTTAATACAATTATCTTAGCAGGCATGGAGATGGTCCCCCATCGGTGAATCAAGAATGATTGTAGATGCTTTTCCTCTTTGGTGAATTGAGCATCATTGTCATTGCAGGGTTTGGGGAGGTTGTACAGGATTCAATCTGGGCAATCATCACAACGGTCAGAGGGGGGTAGCAGGATTTCGCCCATAGTCAGCTGCGGTCCACCTGCAATGCTGCCACTGCCCACATGTTGGGAAATGTTGATTCATGTGAAGCTCTTTGAGTAGGTTAGAAAAATGCATCCATCCATCCATTTTCCAACCCACTGATAGATGCTATCTGGGTCATGGGGGTCAGCTGGAGCCAATCCCAGCCAACACAGGGCACAAGACAGAAACCAATCCCGGGCAGGGTGCCTACACACATCAGGACACACACAAACCACACACTAGGGCCAATTTAGAATCGCCAATCCACCTAACCTGCATGTCTTTGGAAGGAAACCGGAGCACCCGGAGGAAACCCACACAGACACGGGGAGAACATGCAAACTCCACGCAGGGAGGTCCCGGGAAGTGAACCCAGGTCCCCAGATCTCCCATCTGCGAGGCAGCAGCGCTACCCACTGTGCCACCCTGCCGACCATTAGAAAAATGCAATATATGCAATTTGTTATGCTAGGACAGTGCACAAAAAACAGAGCTAGAGGGGTCCAAATGGTAAGCATCAAAGTGGTCACTCCAAAAAGCCAGATAACTGCAAACTACTGACCATCAGCTCTAAGGAAGGCTCATGGTGGTCCAAATGATTCCAAATCAAGCAAGTTAGCACATCATGACCAATTTGATTCAACTGAATGACATGCAGGTGGGACAGCAGAACTAAAGGGCCACTACTGCTCTTCTGTTAGACCTGCACTTGTTTTCTCTTGAAGTAGCTGCCCACCAAGTTTATTTGGAGTTTCAGTTTGAATGTTCATCCTCTTTGTAGATGGTCGCCCCTGGGTGACCTGCATGGCTTCTGTTGGCTTGGCTCAGTTTACTAAGCCCGCATCAGGAGAGCAGGGACGTGTTTATTAACAGCAAAGCTGGCTTTTATATTGGGGGCATTTATCTGCCTTCCACGTCCATCTGTGGGGCTTCAGCTCCAAGGGGAGCGACGAGGAGGGGCTTTGTTTTATCATCATGTAGCTCTTTAACATTCTCCGCCAGAGCTCCACTGAAGTCAAGGTCGGGGAGGTGAAAGCGGCTTACTTTCTACTGCTCCCACACCGTCCGGGTCATACTTAAATACTTGATCCATTCAAGTCATTCCCGAAGCATGACATTTTCGATGTGCCAGAATTAAAGCGTGACGAGCGGATTTTCTGTTTTCCGCTCGCTGATTTGTCGGCTTGAGGCTTTCGAGACGCCAGGACTCTTTGCAAATGAGCGTCGGGTGGAAATCAATGGAGGCTCCCATTAACGGTATAGTCGGCAGCGCTTTGAAATCCACCCCTAGAGTCTCCGCTCTTAATAAGGAATACAATAGAATATCAACCCTGCTGAAGCTTTACTCAACTAGTTAATTAAAAGACCCCGTTTCTTCCCACCTAATTAACAATTTATCAGGGCATTCATCAGCTCCGCAGCCATACCGTAAGCAGAAGAACAAATTTACCGCCCCGTTCCTCCCTTTCAAAGCTGCCTGCCGTGCCCATCGTCGGCAGATTAAATCATTAAAATTTAACGCAGGACTCACCGAGGTGCTGACAAGGCCTGTGCTGTAGAATAGAACGGGGGAAAGCAGGCATTTAGCCCTTTGACAATTAGTCCTAATCCTATTGAGTGTGTACTGCTAATGGACATCCAAATATGCGAAACGGGCCAGCGCTGCAATTAGTTAAAAGATTTATGCCGTGCCCGGCGCGGGGGGAGTATACTGTAAATCCCAATAATCCATTCTCCAAACCATTAATAAACCATCATGAACTATCCGTAACTCTATTTACCTGTTCTCGCTAATCCTCGTCTCGTTTTTTTTCCCTTTGCCCGAATAAATAGAGCACTTTACCGATCTATAGCCATCGCTGTGAGATGTCTCTGTATGTTATTATTATTATTAGGGTCGCCTATAGTGTTAACAGGGGTGCACCAAAACATAAAGCGGTAGGACTTCCAAACAGGGCCGCTACTGGCCAAATGGGTGCCCTAAGCAGAAATTTACTTTTGTGCTCCCTCCCCCAAATATTAGTTAGGCAGCCGTAACAGAGGTGAGGGCGCGCGCGTCATCACGTGTGCTAGCCTACTCTGCGTTCACCGTAAAATGCAATATATACGTTTATATTTTTGTTTATTTGTATATGTATATTATTAATATTAATTTATTATTATAATATATAAAAACGATTTTTTTTGAGCAGCTGGGATGGTGCCCCCCTGGGAGTTGGTGCCCTACGCAGACTGCGTACTCTGCGTATAGGGAGCGGCGGTACTGCTTCCAAATATTAACATATGGGGTCTACAAATACCTGCTGAAAAATAAACAGTTTCAAACATCCCTAATATTCCTTATTTTCCTGTAAACAAACATATTGGATGTAATGAATCCATGGCCGGATACAAAAACGCGCACTGACCGAACCGTTATTCGGGTCCGGACTCGCCGCTAATCGCTCTTTATTACAGTCCATTCATTATCAAGCCGGCTTATTCGTCTCAAGCGTTATCCCTGGAGAATTAGTCAACAAGATAGGAACCAAACAATCAACCCCGGATCGTTGGTAAGTCATTTAACTCACGCTGAGCTTGTTAACTGCACACGTCCCGTCTTCCGAAGTAGAATCGGATATAAAAATCTACCCCTACGCGAGGGGATCATGCAGGAAGCTGAAGAGAATTTGCTACCCCACGCGAACCCCAATCTAAGAGGCACTACGAGCCACTGCGACTTCTTGAGCACCACCACCGGTTACTGCAGTCTAGCGAGGCAAACGATTTCTAAATTCACGAGGATACAGACACTCTAGAATTGGTTGCACTAACGGGAACATCGCCAGGACATAGCCAAAGGCTTCTTGAAGCTCTTGTCTCACGCGGTCACAGAGAGACGCTACTACTCATTGCGCCGACGGCAACAGGGAAAGGCTGCGTGGTAGTGTCGTCAGCAGAGCTTACAGTTAAACGAAAAAGCAAATAAATAATCTATCTCTATGAAACATCCATCTATTATTCCTTTCTTTGGACCCGAACTTTTTAATTATAAGCAATTATAAGCAGGAACTGATCCTGAACTGTGTATGGCGGCGCTGCTGTGGAGTTGCTTATAGTTCATAAATCTGAACTCCGTGTTACAGGAACATACGTAAATAAACACAACGCTAGCAACGTGTGGCATAGTGGATACGGTTTTGATCTTCTGACTTTAGGGTTGTGGGTTCAAATCCCACTACTGACACCTGCTGACCACTAACAAGTCACGTCACCTGCCTCTCCTCCAATTGGAAAAACAAAAGAAATGTAACCAATTTTGTCTCGAATGTTGGATAAAGGTGTCAGCCAAATAAGTAAATGATATGGTGAAGCAGGTAAGGCTTTAGTCTTCAAAGTTTAAGCTTGTTGGTTCAAATCCCACTACTGACACCTGGAGGCCATGAGCTAGTCACTTGACCTGTCCGTGCTCCAGTTGGGAAAACAAAAGAGAAACATAACCAATTGTTTGTCAAATCTCGCAAGTTGCTTTGAATAAAGGCATCAGCTAAATAATAAAGTAAAGTTTGCAGGCAGTGTGGTGTAGAAGTTAAGGTTTTGGTCTTCTAAGTTTAAGGTTGTATGTTCAGATCCCACTACTGACACCTGGTGTCCACGAACAAGTCACTTCACCTGCCTTTGCCCCAACTGGAAAAACAAAAGCAATGTAACCAACCGTGTTTCAAAAGTTGTAAGTCGCCATGGGTGAAGGCGTTCACTAAATGTGTAAATCCACAACCTGCTTATTGCACACACATCAGAATGTCAATCCGATCTCTCCGAGCCAATTACTGCGCCACCGCCCAACTTCAAAGTGAAACACATAGGTGGCGAGTGTCCATTGACTTCCCTCGGCTTCGTTCAGTACATTAATGTCCACCACCCAGCCGCACTTCACACTTTCCGACTTTGCACATTTTATTTTTCTGATCATTTTTATCACTGCACGATAAAAGCTGCCATAAATCACCCTCCGCACACATTCCCTTATTAAACTTTTTTATGGACAACTGAAATTGAAAGGATAAAAAAAAAAACCCACAAAGCCTCATGAGAAAAATGTGAGTAGATAAGATCTTAAATAACGGACCGCCCGTAGACATGGCTGAAACGTATAACTGTTGCTTTCTGTGCCCTGAAGTAGAGGAGCCACAGTGGAAGACGATCACTCATTGAGATGTGCACGTTTTCCTCCATAATGTTCTTAAACACGTTTTTAGCTTTGTAAAGTCAAACTTGTTACCTTTGTATTTAAAGCACCAGCAGCCGGTTTTAAAAATTCCCAATGGCCTGCTTCCTCCGTGGCAAAGTGTCTAATTAGAAAGGCCGCTGGTCGTTGTCTCTCTCTTTTTATGTTATGGTAACACCAGAGGACACTGTGTGCAGGGGTTCAGTGCCATGCAGGACACGAGTAAAGCGCACACACACACAGCCTCCTTTATGGACACCATGCTGGGGTGGGACGTGGTGGGTCGGTGTCAGGTCAGGGCAGCACCTTCTGGTATTGTTCACACATCCTAACTTCTGTCAATGGTAATGCAAAGGACACTTCAGAAGCAGAGCAGCACCCACTCGACATCAACACATTCTAACATCTCTTGTGTACCAATATGAAGCCCCTTCTGGAGCTTGTGTGTCTGCAAGAGTACAACTCTGTTAATGTCGTCCACTGCCAGAGCTCACTCACTCCACCTTTGGGTCTCCAGCGGCATGTTCTACGTTAATTTAAAAGACAGACATCACAGACAGCATCAAAACAGCTGCCAAGCACCAATTTCTTGCATTTTTTAAGAGCAGGAGCAGATGCCATGTACAGTGGGTAGTAGACATCTCTATTCCACCACATGCCAACGTCTTTCATTTATTTATACTTTCTATTCAAGTGCATAAATTCAAACATCCATTGGGAACTTTGTATGTGCAAAGCTTACTGTGCAAGCAAGTGCCAGGACATGCCAACTTCTTTCATTTATTCATATTTTTTAAATGTAGCACCTATTGGGAAGCAAGTGCCAGGACATGCCAGCTTCTTTCATTTATTCGTATTTTTTAAATGTAGCACCTATTGGGAAGCAAGTGCCAGGACATGCCAACTTCTTTCATTTATTCATATTTTTTAAATGTTGCACCTATTGGGAAGCAAGTGCCAGGACATGCCAACTTCTTTCATTTATTCATATTTTTTAAATGTAGCACCTATTGGGAAGCAAGTGCCAGGACATGCCAACTTCTTTCATTTATTCGTATTTTTTAAATGTTGCACCTATTGGGAAGCAAGTGCCAGGACATGCCAGCTTCTTTCATTTATTCGTATTTTTTAAATGTAGCACCTATTGTGAAGCAAGTGCCAGGACATGCCAACTTCTTTCATTTATTCGTATTTTTTAAATGTTGCACCTATTGGGAAGCAAGTGCCAGGACATGCCAGCTTCTTTCATTTATTCGTATTTTTTAAATGTAGCACCTATTGTGAAGCAAGTGCCAGGACATGCCAACTTCTTTCATTTATTCATATTTTTTAAATGTAGCACCTATTGGGAAGCAAGTGCCAGGACATGCCAACTTCTTTCATTTATTCATATTTTTTAAATGTAGCACCTATTGGGAAGCAAGTGCCAGGACATGCCAACTTCTTTCATTTATTCGTATTTTTTAAATGTTGCACCTATTGGGAAGCAAGTGCCAGGACATGCCAGCTTCTTTCATTTATTCATATTTTTTAAATGTTGCACCTATTGGGAAGCAAGTGCCAGGACATGCCAACTTCTTTCATTTATTCATATTTTTTAAATGTAGCACCTATTGGGAAGCAAGTGCCAGGACATGCCAACTTCTTTCATTTATTCATATTTTTTAAATGTTGCACCTATTGGGAAGCAAGTGCCAGGACATGCCAACTTCTTTCATTTATTCATATTTTTTAATGTAGCACCTATTGGGAAGCAAGTGCCAGGACATGCCAACTTCTTTCATTTAACTAATACATTTTAAATGCAGCACCTATTCACATACCAGTGCCAGGGTGTGCCAACTTCTTGCATTTACTAATGAATGAATGAATGAATGGAATACATTTTGGTGGCAGGACTCGTAAACAAAAGCCAGGATGTGCCAACATTTTTTTTTTATTATTCGTAAATGCATTCATTATTTTTTGGGGATGGAATATACTAGGTGAGTGCCAGGACATGCCAACTTCTTTCATTTATTTATAAATGTGTTGCTTACATTTTGGAGGCAGAGCCCAGTAAACAAGTGCCAGGACATGCTGCCATCATCCATTCAATTAATACTGTTAAAATGCAGCACCTATTAGCAAGCAAGTGCCAGGATCTGGAAACATCTTTCATTTATTCCTAAATGCATTCATTATTTGTGTGTGTGTGTGTTTGGGGGGGGGCGGGGGGGGGCAGAATCTGCTAGGCAAGTGCCAGGACATGCCAATGTCTTTCATTTATTTCATACATTTCATATGCATCACCTATTGGTAAAAAAAAGCACCAGGACTAGCCATCTTTAGGTAGGTATACATTCAAATGTGCACTGGGTACATGTTATATACTAAGCTTAATGGGCAAGCAAGTGCCAGGACATGCCAACTTGTTTAATTTGTTTACAAATGTGCTGCTTAAATTTTGGAGGCAGGGCCTACTAAACAAGTGCCAGGATATGCCAACACCTTTCCTATAATTCATACATTTAAAAATGCAGTACCTATTGGCAAGCAAGTGCCAGGATGTGCCAACCTCTTCCATTTATTTATAAATGCAAGCATTATTTGAGGGTCAGAACTTACTAGGTGAGTGCCAGGACATGCCATCTTCTTTCGTGTATTTCATACATTTCATATGCAGCATCTATTGTCAAGCAAGTGCCCGGACCAGCCATCGTTTTCCATTTATTCAACTGTACACTCAGCACCTTTTATGTGCTAAGTTTGCTGGGCAAGCAAATGCCAGGACCTGGCAACCTCATTCAAATAATTCATGCATTTTATATTCAGCACCTCTTGCAAAACAAGTGCCAAGAAGTGCCAACTACTTTAATTTATTCATAAGTGCATTAAGAATATTTTGGGGATAGGATCTACTATGAATCTGTAGCTTACATTTTGGTGGCAGGGCCTACTAATAAGTGTCAGGGCATGCCAACTTCTTTCTTATAATTTCATACAGTTTTATGCAACACCTTTTAGCAAGGAAATGCCAGGACATTCATTTATTTATGAATGCATTAAAAACATTTTGTGAGCAGGACCTACTAGGCAAGTGCCAGGACATGCCAATTTCTTTCATATTATTCATACATTTTATATGCAGCACCTAGTAGGCAGGCAAGTACCAAGATGTGCCAACTTCTTTCATGTATTCATAAATGCATTTTAGTACATTTTGGGGGCAGTGTTCTTCTAGGCAAGTGTCAGGGCATGCAACTTCTTTCATATACAGTAATTCATGCAATTTATTTGCAACACCTATTGGCAAACAAGTGCCAGGATGTGCCAACCTCTTTGATTTATTCAGAAATGCATAGAGAATAGGAGGCAGGGTAAACTAGACAATTGCCCGGACATGCCCACTTCCTTCATATAATTTATACATTTTATTTGCATCACCAATTGGCAAGAAAATGCCAAGACATGCCAACCTTTTTAATTTATTCACGAATGCACTGAGAAAATTTTATGGATGAGGCCTAATATGCAATTGCCAGGACATGCCAACTCCTTTCATATATACTTTGTACATTTTAAATGCTGTACCTATTGATGAGCAAGTGCCAGTGGTGCACTGGGTACAGCTGCTAATCCCACCAGGCAGGCACGTGTCATGATATGCCGACTTCTTCAACTTAT
Source organism: Erpetoichthys calabaricus (assembly GCF_900747795.2). Classification (NCBI taxonomy): domain Eukaryota; kingdom Metazoa; phylum Chordata; class Cladistia; order Polypteriformes; family Polypteridae; genus Erpetoichthys; species Erpetoichthys calabaricus. The sequence continues at coordinate 44,171,367 of NC_041411.2, read as the reverse complement.
TTATAAGTGCCCTGGGAACATTTGATGTTCAGCACTTACTAGGCAAGCTCGTGCCAAGCTGCTTTTCATCTACCCACAGGTGCATTGGGCAGTGCTAGGACATGACAGCTTCCTTCCTGCAATTGGCACCATTTTACATGAGAGCATAAGTGACCAAACGCCAAGTCCACATGCACGCCGGTCTAGATGTTGGTGCAAGAAGCTACTTGGCACTCCAAATGTAGCACATGTTCACTTCCATGAAGCCCTTCATCAGCCCGTGGAGTCCATGCCATGCGCAGAACTCAAATGGCCGCAGATGTTGTTCACAATGAGACACTGAAGCACCCTCTTAGGTAAACCTCTCCAAATACAGAGAATGTTAGATAATTCAAAGCACAAATGACTCAATACTCCCTTCTTGGGCATTGATTAGTGCGACATTACTGCACACCACATATTTTCTAACAGCCTGAACGGAAAAGCTTCTCCAGAAAGAATCAGAGAAAAGGTACAACTCCACCCAAGGAACATTCAGGAAAGAACATGTCACACTAGAGAGAGATGAGAAGGGCATAAGTGAACTTTGACTTAATGAGCAGGAAGCCAATTTCAATTTAGCCTTCCATCAGCAAACCACAGCCCTGAATTGTGAGCAACTGGAAGTACACAAGAAGCAAATGAGTTTAAACCACATTAGGAGCAGAATGGCAGGATGCGGCCCCGACGACAAGCATCCCCAGTGGACTTCGGCGTATGGATGCTCTCCTAAGTGACAAGCTACACGGAAATCCATGGCGTCCAACAAAAAAATAAGATAAAATAAAATAATAATAATAAAGACTACTTCTTTGAAGCAATTACAAGCTTCCATTTACTCACATTCTGTCCCCCGAATTGAAGAAATAGCTAAATGCGCTTTTTGTTGTTGTTGGTCATAGTAATAACGCGGTGACATTTCTTCTGTCAATGTCCCTGCTTTTACAGTGTAAAGCGTTTCATTAGAAGAGCCCGGCTCAGCGCGCCCACTTTGGTTGGCATTACACAGAACTGGCACGGCTCGCCCAGCTTCGGTGGCAACAGTCTCTATCCTATATAGCATAAAAAAAATAAGGGATGACTTGAAAAGGTTCAAAATGTTATTAACATGTTTTGCGTTCATGGTCGGGAAGGGCACAATATAAAATGTCAATATTATTGGTTGATGCGTTTTTATAGTGTACGACTGGCTGGCGCCTAATGATAATAACGATAATAATAATAATAATATTAAATCATTCATATATTTATAACATGTAGCATCCTCAATAAGAGAACCGAAAACTCCGCAGTCCTGCAAGAGACGGAAAAACGAGGCAGCTTGTTCGGCTAGCCGCTCCCGTGAGAGCCCCTCTGACGACACGTAACTCCTGCTCAGCCCCGATTAAGCGAGCGCGCAGTCACTGAAGAGTGAAGATTACCGAGGCTGGGGGTCACTCCGACTTAATAAACCCTCTGGGCTCAAAGGAATTGACTTCAGACATTGTAGGGGTGAAAACAATGCAGTAAAGTCCAAAGGCAAGGGAGGCTAGATTGCCGGAACTGCAACTTCGCAATCAAGACGCGCAATGCATACTTTGAACGGTTTAACGGTAACCGGATTTTCGGGGTTTATGAAAATGTGTCGGCATCAGGAGCTGTGCAGCAGGGAAGGAAACAAAAATCTCAACAGCCTGAAAATTTACGGCGATCTAATCGCAGATCTATGGCCCCCATCTTAAATGAGGGAGGTGAACTCACGAGGCGCTCTTCAAGGTTATATAACTCCGCACATGGCGCGCTCTTAAGTTTAGCACCGTTATATTCGAGAACTAATATCTTTTTAAGGTATGCGCATATTAATAAACGATATCTCTCACCAAATACTGGGCATCTTCTTTTCTAAATGCACAAAGTCCTTTGAAAGGTATTAGCTGAAATAAACGCATCCATCCACGCGTGAACGGGACACCGTTTCCTATTATAGTGGGTATTTGAGAGGGGGGACCATTAAGTAGGCTGGGGTTCCTGTCCTGTGTTCCTCCTTGGTTCTCCCCGTATAATCATAAGATGCTGTTCCCATAGCGGTGGAGATCGTTTAAATACAAGATGGGGGTCCAAAACGTAATAATACTAATAATACATTTCATTTATATAGCGCCTTTCTATGACCATCTCGCAAAAGGTAATTATAGAATGAATAACCACGAGGGGTGCCCAAAATGGTGGAGATCTGTAGAATACAAGATGGGGTCCAAAACGGAAAAAAAGGATCAACTCGTAAGAGAGAACAATATTAAAACGTAACTTCGGAAATGCAGTCTATGGCTTCAAAGACACATGAAATGAACACATAAAAATATAAACAGAAGCCCAGTCATAGAACTCTACCCCAAACACTATCTTCTGGGCCACCAGTAGGTGAACCACAGACAGGCTATCCAAAATACTTAAAAACAGGTAGCTACAGCGGGCAGAGGGGGGCGATTCAGTTGTGTGCTCCCCATGAACAATTCACTATGAATTGTGATTCGTATTCTTCTGGAGTGCCGTGGTGGCGCAGTGGTAGACTCGCCGCCTCACAGTAATGAGACCAGTGTAAAGGGCAATTTCAGATTTTTGCTCCCATGAAATACATTTTATAAGAATTCACTAATCAGATCATATGGGGTAGCATGGTGGCGCAGTGCAGCCTCACGGTAACGAGACCATGGCTCTCGTCCTCCCTAAATAGCGTTGCATGTCCCCCCCTTATTCGTGTGGGTTTCCTTCGGGCGCTCTGGGGTGGACTGACGATTTCAAATTCTCCACAGTGTGCGTGTGTGTGTTCACCTTGTAATGGGCTGATGATGATCTTGACGGCAGGTTTGGACAGTGCATGGAATTTGTTAGATTGAAATGTGTAATGAGAAGCACATGGAGGTATATAGGGAATGGACATAATAACTACGCATCACACATTTCATGGTCCAAACCCAGACCCCGTTGCCCCTCAGTCGCTTAGGTGTCCAGATGACTACCGATCGGCCGCGTGTTGGTGCAATCCACAGGTGTCCACTAAAATAGAGGTCTCTATAGGTGACAGGCAAAGTGACAGAGTCCACTTCGATTTCATTTGGACACATAAGATGTTGCAGTCTCATTTACTTCAAAGAAGGAAAGAAAGAAAGAAAACCAACCGTTCAAGCCTATCTTTTTTTTAAAAAGTGTTTCTGGGGTAACCCAACACATAAGGTACAAGGCAGAATCCAGTTCAGGTATCCGCAGCGTAATTTGGATATTTTTGGGACTTGGTGGGTTATCGAAGTCTAGGCTGACATGGAAAGATCAAATTCCTGTAAAATCTTAAATGAACCCGTTGAGTGTCTATGTGGGGTCCAATCATTCCATATATTCACATGAACGATTGACTTTTAACACCAGGCGAGTACATTTAACACTGGAACACAAGTGAGAATCGAAACACTGCGCCACCGGGCTGCTCACGTGCCAGACGCTGTGTTCGTCTTTTGACGTTTCGCTCTTTTTCATTCGATGTTACATGACCATTTTATTTATTTATTTATTTATTTATTTATTTATTTATTTATTATGAAGTCTGGGACCTGAGCTTTAGATGGATGTTACACGCTCTCTTTTATTTAACACATCTTCAAAGCGTTGATAGACGCTTACTCAGTTACATGGCAGCTCTCGTCCTCCCGTTAATTCATACTGAACCCTGCGCCCCGATTTTCGAGCGAAGTTCACATATTAGATATTAGAACACTTCATAATTGCTGATCGAGCTACTGTCTGAGTTTCTATTATTTTTTTTAGACACTACGAGACGAAATCAAGTCGGACAAAGCAGAGCAGACAACATCTATGCGAACAGGAGCATTTTATTCTTGGAATATTTCACAAACTGCGCAGCTCTTAATCTGATCAGACTGGGAATACTCGGCGGAGTGTTCCTCTTATAGAGAAATGCATTTTTACACTGTACGATTTAGCTTGAAAATAAAATACCTTTTGCAAGTTACCCTTCTTTCACCTGGGTGCTGGGCTATAAACACTTGCACGCCGTTATATTTGCATTTTCAATTTAAAGAGCTGTCATTTTTCACGCTAAAACTCGCAAAATTCAAAGTAACGAACTAGCATTAGATGCAGTAAAACTGTAAAGGGAAAGGAATAAAAATGAGCTCAAGTCTCCCGATGAGCTGGGACAGGGTGGGGCGGGGAGGAGAAGCGGCAGGGCGAGCTTTCAGACGGGCTTCTCCTGCATGCGTGTACAAATATACAGATCCAGTTCTCCGATCTCTCTAACTCTGCATCTGTAATAACTGCCACCTCCAGCCAGCCGGGCTTGTCACTGATATCATGGGACGTCGCATGCCCTGAACTTGGCACGGTTGGAGTGAGCGGCTCCTCAGACTATGCCACCCGCTCCAGCTGATTCGGGGACCGAGTTGCGCATTCCCCCAAAGACACTTTATGTTCATATCCGTACTTTACATTTGCACATATTGCTTTGAAACATGCATTTTTTCTTTATATATGCATAAAAAAATCACCTACCACCAACAGCCGAGGTCTTCATGTTTTACCCAAATTAAAATAAAATAATTTCCCTTGGAAGGCACCCCTTTATCTCAAACGAGAGACGTGCTTAGTGCGAGCGTGATGGTGCAGCGAAGCATTGGTGAAGGGGGGGCAGATCCGGGATAATTAGGGGTCCATTAAAAACTTCAGCCAAAGGTTTTCTTATAGAAGCGGAGCGGAAAACCGCGTCCCCATGGCAAGGCGCGTTCGGACATCTGGAGGGTCCGTCCTGGAAGGCGAGTATAATAACATCCACTTGGAGTATCCCTCTGTGAACACTAGGCGAGCCAAAAGGAAACCAATTGTTTAAAAAAATAAACAAATAAAGCAATCCGGAGAATTAACACGAAGGGAAAAACAGAGAGTGAGAAAACAATCCACGACTGCAGAGGGTGATGCAGGCAGGCAGGCACATCCAGGCGCTTCTAGACAGACATCCCAAACTGTGCGCGCCCCCGCTTGTGCGCGAGAAAGTGAGCGGAGACGAGCGAGCGAGAGAAAGAGAGAGAGAATGTGTGCGTGCGTGTGCGTGTGTGTGTTGGGAAGAGGGGGCGGATAGGAAAGATGAATGTTTCATAGGGCCGGATCAGGGATTGTGAGCTGATTAATGTTTTATGGGATCATGTGGTTTGATGTGAGAGGAATCGGCCTGAATCAGATTTGCACGGCACTCTCACGCACCAGTCAGAAGTGGGAAACTGAACGGGTTCATCCGCCTTTTTTTTTTTCTTCACCTGTGATAGAACAATTTAGGCAGAATCAAAGAAAAGATCTGTCAAGATCCCCAAAATACACGTGAACAATACGATCGCCGGGGCCTTCAGAAGTGCTGATTGGACGCCCCGTCCATGAAACAACGAGACGCCCGAGTTTTAAACGTCACACAAAGTTACTACAGCTTTCATAAGCGCTGCGTGTCCGGAAAAAAGACAAGAAGTGATTGCGGTATTCCTGAAGTGGAAGCGCCACCTTCCGGTCATAAGTCTTTATCGTAGTTAGAGATTAAAAATTCACAAGAGACGCATCTTTAAGGCATTACTGTGTTGAACTCGAGGCACCGATCGCACTTATTTAATATACCGAAGACCAAGAGAGGGAAACGGTTGCAGAACGACCTTATAAACAGAGGCGCTAAATAGTCTGACACAATCATTAAAGAAGCGTCGAGTCGCGTCATGAGCGCACAGGGGGTTCAATACACTCTGTATCTATAGAGGCTACACTTCGCACAGCTCACCGATAATTCAGCAAAGTGACTGACTAATGTAATGTCCAGTCGATCTTTTCTTTTCTATGGGTTTCTCTACATTACAGCCTAAGGAACGCGATGCCAGAAAGCGTGCCCCTATTTCTTTTGCCCATCGAACAGGATTATCGATCACACCGCCCCCTTTTCAGTGATCCAGATTGCGAAGCGAGCCTCCTCTCCCGACTTCTAACGAAAGCAAATCGAACGCAGTAATAATAGAAGCAGGCGGGCGCGCACTTCAGATGCTGTTTTGGGGGCTGTGCCAAAACCGAACCCACTCGTTTTAGTTCGTGGTTTCGTTTGATCGCTAAGAGCACGAAAGCTTTAAGTGGAACATTATACATCGTTACTGTAGAAATATTGATTTTGGACACGATGCCGGGTCTCCATTGTCTAGACCTTTCAAGATCGCAGCGCACGACTTTATCATCCCCGTGTAAAGCAGCCCGCCTTGATATCACCTTCTTATTTTAATTATCTAAGTCAGAAAGGAAGAGGCAGCCACAGAAACAGGAGGGCAGTGGAATCGTTTGAGAGAATAAAAGACAGTAAGCCGGATTTTAGAGAAATCTTTCAATTATTAAGACTTCAATTAAAATATTAAAAGCTTAAAAAAAATGTTTGCATCCATGTGCTGTTGACATAAATGGATTGAAAGCTGAGTTTCTTACATCAGGGTGCCGAGTCCCTCAACTATTGTCACTTAACAGAGAGCGAGGCTGACTCCAAATTCGTTAAGATCAATGGTGGAGCTACAAACAATTCCACTTTGCACACTTTGTATCATCTAAGAGCAGCTACATTTGATTTTCAGAAGGTCCCACATGAGAGGATGGGCAGCAGACTGGAAGAAGAGGAGGTCAGTGCGCTAGGTGGGTGCAAAACTGGCTCAAGCAAGGAAGCAAAAAGTGATGGTGCAGCGAGAAACCTTATCAGACCTGAGTGATGGTAAGTATGGAGGAACATTAGATCTATATGCAAATAAATAAAAGTACTGTGAAATGTGACAATCAATAAATAAATAATAACATGAAATGTGGCCATAAATAATTAAATGTATCATTCATTCATTTTCCACCACTTATCTGAGACCGGGTTGTGGGGGGCAACAGCAGCAGCCACACCACCATGTATTTCAGAACATGTCACCGTCCTGAAGCTAAGCACATTCAGCCTGGTCAGTACTTGGGAGACCATCTAGGAAAAGCTTAGGCTGCTGCTGCTGAAAGAGGTGATGGAGAGGCCAGCAGGGGTCGCTTACCCCGTGGTCTGAATGTAGACCCCTATGCCCCAGCGCAGTGACAGAGACACTAGGCTGTAAAATGGCACTGTCCTTCAGATGAAATGTAAAACTGAGGTCCTGACTGTCTGCGGTCATTAAAGATCCCTGGGAATCTTTTGAAAAAAGTAGCATGGATCTGGATGTCCAGACTAAATTGCCCATCATGGCCTTATCCATTCTGGTCCCCTAATCATCCCCTGTCTCTAACTGGCTAACTACCTGTCACCCCTTCACCATCTAACAGCTTATGTGTGGTGAGTGTACTGGTGCAACAATGGCTGCTGTCGCATCCAGGTGGGTGCTACACATTGGTGGTGGTTGAAGTGATTCCCCTCTGTCTGTATGAAACATTTTGAGTAGCAGGAAAAGCACTATAAAAATTTAATTAAATAATTAATAATTATTATTATTAGCAATGAGGCCCAAAAGTCCTTCTCCCCAGCTACACTTGCCAACTCATACTTTGAGATCCTGAGGCATTCTCAGGCCATCTAGGATATGCAATCCAACCAGCGAGCCCTGGGTCTTCTCCAGGGTCACCTCCCTGACCAGAAGGTGTCATGGAGGCATCCATATCAGATACCCAAACCACCTCTGGCTCCTCTGGATGCGGTTCTACTCCAAGTCTCTCCCAGATATCTGCGCTTCTCATCCTTTATCTAAGAGAGTGCAGAGCCATCCTGCAGAGAAAACTCATTTCAGCCCCCCTGTACCAACAATCTCATCCTTTTGGCGTTTACCCAAAGCTCATGTCCATAGGTTAGGGTAGGGATGTACAGTAGGTTTCTGGCTCTGCTCCTTCTTCACCACTACAGATTGGTATAGTGAATTCATAACTGCGCTTGCCGACCCAATCCATCTGTCGATCTCATGAGCAAGATCTCCTCTTCAGGCAGTAACTCACCTCCCACTCCGAAAGGACAGTCCACGATTTTTCCTACTGAGCACCATGGCCTCATATTTGGAGATGCTGGTCCTCATTCTTGTCTCTTCACACTCGGTCACAAACCATCTCAATGTGGGCTGGCAGGCAAAGCCTAATGAAGCCAACAGGACCATGTCTTCTGCAAAAAAGTAGTGACACAATTCGAAGGCCACCTTCTGGATGGGTGGTCTATTAATGAGTGAAATGAGTTCACAAGTTCAACTGTAAAATGAGTTAATCAAGAACACGGGGGCACAGTTTGAAATGTTTATACAAACATCCATCCATCCATTTTCCAACCCACTGAATCCGAACACAGGGTCACGGGGGTCTGCTGGAGCCAATCCCAGCCAACACAGGGCACAAGGCAGGAACCAATCCAGGGCAGGGTGCCAACCCACCGCAGGACAAAACACTGAGGCAATTTTCATCACACAGACAACCACAGACACATGGAATAAAGGACCAAGTAGTGTGGTAGACAGTAGGACTTTAGAGACTTTTAAAAGTAGACTTGATGTTATTTTAGAAGAATTAAATGGATAGGACTGGGGGGCTTTGATGGGCTGAATGGCTTATTCTCCTCTAGACTGTTCTAATGAGGGCTGCCTAACCCTGGCTTTGACAGTAACTACGCAGACTCCAGGAGAGTATATGAAAAAACAAAAAAATAAAACAAAAACTGAAATCTTTGCAAAACAGCCACCGCTTAATACAGCCTGACCACCACAGAGCAAAAACCACACTATCATTTCCCTCGACTGACATGTTTGTCCCAACGCTTTAGCCTGGCAATGGCTGCTCCAAAAGCAAACGTCTGACAACTGTCCTAACCCATCAGACGAGAGAGCCCAGTAAATTAAATGTGTCAATACATCAGCTCCAAGATTTCCAACAGTGTCATTCAACTCAGGGTGACTTACTGGAGGAGTAACATATGAGGGCAGAGGCCAGAAAGTAGTGAGGAAATCTGCAAGAGGGAGTTTGGTGAAGGCAATCTGTAGGTGCACTTAAAAAGAATATAACAATAATAATAATAATAATAATAATAATAATAGTAGTAGTAGTGAATACTGCATGTGTACACTTTGTATTAATACTTGTCTGACTGCCCTGGCATTGATCTTCATACATCTGCTTGGGTAAATAAATGAAAATGAAAAAGTCAATTGATGTTGGAGGAAACTCCGGATAAGTTACCTTATAAAACATAACTCAAGAGCAATAAATAAACAGATAAAAGGATTCTGAATCATGTAAAAATCCATCAAACATGTTTAATTTAGGACTAACCAAAGCCAACTGATAATCAAAGCCAGCTATCTATCTATCTATCTATCTATCTATCTATCTATCTATCTATCTATCTATCTATCTATCTATCTATCTATCTATCTATCTATCTATCTATCTATCTATCTATCTATCTATCATATAGTGCCTTTCATATCTATCTATCGATTCCAATATGTACAAAAATGTGCTGACAGTACTCCATCATTATACACAGAAGTTCAATATGGTGTCCCGCAGGGCTCAGTACTGGTACCTTTACTGTTTTCACTGTACATGCTTCCACTGGGATCTCTCATTAGGGAACATAATGTTAATTTTCACTCATATGCAGATGACACCCAGTTATACCTTTCATTTAAATCAAATGAAGTTTCTCCAATGTTGTCTTTAATTAGTTGTGTTAGCGAATTAAAGGAGTGGATGAATGACAATTACTTGTCTTTAAATACAGATAAAACAGAGATGTTAATTGTTGGAGGGAATGATGCTGATCACAACAATATTTTGTCATCATTTAACTCAGTGGGAATCCCAGTCAATTTTACTGAATCAGCCCACAATCTAGGAGTTATCTTTGACTCTAGCATGTCATTTAAAGCGCATATTACAAAGTTGTCCAAAACATGTTTCTTCCATCTTAAAAATGTTAGGAAATTAAGGCGCTTTTTAAATAAACAGGATTCTGAGAAACTAATTCATGCATTTATCTCTAGTAGGACTGACTACTGCAATGCGGTGTTCACTGGATGTTCAAACTGTTCTTTATACAGCCTCCAGTTAATCCAAAATGCGGCTGCGAGAATTATTACAAGAACAAGAAAATACGAACACATAACTCCAGTTCTTAAATCCTTACACTGGCTCCCGGTTAAGTTTAGGGCAGATTTCAAAATCCTTCTTTAAACATATAAAGCATTAAATGGCCAAGGTCCGGCTTACTTGTCTGAACTTATCATGACTTACAAACCTGAGCGCACATTAAGATCTCAAGATGCCGGTCTGCTTATGATTCCAAGGATTAATAAAATAACAGTGGGAGGTCGAGCTTTTAGTTACAGGGCCCCTAAACTGTGGAATGGTCTGCCTGCTACTATAAGAGATGCAAATTCGGTCTCAGCTTTTAAATCCCGGCTGAAGACTCACTACTTCAGTTTAGCACACCCTGACTAGAGCTGCTGATTACTGTACAGACTGCATCTCTGTTGTTAGTCATTAGCACTTAAACATAAGTAACATGACAGTTATAATTGTATACTAACCCTCACTTATTCTGTTTTTCTTCTCGGTACTCAAATGTGGCACTTGGTGCCATGGCCCACCTGCCAAGTTGTTTTGCCTGCCTAAGGTAAAGTCATCCCGGATGGAGGATCGCAGGAATCGTGGGAAAGAGGGGTCCTTTCATCGGATTGGCGGGCCCAGCACTGTTTCAGCCGTGGAATGGCCAAATGGGGGAGGCAGCTTGAAGGATGAGGTCTCCAAGACTCTACACAAATCCAAATCTTATCATGGGATATATCATCTACTGTTAAATTCTGCTCTGTACTTCTAAAATTTATATTTTTTATTTCTTACTATATTGAGGAATTGTTCTGTTCTGTGTACTGCATTGTATTGTATTGACCCCCTTCTTTTGACACCCACTGCACGCCCAACCTACCTGGAAAGGGGTCTCTCTTTGAACTGCCTTTCCCAAGGTTTCTTCCATTTTTCCCTACTAGGTTTTTTTTGGGAGTTTTTTCTTGTCTTCTTAGTTAGTCAATGCTGGGGGGCTGTCAAGAGGCAGAGCCTGTTAAAGCCCATTGCGGCACTTCCTGTGTGATTTTGGGCTATACAAAAATAAACTGTATTGTATTCTATCTATCTATCTATCTATCTATCTATCTATCTATCTATCTATCTATCTATCTATCTATCTATCTATCTATCTATCTATCTATCTATCTATCTATCTATCTATCTATCTATCTATCTATCTATCTATCTATCTATCTATCATATAGTGCCTTTCACATCTATCTATCTATCTATCTATCTATCTATCTATCTATCTATCTATCTATCTATCTATCTATCTATCTATCTATCATATAGTGCCTTTCATATCTATCTATCGATCGATCGATAGATAGATAGATAGATAGATAGATAGATAGATAGATAGATAGATAGATAGATAGATAGATAGATAGATAGATAGATAGATAGATAGATAGATAGATAGATAGATAGATAGATAGATAGATAGATAGATAGATAGATATACAATGATCGGGGTCACCAAACCTGCAACGGACGCCACTCCATCTATGTTGTTGGAATCATCCGTCACTCTCATGGGACTGAACAAGAGTAACTAATTCACCCAGCCTGCATGTGTTTGGATTGTGAGAGGAAGTCTCCATGAATATATGGGGAGAATGTGCTTGTGACCTGACCAGGATTCATATTCGGAACTCTGGGGAAGTGAAGCAGCAGTGCGCCACTCATTTTCAAAATGAACTTCTGAACAAAAACCCTTCTTTTTTTTTTACTCAGGAAAGCAGTCCACTTTTTCAGTGCTCATCTCTCCATACCTCCTTTCCACCTTCTTTCCCATTTGTCACTTCTCAGTATTTCACACCTTTTTTCCGTCATCACCTCTCATAGTGTAATATTTAAATGGAATTTTTAAAGGTGTTTTATCCCTTGCTTTTTTTTATGCTGAATTGGCAAAGATTTAATACATGAAGTTCAAGGATGGTTGAAGGTGTTAATTAAGAAGATCTAAATGGAAGCCTTTTGCTCTAATGATTAGGGCTGCTTTAAAGGCCCTTTGGAGTCTACATGTTCTTCTTCCAGGTCCTCCTGTTTCCTCCCAAATCGATGGTCTGGCATTCCATACAGGGTTCTACCCAGGAGAATGAGATAAAGTACTTAAATTATGGTGTGCCAAGCTTGCAGAGACTTAGCCAAGAAGACTCAAAGCTGTAGTTACTGCCAAAGGGACTTTCACATGGTCTGAATGCTTATGGAAACAAGAGATTTCAGTTTTTCATTTTGAATACATTTGCAAATCTTTCTGAAAGCATGTTCTGACATTATAGGTTATTGCGTGTAGAATGATGGGCAGAAATGGCAAATGTATCTATTTTGAGTAAAATCTATAACACAATAAAGTGTGCAGAAAGCGAAAGGGGTCTTAATATTTTTGGAATGCACTGTATTGAAACACTGTATATGACACTCCCTGAAATAAACTATCACTATAAAATCCATCCATCCATCCATTTTCCAACCCGCTGAATCCGAACACAGGGTCACGGGGGTCTGCTGGAGCCAATCCCAGCCAACACAGGGCACAAGGCAGGAACCAATCCCGGGCAGGGTGCCAGCCCACCGCAGGACACACACAAACACACCCACACACACCAAGCACACACTAGAGCCAATTTAGAATCACCAATCCACCTAACCTGTATGTCTTTGGACTGTGGGAGGAAACCAGAGCGCCCGGAGGAAACCCACGCAGACACGGGGAGAACATGCAAACTCCATGCAGGGAGGACCCGGGAAGCGAACCCTGATCCCCAGATCTCCCAACTGCGAGGCAGCAGCGCTACCCACTGCACCACCGTGCCGCCCCACTATAAAATCTTCTGTCAAATAAGAGCGTATGACATTCCATATTAAACTGAACCATCAGGAGCACTATTTAAAATGGACTGGATCTCCATCTGGTTTGGTTCCCACCTTGTACCCAGTCCTACCAGGATAGGCCACCAGATCCTCTCTCCCATGAAGTGGATAAGTGGGTAAAGAAATGGATTGACGGACCACCGAATGATCCAGGCAGAACAAAGTGAGGAAGGAAGGAAGGAAGGAAGGAAGGAAGGAAGGAAGGAAGGAAGGAAGGAAGGAAGGAAGGAAGGAAGGAAGGAAGGAAGGAAGGAAGGGGTGGCAAAAGCAGAGTTGAACATGACCAGCAACCACAGGGAATATGAACGAAAGCTGAAAATAGAGCAGGAAAGAAAACTTGGGGAATAAAGCAATAAATGACAAGCTGAGAGAGACTTGAGGCAAATCCCAGAAGAGATTTTAAAGGGCAGTGAAGTCTCTTACCATGTGGGCCGTCTTATTGCTCATCTGTTCATTCACTTCATTTTCTGGACAGGCTTGTGGGGTACCAGAGAGAAACCACAGCAGCCCACTAAGTGGACCAATTTAGAATCAGCCATTAATTAACAAAGCAAATCTCTGGGAGGAAACATCTGAAGAACATCTATGGTTACACAAGAAGCTCATATGGGATATGAAGCCAGGATTTTGAAGCTGTAAGAAAATGCCAGTGTCACACCATCTTGTCAAACGCAATCCATCCAGCTCAGGGTCATGGGAGCCTGAGCCTTGGTGAACGTCAAAAACCAACCTGGGATGAGAACATTGGGACATTTGCTACCTTATTTATCAAGATTGTCCAAAATAACATCGAGTTGAGATCTGAAGGTCCCTAAAGTTCTACTCTCCACGAATTCCAGGTGTCTGTGGTTCTTCACGTGAAGAACATCTTTCAACCCTTAGCAAGTTTCCAACTATGTCCTTGAGTTCTTGTTGAAGAGTTTAATTTAATGCCATAGCCGGGTTCCACCCTATTAATTCCTTTCATAATTTTCAACACTTTAGTCACATCATGACTCAATCTCCATTTGCATAAAGAGCCAGTCCATCACAGAAACTGCGCACATGAATCTGAACATTTTTAACAAGAAGTACTACTACACTCACGTGGAAATCCACAGAGCTAGACATTAGCATTAATAAACACCATTGCATGTTCTTCCTCACATTACAATATATGGAAAACAGGAGAGGAACGCTGGGCATCCGCAATTAAAGCTAGCAAACAGTGCAGCCATTTTTTAATCTTCCCCTTCCCTTAAGGTCACACTGAAGCTCTTCCACCACAGTGCTGGTGTTCAATCAAATGGACTTATTCTCTCTTCTCATGAGTTCTATGAAGGAGCCGGCGTTTTCATAATCCACAAGGCTTGGGGCGCTTACTGATTTGATAACGGATTCTGCTCATTACCATCCCAAATTCAGATTAACAGTCGGCTCTGGAGGCCACTACATAATTGTAAAGCAGAAAAAAATAAGAGAGAAAGACGCCTGAGTTACCATCTGTCCTGAAAGCAAACAAATTTGTCTGTTAATATAAAAAAAAATGGTATTTCAAAATAAGAAAGCAGAAAGCACCACTTCTTGGCGTCCCTCTGTTTACTGGTATCTCATTTCAGGCCAGCACTCTTCTCCTGATCTGCTCACCTAAATTCTCTCTTATTGCATCAGCCTGCATCCTAAATCCAAACTTTAACAATCATTCAAGCTATGGAATGAGCTTCACTTCATCATCAGAGCTGTCCACAGTCTACTGTCCTTCAGGGACTTCTTGAAGACATGTCTGAGTCATGTATAAGGGATCTACCACACAGCTCTTCTCTGGAGTCCTGTCATCTTCTCCAGATCTTACCTTCAATTTACTGGCAGAGGCCTCATTTCAGTCAATCTCTCCTAATTAAGCTTTATTGTATATAGCACCACACATTGAATAACAAATGAAAAGGCACTTTAAAAAGCAAAGAAGGGAAGGTTTCAAAGTGGAGAGCAAATACAACTGCTTTGAATAACACGTTACAATTAAAAGGTAACTGAAGAGGACAGGGGATAGACTGAACCTAAAATGATAGAGTCAGGGCTGGAAGAGGAAAGGAAGAAGAACACCGTTATACTCAAGCTGGTGGAACGAGAAGACAGAAAGGCAGAGTCTTTAAGCAGATTATTTTAGAAAATGGATTTGATAAAAATTCACATTTGTAACTGTTGGAGTGGTAGGCAAGACAGATATAGATAGATAGATAGATAGATAGATAGATAGATAGATAGATAGATAGATAGATAGATAGATAGATAGATAGATAGATAGATAGATAGATAGATAGATAGATAGATAGATAGATAGATAGATAGATAGATAGATAGATAGATAGATAGATTAGAGGTTGCCAATGTTTTAGTGTCAGATACAACAAGATACCTTCAGAGGTCTTTTGGAGCCCATGCCTCAATGCTGTATGTTGTAACTGAGTAGAATATATATATATATATATATATATATATATATATATATATATATATATATATATATATATATATATACTAGTCATTTAGCCCGTTACAATAACGGGCGCTAGAACAGTAATGCATAAACATTAGTAGGAACAGTCTATATTAAATGGCAAGGGGCTTTGACGTCATTCTTTTTGTTGGTCATATTTTTCTTTCTTTCAGCCTTTCTTTTGTTGATGTTTACTTGCTGAGCTGACTGTTCTTCGTGGGCTGCCGCCATGTATTGTGTGTCTTTAATTTTCTGTGACAGTAATACTGTCTTGTACGTCCGCTGGCTTGTACGTCCGTAATATACCTTTAATTTTCTCTGGCGGTAATACAGGCGTGCGTGTCGGTAATATGCCTTTAATCTCCTCTGACAGTAATACTGGCTTGTATGTGGCTGTAATATGCGTCACTGTATTGTGTACCTTTAATTTCCTCTCGCAGTAATACTGGTTTGTATTTCCGTAAAACGCCTCTAACTTTCTCTGACAGTAATATCGCGCATCGCACCGTGCCCCGTTCACCAGAAGACACACACACACAGACACCTGGACGCACACAGAGATTTTATTAAAGAGGATAGATGGCTAGTATATATATAAAATCCAACTTCTGTCTGTGTGCTTTTCACGGGAGAGCTACTTACCGGATTTAGATCTGGCTTTTTTCTAGAATTTGCTTGAACATTCCGGTTGATTTTGTGATTTCTCTCATCGCGCTTTGTATCATAGTTCACTTGCAGTAGTGATATATTCTCAATAATCTGAGACAGAGGCTGTGGGCCGTGGGGAGGGAGAAGCGTGACGTCAGGAGTAGGGAGCCAGGCAGGGCGCTCTTCATTCACGCGTCAGCATCTGTTCGAATCACTGTACCTCTGGCCACGTTTTAGAGCATACCTAGCCTCCACTTAGCTAGTAATACCGGTTTGTTCATTGATTATTAAAGTTTGTCCTGTTCCACTACTACATGGGTGGAGCCACAGGTGACGGCTAGTATATACAGTATATAAAATCCAACGTCTGTCTGTCTGTCTGTTCACTTTTCATGAGAGAACTACTTAACGGATTTAGATCGGGTTTTTTTCTATAATTTGCTTGAACATTCCGGTTGATTTTGCGACTTCTCTCATCGCGCTAAGAATCATAGTTCACTTGCATCAGCGATTTATAACCTCAAAGCAAAGAGAGAGGCTGTGGGCCGAGGAGAGAGGGAGGCATAAATTAATCAATTGGTGTTCAAATTATTTGACATGCTGTCTCAGGCATACACTTCAATAAATACCGTTTTAGAACACAGCGATTCAGTTCATTATCCTACAGAATTATTAAATTCCATTAATCCCCCTGGCATGCCGCCCCACAACTTCAACTTAGCATTGAAATTAGGAGCACTGATTATCCTTTTGAGAAACCTGAGCCCACTCACCCAAACTTTGCAGTGGTACACTACTTTTTCCCTGATGGCAACACAAATTAGACGATCTACAAGTCTCTGACTTAAAGTTTAAATCTGAACAATATAGTCAATCTCTTTTCGCTGTTCCGTTATTTCACCGAATAATAATTTCCGTTTGTTACCGCTAATGCGATCTTTACTATAATTTTTTTGAGACTTTTGAATACACATGCTCTGCATGTGTATCGCGCCAACATTTTTGAATACTTTACGACGTTCTACTTTATCATCTACTCTTTGTCTTTTATTTCTGGCCCCGGGCACGGTTAAATCTCTTGGCACAAAATCTTTTCTCGCGGGACGTGAAAGTATCGTGCTGAAAAAGTCACGTCTCGTCCCAGGCTAAAAAGTCTGGTCTTGTCCCAAGACTGGACTGGACCGGACTCCAGTTCTGACTCCTCAAGACGGTGGATTGTTTCTGGCAGGAAGAGGAGGGGCCTGGCAGACTGACACCGGAAGTGACCTCAGCTGTGGATAAGCTGTCAATTTTCCAGTCTGCAGAGAGAGGAAAAGGAAAGGCGTTATTACAGAGAGCCAACGCCTGGAGCACTAGACAATTGTCATCACCAGAGCCCTTTAACTGTCCCCTTTTGCACAGATAGATAGATATAGATATTGATGTAGATATATAATTAAAAAGGAAAAAAATAATTATAATGAAATTCCATTGTTAGGCATTATCAATATCTTCAGCTTTGTGCAGTTTTTTTTTTTCAAATTATTGCAAAATAGAAGCCAACTTTCAGCTTCATACCAGTCCATTATAAAGCACTTAAGAAATTTGACAAACAAGAGGGGACCATTCAGTCAAACAGGCTCATTGCTATGGTGTCCCAATACCTCATCTAGATACTTCTGCCTCAACTACTTGTTACACAAACTCACTATCGCTCACACCAGCCCATGCCTTTGGGCCAGGGCCATAGAAATTCCACATACAGAAAGCATGCAGACTCCTAGGCAGGAATTAAACTGGAGACAAACACTGTGTATTGGCAGTCAGTCAATCCATCCATCCATCCATCTGAAGCTTTGAAGAGTAACACAAAAGGAGAACAAGGGTGCAGCTTCTGAATCAGAGCACTTGTTAAACTCCCAGGGCTTGTTGACTCCATTCTACCCCCTTAACCACTTGACCACACTGTCACTGCTTAGTAATGGCGCTCATGATTTTTTATGAGAATGATTACAGGCAAACATTAAAAGGGTTGCATCATCCACAGGTGAACTCACTAGGGCAACTTAGGAGGCACGAAAATAAATGAGACATAAATAAATGTTATAGGAAGATAATACATTAATTTTTATGCACATCCAGCTGTGGTAATTATTACTGGATATGATTTCAAAATAATGAAATTTTATATTTCTTTGCAGATAAATGAATATTTCAATAGTGGCAGACAGCCGTAATAGGGAATTAGTGTGTGAGTTTTACCAAACAAGCCCAGTCAGACTGAATGAGATGGGTGACAGAACAGCACAGCCCCAGGCTGAAAGTGAATGGGCGCTGGAAAGACACACAGACGGGCACAGGTTTTGATGGGCTGACAAGTGAGATGATACATGCTAAGAGTTTCCATTGTGGAAAGAGATTGGAGAAAAAACACTGTTTACAAAAATGATATTCCAATAATGAGTTTTTGAGGTTCAAAATACTGAATGTACACGTAAAGGTATATAAGGGTACAGAACAACATGGCAGATAGATAGATAGATAGATAGATAGATAGATAGATAGATAGATAGATAGATAGATAGATAGATAGATAGATAGATAGATAGATAGATAGATAGATAGTAAGCAGAAACACAAAAAGATATGGGACACCTATAGACAAACATCATATAATTATGATGAAAAGTAAACACAGTTTCCATAACAGCACTGAGAAAAAAAATGTTTTTCAGATGCATGTCTAAATTTGATTGTCAAAGATGGCAGATCTTCCTGCAGGAAGAGGTGGGTCAAAGTTGACAGAGACTGGAACTGACATTATTGCTGTTAAAGCTGTCAATGTGCCAGTCTGCAGTGGGAGGAAGAGAAAGGGCATTAACTATACAGCGCCAACCTGTGGAGATGCTGGGAATTAACAAGACAAGAGCCATTAAGATGGCCCCAAAACAATAGACAGATAGATAAATAAATAGATGTTAAAGGTAATATAATATAATATAATATAATATAATATAATATAATATAATATAATATAATATAATATAGATAGATAGATAGATAGATAGATAGATAGATAGATAGATAGATAGATAGATAGATAGATAGATAGATAGATAGAAGTGAAAGGCACTATATAATAGATAGATAGATAGATAGATAGATAGATAGATAGATAGATAGATAGATAGATAGATAGATAGATAGATAGAAGTGAAAGGCACTATATAATAGATAGATAGATAGATAGATAGATAGATAGATAGATAGATAGATAGATAGATACTGTAAATTATAATTTTCCAAAGATATCCTGCATATTTTATATTTACCTTTCAAATTTTACCCAAAAGGAAATTTGCACAATACAAATTATTGCAATTTAAGTATCTGACTAAAAGTAAAGTAGTTCAGATTGAGAAGTTTTAATTAAGGTGATGTGGTGGCTCAGTGGTTAGTGTCATCTACCCTGAACTGGTGTTGCCAGGTATACCCAGGTTATGTAGAACATCAGCTTGAGTTTAATCCAACCAAACAGAAATATAAGACACAGATTGACAAATTAAGGATTATTTGAAGTTATTATTCTAATTTTTGTTTTTTATAGGAACACATAATACTTTAGTCAACCCTTCTGAATTTAACAATGAATTCATTTGCAGGGTGGCACAGTGGCACAGTGGGTAGCGCTGCTGCCTCGCAGTTGGGAGACCTGGGGACCTGGGTTCGTTTCCCGGGTCCTCCCTGCGTGGAGTTTGCATGTTCTCCCCGTGTCTGCGTGGGTTTCCTCCGGGCGCTCCGGTTTCCTCCCACAGTCCAAAGACATGCTGGTTAGGTGGATTGGCAATTCTAAATTGGCCCTAGTGTGTGCTTGGTGTGTGGGTGTGTTTGTGTGTGTCCTGCGGTGGGTTGGCACCCTGCCCAGGATTGTTTCCTGCCTTGTGCCCTGTGTTGGCTGGGATTGGCTCCAGCAGACCCCCGTGACCCTGTGTTTGGATTCAGCGGGTTGGAAAATGGATGGATGGATGGATTAATTTGCAATTAAATCAAGTGTAGTGCAGGGTGACCCAGTGCTTAGTGTGACTTCTTCACAGCTCGGAGTCTCAGGTTGAAGTCTGTGTGTTCTCCCAAGTTGAAATCTTTTTCCTGATGTAAGGGTTTGCGTACCTTCATATGAAGCCATACTGTCATATAAGTGTATGTGTATGTGGCCATGTTTGTTCACATTACGGGATAGACTAGCTTACCTTCCAACATCATTTGCATTGTGTGCCCACTACTGCTGGGAACAATTTTGATGAGAACAGAACAAACATTTTATCAATCCTATTCACCTAATTTCTCCAAATAGCCAAGTGTCTCAAAATAGAGCTTAACAGGTGAAGAAATGAATGAATCAAAAGTCAAAAGTGAGTCATTCAAGCGTTAGAGCAACACATCCAATCATGTAGGCTTGTTACATGAACGCACCTGTCACTCCGGACACTCACTGAGGAGACCTTTCAGCCTGACACAGCTGGCCAGTTCTTCGTAGTTCTTACTCATTCCCTGCATACTGCTAGGCAGCGAGTCTCCTCTACATTATCTATCATATCTGTAATCCTCTGGCTGAACTGAATACCGTATCTGAAGTTGGCTCTTCACCCAACTCCACTTGTGTTGAGTGCTCGTAAAGCTTTCCATCACTCAGAAGCTTCATCTTGGCTTTACGAGGATTGCAGAACTGAGTGGACACTTGACCTATTCTTTTTTTTAATTTACATGCTTCATGTTTCTCACTACATTCTTATTTGAGGAAAAGAAAGAGATGTGAACGTTAACAGTGCAAGAGAGGCGCACGCCCTGCAGAATCGGCCATAGATGCTGATATTTTCAGCTTGGCATTAACAAGGCCCGTTTGTCACATCATGTGCAAGTCGAGCTACTCTGTGTTCCACAGGATGGCTCTGAGCAGATGGACACTGCAGCAGAGGCTAGCTCTTGATTTTTAATTTGACATATTTTTAACCACAACAGGCAGGTGGGGGGCACAAAATCTCATGGCTAAAGTGCTTTAAAGGAAAGTTTGGTCTCTAGGAGGTACAATTCAGGAGGAAATTGTTGAGCTCGCCTCTCCAGGAAACGATTTTCTATTTCTTTAGAAAAACGTCAGCCTTGGCAGCTCTGTGGTTTGATTTCAGGCACGAGTGGCAGTGGGCCACAGCTCTGTCCCTGAGCCAGCACTGCAGAATGATCCATTACAGGAAAAGTGAAAGCGTATTCTGCAAAAGGGCTTCAGAGATGCCAGAGAGCCGGAAGGAATCAGAAGCAAGAAGAACAAGTGTGCACTGAAACCCTCGAAGTCCATAATAATCAAACTTCTTCTTTAGGAACATGTTTTCAGTATTATATAGGACAACAGTTAAATTGTATCTGTGGCAAAATGGAAGATTGACAAGCCAGACTGCTAATGAACGTTTGACGTGCCCAGCCCTTCAGCAACCACAACGACCTCCCTTCTGAGAGCTGAGCCATTTTGTGAACGCTGAGGACTCAGCCATGCTGGAGAGGATGAGAGCAGCTGGCGACATCATTAAAAGATGAATTCACGTTAATGAGACTGACAGGCAAATCACAAGGAGATGTGTTTAAAATGGAAACAGGTTAACAGCTGAACTGGAAAACTCGACAAGCAGGTGGAGCAAGAGAAAACTGGAAGCATCAAGGACTAAATTCGAACAGAAACAAAACTGTTAAGGGCAGAATAGTGAAACAACTTGAAACAAGGAGACTAAAGCCAGAAATTGAATCTGAATGACATGAAAGGATGGTGGGCACTACAGCATGAGTGGTAATCTGTAGCGTGACTTGACACAAGCCCTACAGGTCTGTTCTTCACCTTGTGTGACTCCGTTTGCCTCTGAGTTCTGAGCATTCATATTGTTTTAAAGGGCGAGAAAGAGAAGTAGTTGAAAAAACAAGTCAAACTCCTAAACCAAAAATCAGTCCCATCAAACACAAAAGAGCAGGTGAAGGTCAAGGCACAATTCAAAATGGGGGGGACCTTCAAAAATTCCTAAGAACATGGGAGAAGGGTGTAGTAATTGAACATACTGCTTGTCTACAAGTCTGGTTAACCAGTCCACCATGTGGTATTGTGCTCAGATGATTGAGTGCGTAGTAATGGCACTTATTCTACAAATCATGCAGGTGAATTTGATGATTTTTTTTTCTCCGACTCACCGGGGAAGATTTTCAAGAGACAATGTTTGTTTGTTTCCAGTGGAATGGAGTTTGTTTCCAGTGAACAGAACATTGTGCCCAGAAAGCATCAGGAAAACAAAAACGTCTGGATCAGTTGTGTGCGCAAAGCCATGGCAGCACACCTTGTTACTGGTCAAAGAGTTTTTGATCAAACACAATGCGAAATGATTTACAATAAATAAATAAATGCAAAAATCACATTGAGTATCCTCAAAAATCATTATAGGGAATAAACATTTTCTTTTCAAGGTAATGATTTTAAAACAAGCCATTCACAACACAGTGTAACAAGAATGGCAGATTCTTAGAAAAGAAAGGGACCAGGAGATGAAATTCAAATTTCCTAATCAGAAAAATCGTACAATCCAAAGTGTCAAAGCCAGACATAATAATTACTAATCATAAAAATTTATAATAATTAGTCTAAACCCAGAAAGTCAAACAACAAAGCAAGCAGGAGAATGTCATTTTAGAAATCCGTAATCTTGGACAACCACAATAAGGCTGACCTTGGCATCTTATTGTAACAAAATGCAAATTTTGTAACAAAATACAAATCACGTCTAAAAAGACTTTACATCCTTTGAGGCATTCATTTTAAATATTAAAACAGATTCCAACACAATTATAGTGCTAGTCTACAGACCACCAGGGCCATATTCATTGTTCATGACTGAATTTAGCAATCTTTTATCTGATTTGGCTATAAATTATGATCACATAGTACTGATGGGGGATTTTAATGTACACATTGATGTGGAAACTGACACTTTTAGCAAATGTTTTACTTAGTTGTTAAATTCAGTAGGATTTTGTGAGATTGTCAAAGGTCCAACTCATAATCATAACCACACATTAGATTTAATTATAACTTACAAAGTTGCCTGAAGAAGGGGCCTGAGTTGCCTCGAAAGCTTGCATATTGTGATCTTTTTAGTTAGCCAATAAAAGGTGTCATTTTGCTTGGCTTTTCTCTACATTCATAATGGCTAACACGGTACAACACCCTAGTACTAAAGTTGAAATTCAAAATTTAAATATTACTTCATTAAATGAAGTTATTTCCAATCACTACTTAATTACATGTGATTTAATCCTGCCCTTGCCAACACTCTCACAGATTAAAACAAAGACAGTGCGACATCTAGATTGTAATTCTGCTTCAAAATTTATAGATACTTTGAGTAAGTCGAGTGTAATTGTGGAAAACCATTTAGATCAGTTAACATCAAATGTAAACGTGGAAAACAATTTAGATCAGCTAACATCACATTATAATGTGACCTTGAGAGATGCTCTGGACACAGTGACTCCCCTTAAAACAAAAGTGATCAAAGCACATAGAAACTCACCCTGGTTTAATGAAAACACTCGAGATCTTACATTAGAGTGTCAAAAACTGGAGTGCAGATGGAAAACAACAAAGCTACATGTCTTTCAAATTGCATGGACAGAGAGTGTTAAAAATCTAAAAAAGCTCTCTTTAAAGCTCGCTCAGAATACTATGCTACAATAATAGATAGAAATAATAAAAATCCTCGGGTACTGTTTAGAACAGTGGCTAAATTAACAAATGGAAATTCAGATCTACAGTGCAAAATACCAACAGATATTAGCAGTACAGACCTTATGAACTTCTTCAATAAGAAAATTAAAAATATAAGATCCCAGATCTCAGCATCATAGTACATACTAGCTTAGCAGACCCTGCCTCATATTGCATTCAGCACTTTAGTAATTTTAATCCTGTAACAGAGCAGGAAGTCTTAACTTTAATTTCTAACATGAAACCCACTACTTATTCCCTAGATCCAGTGCCAACAAAACAAGTAAAAAGTGCAATGGATGTTCTTGCAGTGCCTATTCTAAACATTGTCAGTAGTTCATTATTGCATGGCACAGTACCTGATGCACTAAAAGTGTCAGTCATTAAACCATTACTTAAAAAGTCAGACCTTGACCCACATATACTAAATAATTATAGGCCTATTTCAAATTTACCCTTTCTCTCTAAAATGCTAGAAAAAGTAGTCGTCTATCAGCTTCAGTCACACCTTACGCATTACAATTTATTTGAGAAATTCCAGTCTGGTTTCCGCACTTGTCATAGTACAGAAACGGCACCAACACGGGTTGTAAACGACATTCTGATATCCTCTGATGAAGGAAACTTCACTGTAATTATATTGATAGACTTAAGTGCAGCATTTGACACCATTGACCATTCTATTTTACTGCACAGGCTAGAAAATGATGTTGGGATCATAGGCATTGTGCTCGTTTGGTTTAGTTCTTATTTATCAAATCGATTCCAATATGTACAGAAATGTGCTGACAGTTCTCTGTCATTATATACAGAAGTGAGATATGGTGCCCCTCAGGGCTCAGTACTGGGACCTTTACTGTTTTCACTTTACATGCTTCCACTTGGATCTCTCATTAGGAAACATAATGTTAATTTTCACTTATATGCAGATGACACCCAGTTATACCTTTCATTTAAATCAAATGAAGTTTCTCTGGTGTTGTATTTAATTAGTTGTGTTAGTGAATTAAAGGATGAGAACTACTTGTCTTTAAACACCGATAAAACAGAGATGTTAATTATTGGAGGGAATGACACTGATCACAACAATATTTTGTCATCATTTAACTTAGTTGGAATCACCATTAATTTTACTGGATCAGCCCGCAATCTAGGAGTTATCTTTGACTCCAGCATGTCATTTAAAGCACATATTACAAAGTTGTCCAAATCATGTTTCTTCCATCTTAAAAATGTTGGGAAATTAAGACGCTGTGGTAACTGGCCTGGACACAGACAGGCGGACACCGATGGTTCACCCAACACATGTTTATTATACATATTTACAACAATAAAGTGCACACACAACCCCAAACTCCCCCAAAGTCCAGGCCTCTCACACAATGCCTTCCTCTCTGGTCTGCCTCCACTCCTCCTCCTCAGAGCTCTTTCCTTCTTCCTTCCAACTCCAGCCATCGAATGGAGGGAGGCGGCCCTTTCTATACACACCCAGATGTGCTCCAGGTGCCTCCCGATTAGCTTCCACCAGCACTCCCCAGTGTGGCGGATGTACCGGCTGTGCACCCGGGAAGCACTCCGGGTGTCCCTGGTCTTCTTCCCCCCAGCACTTCCGGGTGTGGCGGTAGTGCTGAGGACCAGGGCTCCTCAGGCTTTGGGGCACCCCCTGGCGGTGACCATGGGCCCCTATAGGGTTGCGCTTCCAAGCTCAGTTCCCGTGGTCCCCAAAGCCACCAGGGCGGTCGCCCCCTCGTGGTCTGGAGGAGGCGTAAGCCCTCCTCTGGTCCTTCTGGGCGTCCCAGCTGGGTACCACCCCCTGCCACTTGCCACAGCGCTTTCTAAATAAACAGGATTCTGAGAAATTAATGCATGCATTTATTTCTTGTAGGATTGACTACTGCAATGCGGTGTTCACTGGATGTTCAAACTGTTCTTTATACAGCCTCTAGTTAATCCAAAATGCTGCTGCAAGAATTATTACAAGAACAAGAAAATACGAACACATAACTCCAGTTCTTAAATCCTTACACTGGCTCCCTGTTAAGTTTTGGGCAGATTTCAAATTCCTCCTTTTAACATATAAACCTTTAAATGGCCAAGGTCTGGCTTACTTGCCTGAACTTATCAAGACTTACAAACCAGAACTTACATTAACAACTCTAGATGCAGGTCTACTTATGATTCCAAGGATTAATAAAATAATAGTGGTATCGAGCTTTTAGTTACAGGACCACTAAACTGTGGAATGGTCTGCCTGCTACTATAAGAGATGCCCCTTCGGTCTCAGCTTTTAAATCCCGGCTGAAGACTCATTACTTCAGTTTAGCACACCCTGACTAGAGCTGCTGATTATCTGTACAGACTGCATCTCTGTTGTTAGTCATTAGCACTAAAACATAAGTAACATGACAGTTATAATTGTATACTAACTGTCACCTGATTCTGTTTCTCGTCTCGGTACTCAAATATGGCACTTGATGCCACGGCCTACCTGCGAAGTGGTTTTGCCTGCCTAAGGTAAAGTCACCCCTGATGCAGGATTGCAGGAATCGTGGGGTAGAGGGGTTCTTTCATCGGATTGGCTGTCCCAGCGCTCTTTCAGCTGTGGAATGGCCAAATGGGGGAGACAGCTTGATGGCTGAGGTCTCCAGGACTCTAAACAAATCCAAATTTTATTATGTGATATCATCTGCTGTTAAATTCTGCTCCATACTTGTAACTTTTTTATTTTTATACTGTATTGAGGATTTGCTCTGTTCTGTGTATTGTATTGTATTGTATTGTATTGACCCCCTTCTTTTTGACACCCACTGCACTCCCAACCTACCTGGAAAGGGGTCTCTAATTGAAGTGCCTTTCCCAAGGTTTCTTCCATTTTTTTCCCTACTAGGGTTTTTTTTGGGAGTTTTTCCTTGTCTTCTTAGAGAGTCAAGGCTGGGGGGCTGTGAAGAGGCAGGGCCTGTTAAAGCCCGTTGCGGCACTTCTTGTATGATTTTGGGCTATACAAAAATAAATTGTATTGTATTGTATTGTATCTTCGAGTTGGTGATGTCATGCGCCTTGCACCACTGGTTGACGTTATCTTGCAGCGGCATAAAAACAATAAATGAACAAAAAACTGAGGCACCCTTCAAAAAACCACATGGCATGACAGAAAGATGTGAAATAACTTCCGAATGAAAATGAGGCAAATCTATATTAAAATAATCGCTGTTACAATTAGTGTGGTAGATAAAGAGTAGGCCTACTACTTTGAGGCCCTTTCTGATGCTGAGGGCTGTTTGAACATTTAAAGCAGTGCACCCTCATGGTGTTTAGAGACTCTACCCTGTCTTTGTTTTATTTTAAAACCATATTACATCATACTTTAAATACACCGGGAGCCTGCTGAGTGCTAAACATACTGAAAATAGGAACATCGATATCATACCAGTAGCACGATGTGTAATTTAATTTTTTCTTTCCTCCTTTATTTTACTTTTTTTCACTACGTTTGTACAATGCAGTCTCTCTATTATAATAAAAAAATCTTGGGAGACGAGACTTTTTATCCTGCGACGAGACGTGATCTTTTGAAGAGAGACACTTTCACATCCTGAGAGATTACATTTTGTGCCAAGAGATTTAACCAGGCCCGGGGCTGGAAATAAAAGACAAAGAGTAGATGACAAAGTAGAACGTCGTAAAGAATTCAAAAACGTTGGGGTGATACACATGCAGAGCAGGTTAGAGATGACGAAAGTACTAAAATTAGAAAGTCTCAAAAAATAATAGTAAAGATCACATTAGCACAGGCAGAGGGGTTGATGAGCGAAGCAAGCAGGGGGCAAAGCCCCCTTGTGTTTTCTACATTATATTGTTTTTCAGATTTGAGGGAATCAACCCAATTTGTCTTTTACAATTTTCAGAGACCATCACTCCCGAGACAGAAGATATGAACTGCTTTCTAAATTTATTTTCCACCATCTCCTTCTGGGTAGTGGATGGCTTCTTGCATGCTCTTCTCCATTTTTGTCAGTTTTCTTCCTATTTTGGTAGAAGTGAGAAGATTAGATAGATAGATAGATAGATAGATAGATAGATAGATAGATAGATAGATAGATAGATAGATAGATAGATAGATAGATAGATAGATAGATAGATAGATAGATAGATAGATAGATAGATAGATAGATAGATAGATAGATAGATAGATACTTTATTAATCCCAATGGGAAATTCACATTCTCCAGAAGCAGCATACTGATACAATAAATAATATTAAATTAAAGAATGATAATAATGCAGGTGAAAAACAAACAATAACTTTGTATAATGTTAAATGTTAACGTTTACCCCCCCGGGTGGAATTGAAGAGTCGTATAGTTTGGGGGAGGAACGATCTCCTCGATCTGTCAGTGGAGCAGGACGGTGACAGCAGTCTGTCGCTGAAGCTGCTCTTCTGTCTGGAGATGATACTATTAAGTGGATGCAGTGGATTCTCCATAATTGATAGGAGCCTGCTGAGCGCCCGTCGCTCCACCACAGATGTTAAACTGTCCAGCTCCATGACAACAATAGAGCCTGCCTTCCTCACCAGTTTGTCCAGGCGTGAGGCGTCTTTCCTCTTAATGCTGCCTCCCCAGCACACCACCGCGTAGAAGAGTGCGCTCGCCACAACTGTCTGATAGAACATCTGCAGCATCTTATTGCAGATGTTGAAGGACGCCAGCCTTCTAAGGAAGTATAGTCGGCTCTGTCCTTTCTTGCACAGCGCATCAGTATTGGCAGTCCAGTCCAATTTATCATCCAGCTGCACTCCCAGATATTTATAGGTCTGCGCCATCTGCACACAGTCACCTCTGATGATCACGGGGTCTATGAGGGGTCTGGGCCTCCTCCAACCCATTCCTGATGCAGCCCACGATAGCAGTGTCATCAACGAACTTTTGCACATGGCAGGACTCCGAGTTGTATTGGAAGTCCGATGTATATAGGCTGAACAGGACCGGAGAAAGTACAGTCCCTTGTGGCGCTCCTGTGTTGCTGACCACAATGTCAGACGTGCAGTTCCCAAGACGCACATACTGAGGTCTGTCTTTAAGATAGTCCACGATCCATGCCACTAGGTATGAATCTAATCCCATCTCTATCAGCTTGTCCCTAAGGAGCAGAGGTTGGATTGTGTTGAAGGCGCTAGAGAAGTCCAGAAACATAATTCTTACAGCACCATTGCCTCTGTCCAAGTGAGAGAGGGATCGGTGTAGCATATAGATGATGGCATCCTCCGCTCCCACCTTCTCCTGATATGCAAACTGCAGAGGGTCAAGGGCATGTTGAACCTGTGGCCTAAGGTGTTGAAGCAGCAGCCTCTCCATGGTCTTCATCACATGTGATGTCAGAGCAACAGGCCGAAAGTCATTCAGCTCACTAGGACGTGATACCTTTGGGACTGGGGTGATACAAGATGTTTTCCAAAGTCTCGGGACTCTCCCCTGTTCCAGGCTCAGGTTGAAGATGCGCTGTAGAGGACCCCCCAGCTCCGATGCACAGACCTTCAGCAGTCGTGGCGATACTCCATCTGGACCTGCTGCTTTGCTGGCACGAAGTCTCCTTAGCTCTCATTAATTAATTAATTAATCCCACATCTGACACTTTTTTGCTTGTTGTTTTTCCTAAAATACAATTTTAAGAAATATTAGCTAAGGAAATTCTTGTTGCTTTACAAGAGAATGCACTTTGGGATGCTGGGCATGATTAATGGAACTATCGAGTATATAAACCACTGTGTGTGTCAGCCGCTTTGTTTGTTCCTTAAAGGTGGATACACTGCTGATCCTAGTCCTAAACTCAATTTAATGCTCTGAGGAGATTTACAGGCTGCATAATGGCACAGAATAAATAATAATCAAATACTCAGACAAATGCTTTACATGCCAGTGGGCATCAGTGGTCTACAAACTTGTAAGATGTTCTCCCTTCTCTTATGTTTAATCCAAATGTCTCTATGCTGTTGATGGAAATTCTGCCGCATTAACCTAAGCGCATTTTCCCAACTCTATTAACTAAATGTTATGTTACATAGCAACATTGGTAAAAATTGTACTAAACAACCCGCTCCTAACAAATACGGTTCATTGTTAAATCTGTTTATGTAACTTAGAAGATTTGTTTGTCACTTTCCTTCAACTTTATTCATCTATTCATTCATTTTCTGCGGCTTATCTGAGTCCAGGTTATTAAGTAATGATGTCCAGACATTCCCATTCCCTTCCACCCTCCTCTAACTCCTCCAGGGGATGCCAAAGCATTCTCAAGCCTGGCAAGAGATATAATTTCTACAGCATATCCTAGGTTTCCCATAAGGTCTCCTCCCGGCTGGACATACCTGAAACACCTCCGCTAATCAGATGCCCAAACCACCACAACTGGTTCCTTTCAATGCAGAGGAGCAGCGGGCTCTACTTAGTGCTCTACCTGAATGTCTATGCTCGTCTCCCTAAGGCTAATCCAAGAAACCCTATGAAGGAAGCTCTTTTTCCGCAGCTTATATCCACAATCTAGTTTTTTCAGTTGCTACCATCATGGCCATAGGTAAGGAAATCTTTTTTCTACTATTTATATCCAGAATCGACTTCTTTTTGTCATTACCTATGTGGCTATAGATAAGGGAAGCAGTTTTCCACCACTTATATGCACAATCCAGTTCTTTTAGTTACTACCCTCGTGGCCACAGGTGAGGGAATCTTTTTTTCAAATCTTATATCCACAATCTAAACCTTTCAGTCGCTACCCTAATTGCCATAGGTGAATGTAGCAATGCAGATTGACAACTAAATCGAG
Source organism: Erpetoichthys calabaricus (assembly GCF_900747795.2). Lineage (NCBI taxonomy): Eukaryota > Metazoa > Chordata > Cladistia > Polypteriformes > Polypteridae > Erpetoichthys > Erpetoichthys calabaricus. Next base: position 44,140,645 of record NC_041411.2, on the reverse strand, counting down.
AGCTTTGACTTTCAGCTCAGATTTCCGTTCACCATGATTTACCGGTACAACGTCTGCGTAATTGTTCCAATCCACAGAGTTTGAAGAGATCCTCATGAGGATCACCACTTCCGAGTGTGAGGTCATAGGTCTCAGCCAGAAAAGGGTTGAGTTCCCTCTTCAGGTTGAGGAGAAAGTGTTACCTGAAATGGAGGAGTTGAAGTATCCCATGGTCTTGTTCACAAGTGAAGGAAGAAAAGAGTGAGAGATCCTTCAATTACATTTTTTTAAATATAATAGTCTTCTCAAAAGACAACTGAAGAACAAATGCATACATTTACTTATTTAAAACATCAAACCATTTTCTTAACTGCTAAACCCAGTAAAGGGCTACAGGAATCTATCAGAATTAAACACAATGAAGCAAACAACTTGGAATGCAATACACACATCCACCCAGTTTAACTAATGGCTTACCATTAGTGATCAGCAAAACAGAAAAGTTTTATTGTACATAAATTTCACAATGTTTCAATAGCTAAACTTACTCAAATCAGATTTTTAGGGTTTTTCAAAATTTTTGGTGTGGAAAGTAAGGAATATTTTTCCCTCTTCTGCACCCAAAACCCCTGTCTCCTTTCTCAGCCACCCCCTAATATCCCCTAATATCCCCAAGATCTACAACTTCTTCTGTCTGCCTCATGCATGGACCGTCTGCTCATTCACTCAGTTCACAAGTTTGTTCCATCACAAACTGCACATTTGGGGTCTGAGATAACAGAATCTAAACTCATTTTTCCCAACTCCTATGCCAACCCAAACCAGGATACTTCTGGAGGCTCACCAGTGACCAGAGACCCAAGGCATCGGATTTTAGCAAAGGAGAAGTACCTCCAACGTACCTGTAGGTAAGTGTTTTCTAGTTGTCATCTTTCCTATTCTCTCAACCAGAACATATCTTTCATGCTTTCGGACACTGAGAAAAAATACTGAAGAAGAGATGAAAATATTTTTGCCAAGGGTGTGAATTTTACTGCAAATTATTTTTCATATTACATTCACATTTAGAATGTGGGAGGAAACCAAACTGCCACCAGAAACCACAGCGCAAATCCTGCCAACTATGCTCTTTAAAATCTGGATTCTTTAATGGCACTTTTCTGGGTGGTGTGGTTGCTTGTAGAACTAAAGTTGGACAAAGACATATAACATTAGATTTTTTGGGCTTTAATATGTGGACAAAACAGAAATCTTTAGTGCATAGTAGCCTATTTAAGAGAATACTAACGGGTCAAGAAAACCTGAACTGTACCTGTGTGGTTGTAGGCATCCCTTTTAAAATCATGACCCTATTGATAAATCTGTTGACTATTTGTGGATATTTATAGAACTTGTCACAGATCTACATAAAGTTTTCTTATTTTGGAACCTTCATGTGGAAGGTTCATCTGGGTTGTGGCACTGTTGTGAAGTGGGTGGTGCACATCACTACCTGTTCCAGTTGGACATTTACACTGTGGTAACTGTTGGTGGCCAGATGTGAACTTTCAAGGCCTAGCTGGTACAGAGTTAAAGCTGGCTGCTGTGTTATTAAAAGGTTATTGGTTTGCCAAAGCCAGTGCTTAAGATGGTGCCCAGATAGAAAACATCGGTGACTGAGACAATGAAAGATTCTTGCATGCTCAAAGTGTCCTGGAGTAACCTAAGTGTCACAGGTTCACAGCTGGCTGCCGACACTTACCACAGTGCAAATTATCAGGTGGAACGGATTGTAATTTTCCCCACCCACTTCATGACATTCGGTGTAGTCGGCTGGATTTGCACTTTTAGTGCTGTGCAGGATGCGAACTGAACAAGAGTTCAGCTGATGTCATATTTCCATGAGAAAACACCCACTTAACCTAATTGGTAGTCTTGGGAGCCAGAGCATTTGGAGCAAGCCCTGGAAAAGGGTGTCAGCCAATCACATGTTTTTGTGGATATGTGAGCAAAATTCAGGCAGACATGCTGAGAATGTGAAAACCCCACACAGACCACAACTACGTAAGTGATTTTAAACCAATGACACCCCTCTATCTATAAGGCAGCAGCACTGAGCACTGCACTGCATTGGGAAAATAGCACAAGAAAATGACCCCTGCCCCCAGATGAAAATTACATTCAAATATCTGTAATAAATCAATAAGTGTAAACTCCAGTATTGTTTTTATTATTAAAGTTCCAGAAAATGAAGTTTTAGAATTATAAACTAAGTCAGCATATGTCGAACTGTCAGTGGTCTCTAGTCGACACACTTCCTGAGGAAAAGAAATCATTAGAGACCCAAGGTCCTTCACAGTGAGCAAAACGAAAATCTAGCTGAGCTCGGCAAAATTGCTGCCCAGCTACTACATGAGCCTTTTACTGTCAACTAATATATATATATATATATATATATATATATATATATATATATATATATATATATATATATATATATATGCATACATCCACAGCTCTAGCAGAATCAACCAAACGTCTGATACTACAAATGCTACACTTGCCTTTGTTTAGGAGTCACCCAGAAGTCAGACGATGTATGCAATGTTGCCCCCCAGTATGTTACTTCCAAACTTTGCGTGAGGATGATATGGACTACAGTTAACTATAAATAATTATGTACTGTGTGTTTCCTATATCTTATGTCTGTATTGACTAGACATATAATACAATAGTAACAAAATTGTGTTCTAGAAAACCATAGCAATGTTTAGGGTTCATTTTACTTTGTCTAGCAATTACTCAATTATAAGGTGGGCTGAGCTGTTTGGCTTGCTGCATGACCAGCTTTGCTAAGACTGGTAAAGTGGGGGGTTTAAGGTCTAGAAGTAGTCCAGCAACAGGAAGTCCATTCACATGGGATCATCTGCCTCTCCCTCTTATTCATTGGTCAAGAGTTCTGTCTTCATTTCAGAAGCATGATCCCACGTGCAGGGGCTTCTGATTTATGGTGCACTTTCATTCTCCATAGTTATTTATTGAACAATACTTTATTAAAAAAAGACATACGTTTTTTGAGCAGATGACTGGCTGACTTAACATGTGGCATGTACGATACGAGTAATGCAAGATTTTTCATGGATGTTTTTGATATCATTTGCCATTGCTCCAACTTGGTCGCCATTGACTCTTGTTCTATCAGAAACGTCATTATGCCCATTCTAAACAAAAACATGAGGTTAAAAATTTCAACAACTACAACTTACATGGGGCAAGTAACTTATGAAAAAAATATAATTTGTTGGGAGGAGTGTTGCCTTTGGACAGTATCTTGTATAGTTCAGCCAGAAGGAGTTCCTTTTCAAACCGTGTTAACTTTCTGAGTTTTGAGAGGAGCCGCTGTGTCTAATGCCTGCTTTAGAGATGAGGTGCAGTTATATCTAAGCTGACCTAATATTGCTTTAAAAGATAATGTTTCCATGTCCCCTGATATTTATGAATCCTAATCTACAGTTATGAATTCTTATTATATTTCACTTTTCTTGTTTTAACTTATCGGTAAGTGCAGAAGCACATCGATTGTAATTGAATAAAGACTTAATATTATTTAATTGAGAAAAGAGATCATTAAATTTTGTAACGCAACACTACGAGCATAATTGGAGCTGACATATGATTATGAGACTTATGGTACCTTTCACAACTTAGAAAGTAACTTTATATTTTTAAAAGCATATAGCAAATAACAGGGCTTCTTAAACTATGGGTTGCAGGTTGCGCTGTTGGGTCATACTGTAAATCACTGTTGAATTTAACGGGAATGAGATGTGGATGGTTTGTGAAGTGAGTTGTGGTGGGTCATTGCAGGTTGATTGAGCAATCAGCATTGCTCCAACGATATCCTCAATTCCGCCCCATTCTAATGATCATCCATGCTTCTCCTTGACCGACTCTGACAAACAGTGGTGATTTCCTAAAGGGTTTGTGAGGATCATTGATGATTCTCCAAGGGGGATTCATTCTGCTCTCATGATTAGCTCTCCTTTGGTGATCATCAACAATCATTAAAGGGGTACCCCCCCACCCTGCAATTTGACAATCATCCATGATTTTTGAAGGGGGACTCTGACAATCGGAGCCAATTCTCCACCCCCCACTATGAGTAATATCAGTGATTATTCAGGAGGGATCCCCTTCGCTCTGACAACTGATGGCAATTCTCCCCCCTTCACTCTGCTTTGATCATCGTCAATGATTGGGGACCCTCCCATTCTGATGATCTTTCACATTTCTTCAAGGGGGACTTCTCCAAACAGTACCCCCGCCCCCGGCTAAAAGGACTGAGAGTTATCATCCAAGAGAGATCTCCTCCACTATGACGATTGATGGCAATTCTCCCCACCTTCACTCGGCTTTGATGATCATCAACAATTATCCAGGGGATTCCCCTCCTGTTCTGACAATCCTTAACAATTCGACAAGGAGGACTCTGACAATTGGCAGCAATTCTCCAAACGGTACCCCCACCTTCGGCTAAGAGGACTGACAGTTATCATCCAAGAGAGATCTCCTCCACTATGACAATTGATGGCGATTTTCCTCACCTTCACTCGGCTTTGATGATCATCAACAATTATCCAAGGGATTCCCCTCCTATTCTGGCAATACTTAACAATTCGACAAGGGGGACTCTGACAATTGGCAGCAATTCTCCAAACGGTACCCCCACCCTCGGCTAAGAGGACTGACAGTTATCATCCAAGAGAGATCTCCTCCACTATGACAATTGATGGCGATTCTCCCCACCTTCACTTGGTTTTGATGATCATCAATGATTATCCAAGGGGTTCCCCTCCTGTTCTGACAATCCTTAACAATTCGACAAGGGGAACTCTGACAATTGGCGGCAATTCTCCAAACAGTACCCCCAACCCTCGGTTAAGAGGACTGACAGTTATCATCCAAGAGAGATCTCCTCCACTATGACAATTGATGGCGATTCTCCCCACCTTCACTTGGTTTTGATGATCATCAACGATTATCCAAGGGGTTCCCCTCCTGTTCTGACAATCCTTAACAATTTGACAAGGGGGACTCTGACAATTGGCAGCAATTCTCCAAACAGTACCCCCAACCCTCGGCTAAGAGGACTGACAGTTATCATCCAAGAGAGATCTCCTCCACTATGACAATTGATGGCGATTCTCCCCACCTTCACTCGGCTTTGATGATCATCAACGATTATCCAAGGGGTTGCCCTCCTGTTCTGACAATCCTTAACAATTCGACAAGGGGGACTCTGACAATTGGCGGCAATTCTCCAAACGGTACCCCCAACCCTCGGCTAAGAGGACTGACAGTTATCATCCAAGAGAGATCTCCTCCACTATGACAATTGATGGCGATTCTCCCCACCTTCACTTGGTTTTGATGATCATCAACGATTATCCAAGGGGTTCCCCTCCTGTTCTGACAATCCTTAACAATTTGACAAGGGGGACTCTGACAATTGGCGGCAATTCTCCAAACAGTACCCCCAACCCCGACTATGAGGATCATCATTCCAAGGGGGACTCACTATACTCTATCAACAATGATGCCCACCCTACTCTGCTTTGATGATTGTCAATGCTTATTCAAGGGAAACCCCAGGCAATTGACAAGGAATGGATCTAGAAGACAGTAAAATGGCAACAAAAAAAGTTTAAGAACCCCCAGCATACAGTGATCATAGCATTTTTATCATCATAACTTCCAAAGTTGTAGTTATTTTCTAACAATTTACTTCATTTTTAGTGCTTTAAGAGGCATAGGCCAGGCACTGCCAATGCACATAGCCAGGCTGCAGACAAAGTTTCCTTTTCAGAAAAGATCTGAAAGACCAATCTGCCACTGGCCGTAGCAGAAGTAGCATACTCCATCATGAGTGTTGGTGTGATGTGTAGCAAGGACAAAGTTTGAGAACACTGCCATTAGTCATTTTATTGCACAGCAATATTGTATCGTTCAAGGAAAAAAAAATTAAAAAAGAAAGAAAAAAAAACACAAAAATAAATGCTGTGTTAGTAAGATAAGGCTATTGTAACCAGATTGCCAGCCTCACAAAGGCTGAGGGGTCAGCAGGAGGGTCCTGAAGGAGATTTATTCAAATGAAAATGATCTATTGCAAGACTTGATGAATAGCGGCATCTGCTTGCAAACACTACAGAATCATTTCTTTATTGTTTCAGGAAGCGGGCTTGTGCTCTACTTTCGGAGTCATTCAATGTTTATTAATCAGCGTTGGCTCAATCTAGCACAACAAGCAATGTTTATTAAAAAGCGTACGGCTCTGAGGCATGCGAGCCGGCCAGGTGTGATAGTGGAAAGTCTGAAATAAGAACGCAAAGATATCAGCATGCGGGGCAAAGACGAAGAGTGTGCCAGAGCCCTTGAGATTTTAAGTTGTGATAAAATAAATAAGGAGTGGGCAGCGGGCTTAGAAAATGGCCGCTGCACTCTCAATATGTCTTTGAGCCTTATCTTCCTCATAGGCTCTGATATTTTTAAAAAAATGGATTGGTACACTCTGTTTGGAGGAGATACTGTCAGATCGAGGGCCAAAAGTTACTGTGTTAGGCACGTGGACCATGGTGGACAGTATCTCTTGGACACTGTTGGGAATGGCTAATACATGAAGAAAGACTTCAGAAAACCCGGCCTGGAATAAACATCATACTGTATATAAAGCTAGTAAACTGTGAAATGTTAATATATATTGAGAAGCAGTTCAATATATACATGATCATAAAGTATGTATAGAATTGATAAGGCTGTAAATGTTTACTGAATCAAATATATCCAGAAATCCTGCCTACTACGCCATTGTAAAAGAATCAGAGAAGACATTAAAAAAAGGATTGGAGCCCAGCCTTGATACTGTACTGTAATGATAAGTGAAAGATTGGTGACAAGCAATCATGTAAATGGTGCTCTCGGAGTTGCATTGTGATTTTACTGAATACAGCGGTCAAATAGATATTCTTTTCTTGGGTTGCTGCAATTGCCTCATTTATTGCCATCAGGCAACTGGAAAAGAACAGAAAGATAACGTCTTCACTGAGTCTGAGAGTCGGCTGCCTCCATTTTGGTTGCAGCACCGTTTATTAGATAGATAGATAGATAGATAGATAGATAGATAGATAGATAGATAGATAGATAGATAGATAGATAGATAGATAGATAGATAGATAGATAGATAGATAGATAGATAGATAGATAGATATTAAGGCTGGAAACATGAAAACGTGGAGACAGGGGTGGGGTTGGAGGGGTGTTCATTGAACATGGCCCAAGCATAGATCTTCCTGACTGGAGGTGACTTGTAAGTTGTGGTGTAACCTTCATTATGTCCCCTGTAAAGCTTTGTGTGATAATCACATATCTGATTCTATATGTTAATGTTAAACAACAGGAAACTTTATTTAATGCATGGGACCCTGACTTACACTATAATTGAGACATGAGGAGTTGCAGTTGGATGAATCCCCAAGGGGACCAGAAGAGACCCTGGAAATGTTTTTGAGCTGGGGCTTAAAAAGAGCCTGGTGGCCATAAGGCCAAGGAGCTTGGAGCCAAGAGGAACAATATTGACAAGGGTTCAGCTGGCAGGAGGAATAGAGGGCAGATGTGGGAAGATGTAAGGGAGGTATGAGAGTGTGGTTAATAACAATTTATGATGGCAGCACTCTGTGCATTGTATCCAAGACTTTGGATAGTTTTGGAAAATCCTTTAGAAACCTTCAGAGTTATGGATTTTGTTTGTTAGTTTTGGTTTTTGACTTCTGGTTCCACAGATTTTTTGTTTTGGGTTAAGGCACCAGTAGTTAGTTTGATTTACCCTGTTGTGGGCATTACCTTTTGTAGACCACAATTCATAAAAACATACAAGATCTGACAAATGAGAGGATGCCATTTAATCCATCAAGCTTGTTTGTTTAGCTAATATCTGAGCTGGCCCAGCACCTCATCCAGACACTTCTTAAAGACTGGCAAGGTTTCTGCTTCAACGTACATAATTCAACTTGCAGCTTTACTAAATTTGTTTCTTGGCCCTTTGTCACTCTTAATATAAAGTGCAGGCTGTCATAGTAGACATTGTCAGGCTTCTGTCCTGGGTTTATTTTGGGTTTGGAATTATCAAGGATTAGTTCCCATTGTTTATTTTTTAAATGCATTAAGTATTGCGAGTTATATCTAGTTAACATCTTGTTTTAATCATGTGATTGTGTTGGTCAGGACTGTTAATTCACCATACATCATACCATATATACTCATAAATAAGGCTCAGATTCATTTTTTCTTGGTGGTTAAAACAACTTTACAAATTCTCTTAGTGATAGTTGTTTTTTCTTTCAAACAGAGCTTTGTGGTAGGATTGTTGTTTGCGTTTTGACTTCATTCTGACTTCTAATCTTGAGTAATTTCTTCCCCTTTCATTCCAGGTTGCCTGGTTACGTATGATTGCATGGTTAGACCCTTGACTGTTCCAGAACAAATCTCTGTTTTCATTTATCATCTCCTGGTATTTCCCTGCTTGAAATAATTTGCGTTTCAGCAAGTATTCAACGCTCTCATTTCAAGTTTACTGAGATGAGACTGAGAAGATTCAAACACTCGGCCATTTGCCGATGAATAAAAATTTAAAATGTTAGGCAAGAGAAGTAGATATGAAGTTGGATGAAAATTAGGTGGGAACTGAAAGGTCTGGTTTTCCTCTCTTCAGTCTTGAAAACTTGCTATCAGTGTGTTTGGTGAATCAAGCAGCCCGGTGGCAACATGCCGAAGTGGATCACCTGAACAGCAGGAACAGAGGTGGACCTTAGAGACAGGTTGTTAGTGTATGTGATGAAGAAAGTAACCTTTAGAAAACACATACTGTATATTTACAGGATCCAGGCTGTTGGAATGAGAAAGAAGGTCAGTAACATTAGAAAAGAGAGCTTAGAAAAGGTCATGAGGAACAGGGGAGAAGGAAGGCAAGTATCAAGATAAGGCAGATGAGGAGAGTTCAAGTAATGGAAAGTGTGGTGCAGAAAGCTGTGGTCTTACCATGAAAGAAAGAGTTAACATCATGACTTGTCAGAGTGGATGAGGAATTTGTGATCATTTCAGTATACAACATCACCACTGGCCTGATCCCCAACAATAATGAATGGCCTGACAGAGGAGAGAAAGGGGTGAAAGGATAACGGTAATTCCCTTAAGATCAGGGAGTTGGTCAGACTTCAAGAAGCAGGAGGAAGACCACTCTCCTTTCTGAGAGGATACTGTGGAAGAAGATCAGTGTCATGAGCAGGTTGGAGGAATCCATAAATATTGTAAGAAAAACAAAAAGAAGATGGAGCCATAGTGGAACTACCAATACCATTGTCCTGAACAGACACAGGTGAAAACCATCAAGGTAACCAATGGTCAAAATTCAAAACCGGTAAAACAACTTCATATTTAACATACAAAAAATGTGAATCATGGCTTTAAAGTGTAAATGGGTTTATTAAAGACTTTGGACATCCTTTACAGTAACTGTTCTTTCAATCCTCCATTCTAGCAAAGTTATTGGACCTTTATCACTCAAACTCCTAAGTTCAGCGACAACTTTTATCCCTAAGTCATAAGATGACTGCGACCACTCATACTGATAACTGTATAGGCGTTTCTTCATCTTTCATCTGCTGTTGTATTCAATGTCTTCTGTTGCTGTTGTATTGGTATTGTTAGTCCATAGGGGGTGTGCAAATGAGGATCTCTTTGTACTGTGTACACATGAAAAATAAACTTGAACTGCAACTTGAAATTGTACCTGATAGCTTTGATAAAGAATCTTAGGTTTGCCTAATTCCTTTCTAGTTATTTTGCATAAATACTTTACTTTGCCTGGGCTTTCACAGATGTTTACAAGTGGTGTTAGAAGTGGGATGAACAGACCATAGGAGAGATCCCAATTATTCTTTTGTTAGAAATGTTGGCAGATATGAGATTTAAAACTTTTTAACATTAGAATCCCTGAAGCCTGCGAAAATATTTGTAATGCGGGGTGAACTTAATTTTACTCGCACCTCCTCATCACTGCTTTAATTGTGCATCAATATCACCAACAACTCAATATTTTTACTTCACCAGGAATCTAATTTGGAATGGGGAGGACCTGGTTGGCGTTGTGCATCACTCAGTGATGATGTTAGGGAAGTTGAGATAAGAGTGAAGGATATAAGATTTGGTGAGTGATAAGCAGTGAAGAACCCCATAGGATAGTAGGTGATGGTAACTCAAGAAAGAGACAGAGAATATGGCAATGACAAGGAAGTGACCCAAGGTATTAGTTGGTTCAAATTCCTCTAAAGAAGTTACCAGCAGCATGAATATTGACCACCCTAACCCACTCTCACCTCAGAGTACTACACCTTCCACCCATCCTTCTGCTGATACCAGCATAGGAGAGACATCCCCACCCACAATTACAGCAGCACAGGTGAGCAAAGAGCTGAGGAGACTTCGTGCCAGCAAAGCAGTGGGTCCAGATGGAGTATCGCCACGACTGCTGAAGGTCTGTGCATCGGAGCTGGGGAGTCCTCTTCAGCGCATCTTCAACCTGAGCCTGGAACAGGGGAGAGTCCCGAGGCTTTGGAAAACATTTTGTATCACCCCAGTCTCAAAGGTATCACGTCCCAGTGAGCTGAACGACTTCCGGCCTGTCGCTCTGACGTCACATGTGATGAAGACCATGGAGTGGCTGCTGCTTCTCCACCTTAGGCCACAGGTACGCCACTACCCTCGACCATCTGCAGTTCGCATACCAGGAGAAGGTGGGAGCGGAGGATGCCATCATCTATATGCTGCACCGATCCCTCTCCCACTTGGACAGAGGCAGTGGTGCTGTAAGAATTATGTTTCTGGACTTCTCTAGTGCCTTAAACACAATCCAACCTCTGCTCCTTAGGGACAAGCTGACAGAGATGGGAGTAGATTCATACCTGGTGGCATGGATCGTGGACTATCTTACAAACAGACCTCAGTATGTGTGTCTCAGGAACTGCAGGTCTGACATTGTGGTCAGCAGCACAGGAGCGCCTCAGGGGACTGTACTTTCTCCGGTCCTGTTCAGCCTATATACATCGGACTTCCAATACAACTTGGAGTCCTGCCACGTGCAAAAGTTCGCTGACGACACTGCTATCATGGGCTCCGTCAGGAGTGGGCAGGAGGAGGAATATAGGAACCTCATCAAGGACTTTGTTAAATGGTGCGACTCAAACCACCTACACCTGAACACCAGCAAAACCAAGGAGCTGGTGGTGGATTTTAGGAGGCCCAGGCCCCTCCTGGACCTGTGATCATCAGAGGTGACTGTCTGCAGAGGGTGCAGACCTATAAATACCTGGGAGTGCAGCTGGATGATAAATTAGACTGGACTGCCAATACTAATGCTCTGTGCAAGAGAGGACAGAGCCGACTATACTTCCTTAGAAGACTGGCGTCCTTCAACATCTGCAATAAGATGCTGCAGATGTTCTATCAGATGGTTGTGGCGAGTGCCCTCTTCTACGCAGTGGTGTGCTGGGGAGGCAGCATAAAGAAGAAGGACGCCTCAAGCCTGGATAAACTGGTGATGAAGGCAGGCTCTATTATAGGCATGGAGCTGGACAGTTTGACATCTGTGGCAGAGCGACGGGCGCTCAGCAGGCTCCTATCAATTATGGAGAATCCACTGCATCCACTAAACAGTGTCATCTCCAGACAGAAGAGCAGCTTCAGCGACAGACTGCTGTCAATGTCCTGCTCCACTGACAGACTGAGGAGATCGTTCCTCCCCCAAACTATGCGACTCTTCAATTTCACACTAGGGGGTAAACGTTAACATTATTCAAAGTTATTGTCTGTTTTTACCTGCATTTTTATTACTCTTTAATTTAATATTGTTCTTTTGTATCAGTATGCTGCTGCCGGAGTATGTGAATTTCCCCTTGGGATTAATAAAGTATCTATCTATCTATCTATCTATCTATCTATCTATCTATCTATCTATCTATCTATCTATCTATCTATCTATCTATCTATCTATCTATCTATCTATCTATCTATCTATCTATCTATCTATCTATCTATCTATCTAAAACACATTAGGTAGGTCCAAAATAATCAGGATGCAATGAGGAAAATCAGAAGTAAGATGAGAAGTTAATGTCCGCAGATGTTAAAAATTTAATCATTTCATGTCGAACTTCTTTCTCTCTTCTAATTCTCATTTTGCCCTCATGTATTTCTTGTCTGATCATGTGAGTTTTCTCGACTCCTTCTTGGTTTTTCCCCTTACTCCAATTCTTGCCCCCAATTACCACCTTCCGGTGATCTTCATTTTCTTACAATCCTCCTTCAATACCCTGCTTGTCACAATCTGAAAAAAAAAAATGAGGGAAGCCATGTATCTTGGAGTTCTCTAGATCACTGTATGGGAGAGAGAAGCAGAAGATTAGAAAGAACATGCTGTTAAGATTTGAGTGAACAATGAGCAAGCAGCCAACTTAAGTTCAAGGAGTAAGAGAAGAGGTGAAGATGGCTTCAGTACTCTTCCCCCAAACTCATTCATGAAGTGTGTGACAATCTTTATTGCAGTGTCAGATTTTTATGAGATAGAGTAAATCAAGGTGAGGAGATGTAATGAGGTAATGGAAAAGAAAAGCAAGAATTACCAAATTTAAGAAGATTTGGATGCGTAAATGAACACTGACTAGATTTGTATGGATAAAGATTGTAGCACTAGCATTTTTAGACCAGAGAATACAAACATTTTGCCTACTTATTATGAGTGAATCCCCTCTGATTATACAGGCAAATTTAGTATCTTGGATTAATTAGTCCACTCTACCAAACACATGTTCCATGGATAAGGACTCCTAAAGCTGATTGATGAAAGGCAGTACCAGAGACACAGAAAGAACAAGAAGCTCTCTGGAGTCCAACTATAACAGTCACATTATTACCCAAAAGGCAAAGAGTCATCTGCTTTATGAATCTTCATACACTGAGCCACTGTAAGTTGCTCCAGAAATTTAGCAGCATGAACTGAAGGTTGACTCAGGAGAACTGTTGTAAGATGGTGCATCTGCAGGATTATGTTGAGCATGCTGGGCACAGCAGGCAATGCGTTAAGACAGCTGCTGTGCCGGGGGATAGGGGAAGGTGAGAGGCAGATTGGCTCTTTGATGAGCAGCACCCTTGTGTTCTTCTTGCCTCATTAAGTCACTCTCTTCTGAGATTATTTTTGATTTTAATGCCCCTCTGTTGGGGATAAAGCCAATTAAACTGTAGCTAAAACTGGAAATAGTCCATTTGTGTCTTCAAGTCACCGCTAATCTTTCCTAGCCATAGACATGTCAAATTCCAAATCAGCTGAATCGCGTAACGGATGACATTTCAAGTGACCCCAGTTTCCTCCTCCTTCATAATTTTTAAAGGCAAAGAGAAGAAGACAAATAATTGCAGTGGAGCCTTAATTTAAATTACTGAAATCCAAAATCTTCTTTTAGAATAAGTGCGAGAATGTGAGGAGAATCATGCTGGGGTTCGAGACTGGCAATTTGGAACAGTTTGTTCAAGGTTAATAATGAGGACAACATTTTTACACACTATGTGACCGAAAAGAAGAGGTCAAATTTGGGTACAAAGGAGCAAAGTTTGACCAAATGCACTAATGATTAAATCCATCCATCCATTTTCCAACCTGCTGAATCCAAACACAGGGTCACGGGGTCTCTGCTGGAGCCAATCCCAGCCAACACAGGGCACAAGGCAGGAACCAATCCTGGGCAGGGTGCCAACCCACCGCAGAATGATTAAATTAACAGCCAGAAAATAAGCAGACTTGAGTAGTTGTTTGTAATGCTGTTACATCAAACCAGAAATCCTTCATTATGTTCAAGTGCACAATAAAATTCTTTCTCGCTTTGCAAAAATAAATTTGGAAATAAGTAACATTTCACATAGCATTTACATAGAAAAGTTGCTTAGTTTCTGTATGGAAGTGTTTTTGTACACAAATTTAGCATCTGACTGTCATTCAGTATTTAAATAAAGATTTCTAGATAGGAGAAAAGGGCTCCTGCATAACTCCATGCGTTGAATTGACACTAAAACATGGCAAATGGACAAAAATCGAAATGTGCATATGCACAAAAAAATTCAGATGCATAAAAACATGCGAAAGTCAACTTCCAAGCACTTAAATCCCGGTCAGCGTGAAAAGTAACACTTGTGCACACGCCTGTCGCCCCTCCCAGACACTTCCCAGAATCACGCCTCTTTGGATATGCAAATCAATATAAATATTTCCTTAAGTAAAGCGTTCTGTGAAAAAATAATGGCAAAAGCATGAGGAAAAAAGAATTTCAGCGAATGCTAAGTGGAGGCAAGGAAAAATGTACTATTTGTTGGTTTAAGCAGTTGTATAAACAACAAAAGGAAGTTGACCGAAAGTTCAAGTTCAGAAATTCGCACAGTGCCCGAAATAAAAAAGAAGTGATCAGGTATCAAATTTGCCATGAAAAGGCGAGTCGTAGCCCACCGTCTGAGTGTCATATGAAAGCTTATTAGGGTACAGAGAAAAGAAAAAAAATAGGGACACAGTGAGAAAAAAGCTTGAAATGTCAACTTTAATCTTGAAATTTCCACTTTAATCACATAGTTTATTTTGTTAATAAAGTAGAACCTCATAAACTTTATCTTAAAATAGTTTAATTTACTAGTTTCTCAAATTCCATCGTAACTAAAAGTAGAATATTAAATGCTTTGTTTTGTATGTGTTCTTCTATGTACTCTATGTGTGTGAATCACTACGTGCTTCTTAAACGGGCTTTCTCTTACGCTGACAGGACACAGAATCCATTACATTCATGATATTACAGCTCTCTGAACAATTTAAATACAAAGATGTAAACTTAATAACATTTTCATGATGATAGGAATTAAAGCATGTATTTAAACATGGGGGCATGGTGGCGCAGGGGTAGCTACGCCCTGTCCAGAGATTGTTCCTGCCTCCCACAAGATGCTTGCATGCGCCGTGCATGACCTTCGATGAAATAATTTATTGTAGCAGTGCTGTCTCTTTAAAATATACTAACCCCCAATTCCTGTTCTTCCTTTTCTTTCTCCAAGTTCCCAATCTCCACACAATAAGTTTTTTAACAAATGTAAAACCATCTTTAAGCTTAGAATGCTGATTCTTCAAAACTTTTAAGGAGCATTGAAATATCTTCATAGTACATGTTTAATTATTCCATCCTTCTCTCCATCCAGTGTCGCGCCAGCACCAGCAAGAATACAGCGCGAGGCAGGAACAATCTCTGAACGGGGAGCCAGTTCATTGCTACCACTGTCCACTTTGTCCACACGTTTAATTATTAACAGTATATATTATCCATCCATCCATCCATTATCCAACCCACTATATCCAAACTACAGGGTCACGGGGGTCTGCTGGAGCCAATCCCAGCCAACACATGGCGCAAGGCAGGAAACAAACCCCAGGCAGGGCGCCAGTCCACCGCAGACAGTATATATTATTTAAATGAAATTAGAAATATATCTGTATAATGTAATATACATTCTTTAGTGCATTTCATCTTAAAAATTATATCAAGAGCTCCAAGAAGATAGCACCTGGAAATTTAAATTGACTTAGAAGCCAGTCTTCATCATCTGTAAATACGCACTTCTTCTATTGAACTGAATTGAATTCCTTTATTGTTATTGTCTGGTACAGTGAGGTTCAATACCCATAAACTTATTTTGCTATAAAATGTTAAAATAACAGTAATAATCTCTTATATATATTTCTCTTCTGGTTCATCCTGCTTCCACTTCAAAACCGGTCCCACCCACATGCACCTGACACGGCATTTCTCGATTCCCATTCCTTCCATGTCATGCACTATACTGGCCTGCTGAGTGTAAGACATCCAACAAGTACTCGAGGTGCTGCCACAATGGTAAAGTAGCTTTACCACCTTTGCAGGAGTCACCTGTGTCTTTACAACAGCAAACATCAGAAGCTAAAAATGATTGTGAACACATTCAAGAATACAACTCTTCTCTAGCGTTTGCTTCCATGGGTGCACAGATAACTCAACCTCCTGGCTACGGACCATACTGTTTTAAAATACATGGGCAAATTTATCACCAAATCTCTCCACTATACGCTAACACTTCTACCTCTCTAGGATATGGACAGTTGTATGTTTTTGACACAGCGCAAGCTACTGAAGTACGCTTACAAAATAAAGCAAACTCTGCATACAGCGAAAATTTACTTCTCCAGCTAGATTCCATGCTCAGATCCATCAAACACTTCGCTAAATCATACAAACACATGCATGAAATCGCTCAGTCCAATCCAACAGCATCTGTACAAATGGTTTTCAAAGAAAACCCTAGGCAGGATTTACGATAATACAATGCCCCGACATTGCAGCGATTTTCGTCGGAGAAGATGGCGTAATGCCTGCCGAAAGGGACATTTGCATCTGTCCCATAGGCAACTCCTGTAAACAGATTTCCACGCTCAACATGAATTGCGATGGTTTACCCACTTTTATAACCCACTTTTATTCCCTTATGGAGACATTGGCTGGCACAAAGATTTACAACATGCTCCCGATAAAAGAAGCGCCAAGCGAATAAGGCCTACTCAATGCCAATTTTACGCGTACAGATTAGCAATGAGGAATACATTTAGTATTTTGCACTCCAGTGGCAAACTATTCCAACAGTACATCGTAGATGCGTATGTTAAAACATAGGGTCTCAGCTATCTCAGATTACATCAACAAGATCTGCGCATCGAACTATCAGACGCACTGCAAGCAAACGCTGAAAATAAAAACGTACGTGTAGGCAAAATGATCATATTACCGTCCACATTTCCAGGAAGTTCAAGATACATGCAACAAAACTATCAGGATGCCATGGCCATAGTATGTAAATTCGGAAAGCCTGATTTATTTATCACTTTCACATGTAATCCTGCTTGGCCAGAAATTCTACATGCACACTGCGTCTTTCAAGAAGTATTTATTTCTTCTTGATTTCTGAATTCCTTTTTCACCGTTTTCCGTTCTTATTCTTACACCGCCATATGCTACGGTGGGTGGTGGGCTAGTAATAATAATAATACGATGAAAAAAAAATAAAAAATATACAATATGACAGCATAAGTGGCTCAGGTTGTGCAATAGTATAACTGTATTGCAAGTTTACAGTGAGGTAATTGTACTCATAAGTACAAGCAGTTCTACTTGGAGCACTTGATGGTCTGATTGAGTGTGTTTAGAGCTCTTGGGATGAAACTGTTTCTGAACTGCAAGGTCCCTAAGGGAGAAATTCAAGTAGACTGTGCACATGGCTGAGGCGGTGTGTGCTTGATGCTGTATCACAATAATCATCTTTTCGATCAGCTGCTGTAGAGCTGTGATTCCACACTTAGATGCAGTGGGATAAAATACTCAGTGGTGCACTGAGAGTAAAAATACTAAAGCAGTGATGGTATTTGGAATAGTTCGGCCATTCTGTGCACCATTATGTTTACAGGTTGATTACAATCAGATGCCTTATACTAAAAAAACGATATGCGGTTAATTTCAACATATTTGGTAAAGCTGAGTCAGGGATGTGAATCTAAAAAAGAAAGGGAAACCACACAGGAATAGTAGCATTACCTTGACGCTGGGAGACAAAAATGTGCATACACAATGGATTGAGCCAGCGTG
The DNA here is from genome assembly GCF_900747795.2 of Erpetoichthys calabaricus. Lineage (NCBI taxonomy): Eukaryota > Metazoa > Chordata > Cladistia > Polypteriformes > Polypteridae > Erpetoichthys > Erpetoichthys calabaricus. The sequence goes on along the minus strand of NC_041411.2, from coordinate 44,122,886 downwards.
AAAATGTGCTTGGCTTTGTGAATGAAAGACAAAAATTGAATTAATGTTACTGGTATGGTACAGAATTACATGTTTTTAACAGTTGCAGAAAAGAGGAAAGATAGACACGGAAATGGGACCAACACTTTAGGGAATAATATTACTTGCTTTTCACCCTAAAAACTTTTCCTATTTCATAATTACAAAATAATATAGCTGCATCCAAATCAATACTTGCCTGTTTTAATCATTACTACTCGTCACTCTCTAGCTGTTACGTATCATGGTTTTAACCTATTATACTTTTATAGTAGTAGTTATTTTTTTTCAGTTTGCACCTTGTTTTGTTTTTATTTAATTCTATTTCTGTTCTTCTTTTTAGTACTGCGCCATTTAGAGTCGTGTTTGTGACTATAGTTGCAGAGGAGTTACCATCTTATGAATGCCACAGTTGTCATGATATCCATTAGTCATTGACTTTTGCACTAAGAATTTGCATCTCCTTCATCCACAGCCTGTACAGATTGAATTCTTTCAAAGTTTTGCCTCAACTACGACTTTTGGCTCTTTTGGTTTCATTGTGATTTGCTGGTTTGTGGTTTGTGGCACATTTAAAGGCTTGGGCTTAAGGCTTCATCTCCCAGTCCATGGCTGCTTTTTCTCAGTGCTGTCTCTCTTGTTTTTTAAGTCAGAACATGAGCCATTATCTGCATCATTTAAAAGAGTATTTAGTAAGGCAAGGTAAAAAAAAAAACAGAGGACACAAAATGGAAAAAGATCAGCAAGCCACTCGGAAACAGAACAAGGGGGCAGAGAGCAGACAACAATGCAACCTGGAAAATAAAAGTTGAAGCATAAGTGGGGAAAATCTAGGAGTAAACGGAATAATAAAAAATCAAGCCGAGAGGGAATAAAACGAAATAAACCAGACAAAGATAAGCTTAAGAATTTAAAAGTAGTTTAAAAGAATTGAAGAATTTTGGTTATGGTTAGCTAGTATTTACAATTTCTCATCCAGATATTTCTTGCCAGAGTTAACATTACAGCTTCATGACTCGTTCCCACATCCCATTAAGTGATTCTATTTTGAATGTATCACTTACTAAATTTTCATGGATGTCCTCAAAATATGCAATTCACTATTTAAATTAAATTTTTAAAAAAATCGGATGGGTCAGCTTCATTAATTGATTTAAGAAATTTTAATGCCTGTTATTATGATTCAGTCCTATCACAAAACGATTAGAAACATTGGTGTAGCGGACGCCTCTGCAGCCTCTTCCAGGTGGGTTACCACCACCGAGTATCATAACTATATGTAAGGAGAATTAAGCATTGTGGCGAGTTCAACAGAAGGGGCTTCTTCTCTGTGTTGTCCTAGCCCACCCCTTTCCACAGCAGATGTCCACGAGCCTGTTAAATAAAGATGTGCACCGAGCCAGGTAGAAATAGCAATATGCAGTATTTGAATAGAAACAAGTCAATAACAACACAGAGCTGTCAAAATGTTTCAAATGTTAACTCCATAGCAGTCTCCCCCCCAAATTGCAACACACTAGCCAGCCACAGCTCGGGTTTAATTTAATTTGAAATCTGAGAAAACATTTGTTTGAATAGTTGCTGACTTCAGCGGAGTGGTTGGCGACATTCAGATATGGTAGAACACCCATGTAGTGTTTTCCTGCGGACTGACAACAGAAAAGAAAAATATTAAATGCAGGAAATTGTCAAGGATTTCTCAGAATACCATTAGCACGTGTCTGGGTTTGTTACATTTAAAGATTTTTCTATATATTTTTGCTGTTGTTTTTATTATGATTAACAGTTATCATCCTCATTTGAAGTGGTCTGCTTAATTTCTGGAATTGTTATTGTCATTTTATTGTTTCAGTTAACTTCTTTTTATGAACGTAAATGCATATTTTTCAGGGAGGATCCCTTATCTTTGCTATTGCAAATGAAATGAATAAATAAATTAATTTTACACTCCGCCAGTGAACATACTCACCCACCGTTGGCTAGAGAAAAAAAATCCGGAAGTGATGTTAATGTGTTTTTTCCAAGAAGCCATGAAAGAGACCTCATTGGACAGTTACAAATGTCTTGGGGTAAAGTGGCACTACGTTCATTGGAGGTCTAGTCTGTGCCTGGAATTCAGCCACTTGTGATTTCAAGGTTCATTTCTAGCCTTCTTCACTTCTAATGACTAATAATGACTAATTTTGTCTGTCAGCTAAAGGTTATGCCACTAAAGCAAGTGGAAGTGGCAATGGGGAGCCAGGCCTCAGTGACTGGGTGGTCTCTTTGAAGAGTGCTGCTTCTTCGAGTCCCACTGTTCCTGAACTCCTTAATTACTCCTGGGTAGGTTTGATCCAAGCAGGACGCTTGTAAGAGGACTCCTGGAGAAAGGTCAGCATGAGCCGACTATATGCGTTGGGAAGAGCTAATTAAGATGAACAATTAGAGGCAAAAGGGCTATGCATTATTTATTCGAATGGTGAAAAATCGATCAGATTGTAATTTGGAAGTTAATTGCTTAAAGAGATAATGTCTTCTTTCCTGTTGCTAATTTAGTCCTCGATATCAGAGAGTGTAAGAGACACCGCTGGATCCTTTCACTTCCACTAAGACAACTTGCAATTTAATTCATCTCTGAGTAAGGCAAGGATCATGTGCAGACGGCTTCAAAAGTCCTCCACGGAGAGTTTTAATTTCAGCTCCATAATGTCACTTTTCTAAACACTTTTTCATTTTCATCTCTTGCTAGTGTGAATTCCAGCTAGCAGGCTGATGTGGGACACACAGGTATTCAAGCACATGCTTTGCAGATCATAATACTTTGATCATCTTAAGTGTCATATTTTAGAGGAGAGTCATACCGTTTTCATTTTTATTTTCTTGCACAAAGGAAGGCTAAGAGAAAGGAAGTTACCAGGGGATGAAAGCAACAAAGAGAGCAGACTGAAGCCAAAGTCAAAGAGCAGGCAGGGTTCAAATACACAACATGTCATCAAAACCTCTAACACCAAACCAGGAGCCAGCTTCTAATGGTTGAGGGGGCCTCTTAATGGACAGCAGGCTGTCTCTCAGTCTCTCTCTCACCCTTGTTGCACTCACTCCACCTCTCACAATTGTTAACAATTACAGATACCGTTAGTCTCCACTCAGAAATACACTCCCCGTCTCGGCTGGTACTCCTCCTTGAGACAGCAGCAGCGTACCTTCACCCTTCGCACTTGGTAACAGCTCGTCAAACTGTTCTGTCCCTGACATACACAGGATTAGGCATTGCCAGCAGCACAAGGACTTAACAGCTGATGCCATTTACTTCTCCCCAGCTTTTGGCAACAATGCACTGGAGCTGTGCTGGTTATGTTGTTTGTACAATAAGGTGAACGTGACCTGCTCTGCTTCTTTAACAGATGGCGCAAGCATTCATTGGCATCAAAGGCACCAGCTAATGTCAGAGAAAAAGTGGCATCCCTAATGTCCTCCAGCTCCACCAGAGTGGTGCCAAGGCTTTCCCTTTTTTGGTTTTGAAACAATCTGTGGATTTTTGTGCCTTGAACTTTAATTTCTAGGCGGATTCATCCCACTAGCTGTCCGTGTTAGAGCCATGCCAGTGGACGTGAGCTGCTGCACGAGTGTCAGGTTAGACATTCTGGTAGCCCAAGCCATCAGCCGTCTTCTGAAAGTGTGGAGATGTTTCTAATAAGACTGTCACCCATGTGTGTCCGAGGGTCACTTCCCAACTATGTGATACCACTCTGGTCTGAGACTCGAGAAACTGCCCAGAGAGGGCGTGGATTGTCACACTTTCAGGGCATCAGCTATCAGCCGCCACAGCTTGTTAGTGACGACCGTCCACTGACATCTTGTTGTGTTGCAGCCAGGGTTTATTCATTTGCTTTTTCATTATTCTTTAGTTATTATGGCCCATGTCTTTATGTGGTGTAGCAAGAATGACCAAGAGACATTGGGAAGAGTTTGGGGAAGCCACCCATAATATTTCCCGGCTGCAATATTGATTAAATAGAACAGACATGTTCACATGACTGAGTCCAAAACAGAACTGACTATTGCCTTAAGATGGCAGCTTTTAAATGCTCACAGAGGATGTGATGTCATCAGGACAGGAACTGGAAGTGACGTCATTGGTTGCCCCAGAACCAGGCGGGATTTCTCCAGAATGGTCTGCAAGGAATTGAGAGAGAGAATCAGTGCACTTCGCCACCCCCTGGTCTGGCGTGGAATTACATCTATTCAGGCCCTTTAGTTGTCTCCTAATCATGCGTGTGTGACAATGGATATTTGTTGGTTTAATTTGTTTTTCTATAATTGTGTACTCTTTCAGCAGCTTCAAGAATTGAGGATATCGAAAATACTTTCAAATAAAGCTACCGAAAAAGCTCTAGAATTAAGCCTAACTCATATGCAAAACATTCTACAGTCTTTGTTTCAAAAGTTTTAGTGAAATTTGAGCAAACGATTCCAAACAAAAAAAACAAACAGCAAGAAAAAAGTTGGTAGTACACTCAAAAAAGAAAACCCGTGATGTTTCTGTTTATCTTAGGTAAATTTCCTTGATTTTCTATATGTTATCACATACGCTATGACTTAAGAACTTTAGAACAAAAGTAATCTGACAAATGAGAGGAGACCATTCAGACCATGAAGCGCGTTTGTTTAGCTAATCGCTCTCCCAACATCTCATCTAGATCCCTCTTGATGCTTGTCATCGTTTCTTCCTTTAGGTACACGTCTTAGTAGTTTGTTCCAGAGTCCCACAACTCTTTGCAGAAAGAAGTGCTTCTTGGATTCAGCTCTAAACATGCATTCCCTTAACGTCCACCAGTGTCCTCAAGTACGTGATTCAACTTTTTGTTGAAAGAACTCTGCTGGATCTACTGTATCAATGAATTTCAAAGATCTGGAGTAGGGTCCCCATGGAATCTTCGTTGCTTAAGACTACACAGGGTTGATTCTCAGAGTCTGTCAGAGTGTGACATGTCCTTAAATGCTCTGAGCAGCTTCAAGTGCTGCTATGTCTTTATTATACTGTAATGACCAGTGGCCTCATGTATAAATGGTGCATACGCACAAAAATGTTGTGTAAGCCCGTTTCCATGCTCAGATCATGATGTATAAAACCTAAACATGCTGTACATTTTCACGCTAGCTAAACCCTGGCATACGCAAGTTCTCCGCTCGGTTTTGCAAACTGGCGGCACCCAGCATCAAATCAGTGCTACTGTTCTAGTGTGGTTTCCTTATCTTTTTTAGATCCACATCCTGAAATTATAAATACACTGAAATTAACCGCATATTGTTTATTAGTTTAATGCATCTGATTGTAATTAACCTGTAACAATATAATGGTCCACAGAATGGTCAAACTATTCCAAATACCATAGCTGCTTTAGTGTTGTTACTCTCACTGCACCTTCTTCTTCTTTTTGCAGCTGCCTCCATTAGGGGTTGCCACAGCGGATCATCTTTTTCCATATTACTCTCACTGCACCACTCGGAATATTTATCCCACTGTATCTGAGTGTGGAATCACAGCTCTACAGCAGCTGATTGGAAAGAGATTATCAGTATTCAGCATCAAGCACATGCTGCCTCAGCCATGCTGTCTATTGAACTGCTCTCATACGGCAAATGTTTCAGAGCCTTTCCTCGTGGTTCAGAAACAGTTTCATCCCAAGAACTATAAACGCACTCGATCAGTCTATCAAGTGCTCCTTGTAGAATGCTTTGCAATTATAATTACAATCATCTCACTGTAAACTTGCGATACAGTTAAAATATTGCACAACCTGAACCACTTTATAAAGCGCATATTTACATATGATGACGATATCATTTTTAAGATGAAATGCAGAAAAATATGTTTATTATATTATACAGATAAAACTTTAACTTTATTTAAATAATCTGTATAGTTAATCATTAAACATGTAAGGACATGGTGCCGCAGCGCTAGCGAGGAGCTGGCGCTCCGTTCGCAGATTGTTCCTGCCTCGTGCTGTATTCTTGCTGGTGCTGGCGCGACACTGGAAGGATAGATGGATAGAATAATTAAACATGTACTACGAAATATTTCAATGTTCCTTAAAAGTTTTGAAGAATCAGCATTCTAAGCTTACAGATGGCTTAACATTTATTACAGAGCTGATTGTGTTGTGATTGGGTATTTGGAGAAAGAAAAGTAAGTACAGGAATTGGGGGTTAGTACATTTGAAAGAGATAGTACTTCTGTAATAAAGCATTTCATTGAAGGTCGCGCATGGCGCAGCAAGCATCTTGCGTGAGGCAGGAACAATCACTGCACCACCGTGTTCCCATGTTTAATAACATGCTTTAACTCCTATCATCATGAAAATGATATCACGTATACATGTCAGTATTTTAATTATTCAGAGAGCTATAATATCACGAATGTAATGGATTCTGTGTCCTGTCAGAGGAAGAGAAAGCCCGTTTAAGAAGCACATAGTGATTCACAAACATAGAGCACAAAGAAGATCAAAAACAAAACAAAGCATGTAATGTGCTACTTTAGTTTATAAAGGGATTTGAGAAACTAGCAAATTAAATGATTTTAAGATGAAGTTTATGATGTTCTACTTTAATGATAAAATAAACTACGTGATTAAAGTGGAAAGTTCAAGATTAAAAATGACATTTCATGCTTTTTTCCCCACTGTGTGCCTATTTTTCTCTCTACCCTAATAAGCTTTTATATATCACTCAGACAGTGGGTTACGACTCACCTTTTCATGGCGACTTTGATATCTGACAACTTCTTTTTTATTTCGGACACTGTGCGACTTTGTCAACTTGAGCTTTCGAGTTTCTTCGACACTCTGTCACTCGATCAACTTCTTTTTGTTGTTTATATCACTGTTTAAACCAACAAATAGAAAGTTTTTCCTTGCCTCCACTTGGTATTCGCTGAAATTCTTCTAATTTCCCCCGTGCTTTTGCCATTGTCTTTTCACAGAAGGCTGAGCTTAAGGGCTATTTATATTGATTTGCATATTCAAAGAGGCGTAATTCTGGGAGGAGTTGGGGCGAGACAGCAGGCGCGTGCACATGCGTTACTTTTCACGTGGACTGAGATTTAAGTAGCAGAAGAACGTGGAACTTATCATTCACACAGATTTATGCATCTGGATTTTTTTGTGTGTGCGAACATTTCCGTTTTTATCCATACGCAATGTTATAGTGTGAATTCTACGCACGGTGTTATGCATGAGGCCCCAGAACTTCACACAGTACTCCAGATGCGGACTCACTAATGCATAACGTCACTCGAACTAAAACATAAGAGGCAGGTTTTGTCATCGTTTACAAGTTGATTACCACTCTCAACCCCTGTGGTTGACAAAAGTCGACATCTGCCCTGAAAGAGTTGATAAAGGTAAACAGACAGTGCCAAAAGTGTGGTGCACTTCAGACTCTTTCAATAAATAACCCATAAAATAGTGTCGTTGTTGTAACTAAAACCAGTAAGTAAATTAATCCAGTAGGTAGTGAAAACCTAACATTGGAGGCATAACATCATTTCCTTTCTTTTTGTCTTCATCAGAAGTTCTTTGACACAACCATCCATATCCATGGTCTATCCCACACAGACCTGAGCTGCTGCTGGTCTCCACAGTTCCCAGGGTGCCTGCCCTACCTTGGATGCCACTGTGTCCAAGCCACCTTCCACCAGCATGCTCTGGTGGTCTCTCTTCCTCTCACCCACTATGCTGCTCAATGGACAAGACACACACAGAGCCTTCACACATCCCTTGGTGCTGGTGATCCTCAGATTAGTCAGTATGGCCAATGCTGCCTAAGTCATCCTTCTTTCTCGTACCTCTTCCTCCAACGAGTGCTCTCACGATTCAGAATTAAACAGAAGGTGTTGTTTTCTTTTTAGACTGATGAAACCCTTTATATCACTTTATCCTTACTGATCCAGCTATTGATCCCTCATTACTCACATGTCCATAATTCCCCCTTTAGTGGTCCGTGTGCACGTCTTTCCTGCCTGTACCCACACTCTAGTATCTGAGCTTCACAATTTGAAAACAAGACCTGCTCAAGTCTGCCGCAGACCCTTTACTTGCCATATCACACTAGGCCTTTCTGTCTCACTGTCTAAATGACAAGATTCCAAGATTCTCCTATTGTCACTCCATAAATATAGCAGAGTATGAAGAATACTCGTCTAATAAGTTAGCTTACAGTGGATAAAACAGAAGCTTCCAGTCTTCCTGTCTGTCATTCCCCACTGATCTTGCTTGGCCATGATTCCATATCAGCTCCTTTTCTTTTACTTTTTTATTTCTAAAGAAGGTCCTTCTCATCTGCTCGTTTACCCGTGGCAATACCCTGATCATCCTAATGCCACTTGCCTTCCTCACTGCCTCCAATTGCCTTCCCTGGCAATTTTTTCCAGCTGTGCAGTAGGCGCCTAATGAAACTCTCCGATTGAATCTTACGCCAATCCAGCTGTGCCAGTAAATTATCCAACGGCAGGGCTACTGCTCAAGGTCACCGACTCTTCATAGACTCAAGCTGCCGTGGAGGAGGCGGCGGTGGAAGCTATCCTGTCATTACTAGCGTTAACGGTGTCCCATGAGTCTCCACTCAGCCCGTTTTTCCGTACCTGCCAAGGCCTGCAGACAATTGGCCTGCATCCTGCCTCGCACTGGCAATCACCTTTTTCTCTAACCTCAGTCCAGAGGGGTAATTGCCAAGCCTGAGTCACTTTGCTCCGACATGTCTTCCAGGTAATTGGCAGAATCGCAGCAGTGTTTTTTAAAAAGCAGACGCTGCTTTGAAGAGAGTGCATGGCAGCTTGAAGTGATGTTTTGTGCAGCAGAGAGAAGGCCTCCTGTTGACGTCTCTCGCCAGCAGACACAAGCAAGATGGCACGTTCATGCCGGCTATTGTTTTTAATTAGCGGCCTTGCAACATAGATGGCCAAAGAGGCATAGTGGGGACACAAAAAGCAGTCACCCTGTAGAAAAGACTGCAGTTGAGTAATTATGATGAATAAAACATTCATTTGAAGGTGTAAAGATATTCCTTTAGCAACAGCAGGCCACCTAAATTGCATTGCAAGGAAACCAAGATGGGCATCTCTGTCTTCTGTTCATTTTTTTTTTCAAGTTTTCCTCTCCTTTTCACAGCAGTTCACTCCATTTAAGGGGCAATGCATGCAGCTAAGACCCCATCATCCTCTAATGTACACTCACGCTACTCACCCCACTAATACAACCAGAGGGCAGAACAACACTGCCCATTAAGAAAGCTGACACTTATTTTGACTTTAATTGTCATCTTTGTGTCTCACCAGTCAATCTTATCTGTTGAAAAGGTTTGTTGAAAGGGATAAAGAGTAGGGGACATCAAAAGGCAGAATCCATATACAGAACAGAGTGTGCAAATTGTTCATTTTCTTTCTAAAATTCCTCAAAATTAGCACTGGCTAATGGCTTTTCGTGTCATTTTTGGTTGAAATGGGAGTGCCAATTATAATCACAAACGCATGGTTAGTGATAAACCCACTACTAGTGATAAACCACATGGTGCACACGTGATAAAGGGTGGGTTGTTCATTATGGTTGGTGTCTTATCATGGAACATTACCTGGACCTGCTTTGTAGTGTCCCATATGTCCAGCCTTACCTACAGGTGGACAGATGCTTCAAGCAAAGAGACTTACTAGCTTAACACAAGCTGGCCAAACTGTTATCTTCAGACCTGAGCTACACCTGAAGCAGCAGCCCACTCACCACTTCTACTTTCTATTGAAGACATCTCTTCCAAGCTTATCAATAGACATTGGGTATATTATCATGGTGGTCCTCCATTTGTTTATTTGGTTCATCTATGCTATATGTTGTTTGTATGAGTGTTAGCCATATCTACTTTAGAGAGCCCCACACATACAGCCTTATCAGGAGGGAAACTCACCACACTGCTGCTTTCTATTGGAGACGTCTCTTCCAAGCCGCTAACCCTGTTGGAATATGGCATCCACCTGCTGTAAGTACCCTTATCATTAGACTCTGAGTATATTATCACGGAAGTCCCTATGGTCATTATGTTGGTCCCACTTCAGTATATTTACCACTAACCATGTTGTTTGTATGAGTGTTAGGCATTTCTACTTTATAGCACCCCACGTGTACAGCCTTACCTGCAGGGGGACAGCTTCTTCAAGCAAAAAGAGACTTTTAAGAACAGCACAAGTAGAACAAACTGTTATCTTCAGACCTGAGCTACACCTGAAGCATCAGCCCACTCACCACACTGCTACTTTCTATTGGAGACGTCTCTTCTCAGCCGTTAACCCCATTGGGAATATGGCAGTCATGCACAGTAGGTGCCCTTATCATTAAACTTTGAGTATATTATCACAGAAGTCCCTCCAGTCATTATTTCGGTCTCCCTACAGCATAGTTACTGCTGACATTGTTGTTTATATGAATGTTAGCCATATCTACTTGATAGCACCCCACGTGTACAGCCTTACCTGCAGGTGGACAGATTCTTGAAGCAAACAAGAGATTTATAAGCACAGCACAGGCAGAACAAACTGTTTTCTTCGGACCTGAGCTACCCCTGAAGCAGCAGCCTGCTCATCACACTGCTACATTCTATTGAAGACGTCTCTTCTGAGCCACTAACCTCTGTTGGGAATATAGCAGTCACCCTCAGTAGGTGCCCTTATGACTAGACTTTGAGTATATTAACATGGAGGTCCCTCCAGTCATTATTGTGGTTCACCTTCAGTATAGTTACTGCTACACATGCTGTTTGTATGAGTGTTTTATATCTAAATAATATCTAAATATCAAACAATGGAAAATCAATATTACTATAAAGTAAAATTAATTAAACAAAATTAAATTGGTGGTAGCACAAATGTTGAATAAAGTCTTATTGAAAGATGCTTATGTAAAGATGCAGATGATGGTGAAGATGAGTCTTTTCAAGTCCGGCTGAAAGAGCTGCTTCAGATTGTTGTTGCCAATACCTTTGATCTTCTCTCACCAGTTCTTCTTGTCTTTTTGCAGCTGTTATCTTAGAACTTAAAACATTAGAAGTTTAGATGATTAGAACAGTCTAGTCATGAACAGGTCATTGAGCCCAACAAAACTTGCCTGTCCTAGCCACTTAATTCCACCAAAATAAGATCAAGTCGAGTTTTGAAGGTCCCTAAAGTCCTGTTGTCTACCACACTACTTGGTCACTTATTCCAAGTGTCTGTGGTTCTCTGTGTGAAGAAAAACTTCCTAATGTTTGTATGAAATGTACCCTTAACAAGTTTCCAACTGTGTCCCCGTGTTCTTGATTAACTCATTTTAAAATAACAGTCTCAATCCACTGGACTAATTCCCTTCATAATTTTAGATACTTCAATCGTGTCTCCTCTTAATCTTCTTTTAATTAAATTGAGAAGGCACAGCTCTTTTAATCTTTCCTAAAAACTCATCCCCTGCAGCCCTAGTATCAACCTAACCACTCTTCTCTGGACTTTTTCTTATTCTTTTTTGTAGCCTGGAGACCAAAATTGCACCCAGTTCCCCAGATGAAGTCTTAACCTAACCTTAACCCTAACCTTCCTTGATTTGTACTGTACACATCAAGGCTATATATAACCTAACATTCTGTTAGCATTCTTATTGGCTTCTGGACACTATATGGCAGTTGATAGTGTCGAGTCCACTACGACTCCTAAATCCTTCTCATAAGGTGTACTTTCGATTTTCAGACCTCCCATTGCGTATTCAAACCTAATATTTAACACTTTACATTTATTGACATTAAATTTCATCTGCCACACATCTGCCCAAGCCTGTATGCTGTCCAAGTCCCTCTGTAATGATTCACGGATTCTAAAACATCTGCCAATCCTTCTATCTTGGCATCATCTACAATTGAGCCAGTTTGTTATTTATACTCCTATTCAAATCAGTTATATATATTAAACATAGCAACAGACCTAGCACTGACCCCCTGTGGAACACCATTCTTAATGTCAGCCAGTTATTATAAGGTTCCTCGCACCATCACCCTCTTCTTACTGTGTCTGAGCCAATTCTGCACCCATCTAAAAACATCACCCTGAACTCCCACTTCCTTTAGTTTGATGCCCAACTTCTCATCTTATCAAATTAACTCTCTCCGTGTAGATTTAACAATGATTGTGTGAATAATCAATCATCTTAAAAACAAGCTGTTTGTCTATTCTGATATTAATTACTCCAGACTAGAGACATTGAGCAAAAGGTAAACTTTGACTCTTTATTGAGCTGAACCCTTCAGTCAATACCTAGCAGTCTGCACTTGTATCAATTTAGGAATACAAAATATCGAATAGAAATTTCAACAGGTAAAATTATGGCTTGTTAGTATGTTTGAGATGAGATTCAGAACTTAATTAAATTCCTAGTAGCAATTTATAGTTAATGCTAGTTAATCCACCTTTTGTTTTTATGACAGTGAACCTGAGTCACACTGTCAAGAGGTTTGTCTGAAATGCAACCGTCCAACCAATCTGAACGTTTATTTTTCATATGGCTTGATTTTCATCAACATCCAGATAGTATTCCAGAATGTTTCACATACTCTTCATTAGAGGCACATCTGGATTCACAAGGAAGGCAATGTCATCTTGTAGGCATTCCAGAGAGAAAGATAAAAAGAGAGAGTGATGGCAGCGATGGTCAGCTGAGAAAAAACTGGAGCCATTAAAGGTCTCTTAACACGTGACAGTATTTCCTCTAGTGATAAGTACAACAGCAACAACATTTATTTATATAGCACATTTTCATGCAAACAATGTAGCTCAAAGTGCTTTACATGATGAAGAAAGAGAAAAAAGACAAAATAAATAATTAAAATTAGGGAACACTAATTAACATAGAATAAAAGTAAGGTCCGAAGCAAAAAAAAAAACTCCAGACGGCTGGAGAAAAAAATAAAATCTGCAGGGTTTCCAGGCCACGAGACCACCCAGCCCCTCTAGGCATTCTACCTAACATCAATTACCTCAATCAGTCCTCAATGTATTCAGGGTTCACATGGAAAAATTTGATGATGATGGTCATGTGGACTTCTGGCCTTTAAACCATCAATGTAAGGACATCACGGTGCTTTGATTAGGTGGTGGTGGCACAGATCGCCACCACAGAAACCGGAAAAAGAACAGAAGAGAAAGTAGGGGTTAGTATGGATTTTGGAGCCACCATGAATAATAATGATAATTAATTGAATATACAGAGCATTAGGATTTAACTAAGATGAGTGAGTAGTAGTGAGAAGTCAAGCAAAATGACACATTTAATTGGCTAACTAAAAAGATTACAATATGCAAGCTTTCAAGGCAACTCAGGCCCCTTCTTCAGGCAAGATGTAATCATATTGTAATCTTTTTAGTTAGCCAATAAAAGGTGTCATTTTGCTTGACTTCTCACTATATTCATAATGGATAACACGGTACAACACCCTAGTACTTTAATGATAAGCAAAGTAGTGCTTTCTTTCACAAAAAAAATTGAAAAGCAAACGATATTTTGCTTCCAGTGAAATTCATGCCATTGACATATGAAGATGGAAGAGTTTACATGCATTAATTTCACAAGTGTCTTCCTGTTATTTAGTTTTTAAATGAAGAATGCTGGCAACTGAAAAGAAATTCTAGTGTTTATGGGGTCATTATTGTCTTGAGTATAGTAAGCTTTACTCTACTCATTGTTGTATTGCATCATAATACTCATTATTGCGCTGAGTATAGTAAAATTCTTATTTGTTTGACTAATCAACATGCAGCGTGTTGCCACACTCAAGTACTATAATTAATGAGTAGAATTATCTTACATTGAGACAGACGTTTCGATGTTACGTCGAATAATTAAATAGCCCTAAATCGTGGGAACAATTTAAATCCTTACACTGGCTCCCGGTTAAGTTTAGGGCAGATTTCAAAATCCTCCTTTTAACATATAAAGCTTTAAATGGCCAAGGCCCGGCTTACTTGTATGAACTTATCATGACTTACAAACCTGAGCGCACATTAAGATCTCAAGATGCTGGTCTGCTTATGATTCCAAGAGTTAATAAAATAACAGTGGGAGATCGAGCTTTTAGTTACAGGGCCCCTAAACTGTGGGATGGTCTGCCTGCTACTATAAGAAATGCCCCTTTTGGTCTTAGCTTCTAAATCCCGGCTGAAGACTCACTACTTCATTTTAGCATACCCTGACTAGAGCTGCTGATTAACTGTACAGACTGCATTTCTATTGTTAGTCATTAGCACTAAAACATAAGTAACATCCATCCATTATCCAACCTGCTATATCCTAACTACAGGGTCACGGGGGTCTGCTGGAGCCAATCCCAGCCAACACAAGGTACAAGGCAGGAAACAAACCCCAGGTGAGGCTCCAGCCCACCGCAGGGCACACACACACAAACCAAGCACACACTTGGGACAATTTAGAATCGCCAATACACCTAACATGCATGTCTTTGGACTGTGGGAGGAAACCGGAGTACCCAGAGGAAACCCACGCAGACACGGGGGGAACATGCAAACTCCACGCAGGGTGGACCCGGGAAGTGAACCCGGGTCTCCTAACTGTGAGGCAGCAGCATTACCCACTGCACCACCGTGCCGCCCCATAAGTAACATGACAGTTAGAATTGTATAATAACCCTCACCTATTCTGTTTCTCTTCTCGGTACTCAAATGTGGCATTTGGTGCCACGGCCCACCTGCCAAGTTGTTTTGCCTGCCTAAGGTAAAGTCATCCCTGATGGAGGATCACAGGAATTGTGGGGTAGAGGGGTCCTTTCATTGGATTGGCTGGGCCAGCGCTGTTTCAGCTGTGGAATGGCCAAATGGGGGAGGCAGCTTAATGGCTGCGGTCTCCAGTACTCCGAACAAATCCAAATCATATTATGTGATATCATCTACTGTTAAATTCTGCTCCGTACTTGTAAATTTTCATTTTTATACTGTATTGAGGATTTGTTCTGTTCTGTGTATTGTATTGTATTGACCCCCTTCTTTTTGACTCCCACTGCACTCCCAACCTACCTGGAAAGGGGTCTCTTTTTGAACTGCCTTTCCCAAGGTTTCTTCCATTTTTTTCCCTACAAGGGTTTTTTTTGGGGAGTTTTTCCTTGTCTTCTTAAAGAGTCAAGGCTGGGGGGCTGTCAAGAGGCAGGGCCTGTTAAAGCCCGTTGTGGCACTTCTTGTGTGATTTTGGGCTATACAAAAATAAATTGTATTGTATTGTATTGTACTATTCATACACATGATTTACAATTTCATGCGTATGTCTTCAATAAAAGGTTCCTTCAATTTGTGTACTTCATGCGCACATTTTAATTTGAATATTTCCATGATTTACGTAATTCGTTACGCAATTTGTCTACAGCCAGTGATAGCCCCCCAGTCTTCAGACACCTTGAATCTGATCAGCTTTGCAATGTTGGCTCCCGCTGCAAAGAGTGTTGCCCCCATAAGGCAAGATGAATGAGGCCGTAACTCATTTTCAATGCTGTTGTAGCTAATTCCCAAATTAAAAAGTAGCCTTATCATGATGTCAGTATCCATTAGGTTGTCCGTAACAACAACAAACACAGCAGGACTATGCAGAGCGAAGGCGCACACACTAACTAAATCGTAGGAATGTTTTAATTATTCTGCATCAGAGCACCCTGTCAGGGCAGTCAAATGGCCTGCTTATAATGTAAATGTAAAGTAATGTGAATTGCTTACTTTTTAGCTAGTAAATGTTTTAATTAAAACATATGCATGAATTTCATTAATCGAAGGAACATTTTAATTAAAATGAGCGCACAAATTAAGTAAATCAAGGGAACGTTTTGATTAAAACATGTGCACAAATTGCAAATAGTGCATGTGAATAGCAAATCGTTCTCACAATTTATTTGTTTTTTTCTAGCAATGTCCTCTGGTGAGCTCCATAAATTAAAGACCTCCATTCCATAATTGTCTAACTGATTAGTATTAATTCTATTTTAATGATATCAAAAGCTTGGCAGGATGATGATGTCCCAGTCGTTATGGCTTCTCTTTCAGGTGACAGGATTGCACCAACACAGTTTTGATCTGACAGAACTTTCCAGCGGTTGAGGACACACTTTGATGACTTCTCTTGTTTTTCCACCTTCTCCATTTCTTTCTCTTTTTTTTTAGCATTCATTGTCACCAGCTCACTTTTCAGGGGCTATTATGTTAGAACTAGACAAAGAGCCCAATTCGACAATGTAAGATGAAACAGGCACGAGTTTGTGTCAGCAGTGTATGAAGAACAAATGATAAGTAACGAAGAAGTTGTTTTGTAATGATTGTAGTCCGCTTTACTCATTACTGTATAGGCTTGTACTGTTAGTTGATGAATTTTCCAGGCCTATAGTATAATATTGAATGATGAATGTTCCAGTACAATATGGAATAGTAATAAGTATAAGCACCACAAACCTGATATAGGTGTATTGAATGAATGCGTAATTGAATCAGAATGTGTAATTAGGCCTCGTGCTGTAGTCGAAATCGCCTTTCAGGCCTCTAGAACTTTAATCACAGTCGCCTTTCTCTGTGAATTTTTGTGGCTGTAAATCCGCCGCCTGCCGCAATGTTGGGGTTCGATGTCGGTCTCGTAAGGTTTTTCGGGCAGCTGCGCAAAAGGCGACTGCGCATTCGGCTTCGGACGGACGTGAGTGAGTGAGTGAGTGAGGAGGCAGGCGAATTATGTATTAAGATATTCTTCTGCACAACTATGTTGCTCTTATTTGAGGTGAGTGATAGCATATGTACACACAGCCGAGTTGCAATACAACTTGAAGGTTAGGTTTTGAGGTCTTGAAATCTCCTTAAGTAAGTGGAATCATTTTTCATGAGGTTGTGATATCACATCTGGAGAATTCAAGGGGTGGTGTCTACGTTAAAAGGTTAAGAAGCACTGATTTAGTGGGTTTCATAAAAGGATGAGTCAGAAATTGAAATAAGTAGGAGATCAATTTGCAGCTTTGTTACGTAATTAACACCTAATGGGAAATTGTAAATCTCAAGTTATGTCAGAATTTTATTCCTGAGAATTCTAAGTAAGCCTTTACTAGTTCAAAACACTATTTAATATTTATTTTCTCAATACTAATACTGGAAACCTGGAGTGTAATTAACAGCCCTTATTTTATTAGAGGTGATCCCAGAACCATTTTGGCTAATGCTGCCAACTCCCATGTCCTTCTACACAGATACTCATGCTTTCATGCCAATAGGAAGTCTGCTTCCTTATTCCACCCAGAGTTGTTACCTCCATTCCTGTCTGCCCTTAAGACAAAATACCCGCCTCTCCTCTAGTTGCCCACCTTGGCCCAAACTGTGTTTGTCAAGCCAGCAGGTAAAGAAGTGAAACTGTCACAGCTGCCTGCCAGCTGCCGAGCCCTTGTGCTGTGGAACCGCTGCGCCAGGGGACTTCTCTCTGTATCTGTCTTCTTACATATAAATAATGGAGCCTGTTAAACTCATGCTGATGTGCATCCCGGAGCATCATTAACAAGATGAAGACATCTGCAGGATCCACACAACGAACCGCATTCAGGCGAAAAACAGGCGGGGTGCGTTGCAGCAGAGCAGCACAGTTCAGAGGACCAGCTTTTACTTATTTATTTACTTTGGTTAGGCAGTGCGTCGATTAGCACCAAAACCCTAACAAGGAAAGGACTGGCACAGCAGGAGCCCTCCGGAAACCTTTTTTTATCATTATGTTACTCATGATCTTTTATGACTGAACTACCCAGGTGGCTTTATGTAAGCTAGTCTGTAAGTAATAGTGTGTGCGTTATAGTAAATAATGTAACAAATTCATCAACAAAGTGATTTTTTTTCTTTGAGTAATGCCCAGAATACAAAAATATACAGCAATTTGAATAAATTGTTTTCATGGCCTCAGCAATCTGGTGTCATTATGATGTGTTAAATAAAACACAGAGACATGTTTTGCAGGATTAGGGCTCCCATGATTAGCCCTTTTAATGATGTTCATCTTTTTGGCTGTCAGATCATTGTAGGTAGGCTCACGCGATTAATCTGCTTTGGTTTTCAGAGTCACCTTGTCGTCTTTAGCCACTGCAGGACACATTTGATTGTTGTCACTGGGACTGTAGGAAGATGGCGGGTGGTAGAGGCTGGGGGTTGATTATGGTGCTTTTGGGATAAAAGGACTGTCCTGAGGGGGTACCGACTTGTTAGCTGACTGTATAAACCTCAACCCACCTTAGAAGAGACAGCTGAGGAATACAAAAGCAGGACCAGGAGTTCAATTCCAGGGGAGGGCATAAGAAAAAAAGCCAGAAGGACAGAACACCAATATAACATTAACCAAAAATCAAATCAGAAAATGTGTTTGCCTAAAGTAAGCTGGATCACACTAGATTATTATAAATAATTTGTCTGAAATACACAGTCATGGAAAATTACTGACAGTGTGATGCCAGGTAAAAAATCATCACAGTGGTGATGTTGGCGGCTGAGACTTGTGGTATCTAAGCTAGACTGATATGAAAGACACTATATAGATTAAAAGTATAATAAGTAATAAAGGTTTGGGGCAGCTGCCCGTACGTTTTTCCAGAGCTGCAAAATAGAACCAGAAGTAACGTCATCCAGACTGGAAATGATATCATCAAAGGTGCCAGAACCGGAAGTGATGTCTTCAGAGGCGACCGGAACCTGGCTGGATTTCCCGAGAATGGTCTGCAAGGAATCCCACCTCCCTCTGGTCTGTCGTGGAATGACAGTTATTCAGACCCTTTAGCTGCCTACTACTAAGTGTGTGATGATAGATAGATAGATAGATAGATAGATAGATAGATAGATAGATAGATAGATAGATAGATAGATAGATAGATAGATAGATAGATATGAAAGGCACTACACAGATACATAAAATAAAAAGACACTATAATGTGTATATATATATTACATAGATATAGTCACATATATATATTACATATATATAGTAACACAGAAGCGCTTAGGAAGCGGCTTAAAGACCCGACGGGCACTGTGACATCTCATGTCAGGGGACAACGATGGGGTACTAACCTTTCTCTCTTTGTTCCTTCAGGAAAAATGAAGCAACACCACCATGAGTTCACCCGGACTCGATAGAACTTAAGCCACTTCTGGGTTCCTTTCTTCCCTCTGGACCCCACTTGATGACGTCATTTCCACCCATCTACCATCACGATTCCTTCCCAGCATTCTATCTGACCACTTCTGTTTCCGACCCCATAAATTGTCCACCTGTCATTGTGCTTGTTGTCTAATGTTCTATGTGTGAACCTTACCGAGGAAACTACAGTATACAGGGACAGAAACCCCAAACCTTAAAGCTCTGTTTGTGTTCTTTATTACAATATATATGTGTGTGTATGTGTATATATATGTCTTTTTTTATCCCTCCCTTTTTCCCTCTCCAAACTGGATGATTGACAGCTCTAACACCTCTGATGTCACTGCCTGTGTATGTCCACCTGGACCCGCCTCTTCCTGCCAGAAGGATTGCGAACTGGAAGCTTCACCATCTTTGTCAGAAAATGCTCTCCCCGTTCAATTCAGGGCACCACTATTCCCTTATTCTGTTTGTCTGCTAATCGTAAGTTTGTTCTGAACGTTTCCGGGTAATGTAGACTCGCTAACCTTGATGATAATGTGTTATATGTTGATTAGTACATGCAAATATGAAGTTCACTCTACTCAATACATGTGACAATAGTGACTCTATAGTAATGAAATAAGTCATGCTAATTTTAATTATCATGCCCATAATTCTCTGCATGAATAGATCCACACCCAATTTGTAACTTTAGTATATCTGCAGTAGCATTCTCATGTTTTTAAGGCGTGGATAATTTAAAAATGACAGGGTCGCCAAGTAGCCTGTGGCTTTTCTGTGAAAGAGCATTGTATCACTGCCAAATCTGTCTGGATGAGGATCAAAGGATATCTCTTTTCCTCCCACAGACACAAAGATCTCTGCTTAAATAGAAATCAAAACCTCTAGCTCAGCTTCATGCTGAGGCACTAGGTCTCCATGTTGCTACACCTTTACCTCTCTGTGACCTGGCAAAAGACTACAGATTGACAAAAAGAGGGAGCCACATACCCATGGGTGTGATAACCTTCATCCATGGCTATCTATCTATCTATCTATCTATCTATCTATCTATCTATCTATCTATCTATCTATCTATCTATCTATCTATCTATCTATCTATCTATCTATCCTGCCATGTAAAGTTTCCTAATTTTATTTGTTACATCAATATTATCAGTCAAAGCAGAATGTCCATACATCCAATCATTTGCTACCACAGAAAGCTTCCTGGTAAAGTCCAGTCCATGCCTTCTTTTCAAAGTCAGAAGTTTCATGACACCCATCCATCTATCCTTTTTGAGTTTTTCAGTCCTGTGTTGGTCCAGAGTCTAGCTCTACTGCACAAGACTCAAAGCAGGAGTCCACTTTGGATGGGGTGCCAATATCTTGTAAGGTACCCTCTCTTGCCCACTTTCATAGCACCCAACACTGAAACTTCACAAGCTATCGGGCAATCATCAGAAATATGCAGAAGGTGTATATTCCCAATCATGACACAAGTATTGATGAAAGTCTCATGTGCTACAAGGGAAGGCTGTCGTGGATAGAGGACATTGCATCCACATGGACACAATTCAGTGTCAAGTTCTACATGTTGTGTGAAGCAAACTCTGGGTACATCTGGAACTCGATACTTTACATCAGTAGAGGGACCATGTGGGGTAGCATGTACAGTCAAAATTGTGACGTCACTGGTGGACTCTTTGCTTGACCAAGGTTACTATATAACAATGGACAATTTCAATACCTCACCTGAACTGCTTGAGATTTTACTTCAAAGGAAAACTAATACATACAGCACCATATGACCAAACCATATGATATGCCTGTTGAATTTAGTCGTGTGAAGCTTCAACAGGGTGCTGTAGATGTGTAGCAAAAAGACAAAATGATTGCAGTCAAGTGGAAGAACACGAAAGAATTCAGCTTCCTAAGAAATGTTCAAGATGCAGCAACTGTCAATGTTCACATCAGGTGAAATGTTGAAGTCACTAAGCCTTGTGCTCTGGTAGTGTACGGCAGCACAATGGGTGGCATTGATAGTGCTGGTCAGGCCCTGACATTCTACCTGGAAGAAAAAATATTACAAGAAAATATTTCATCATCTGCTTTAACAGTCCCCATAGAATGCATTTGTCCAATACAAATAGAATGCAAGCAAAGTCATAAGTCATGCAGACTTCACGCGGAAGGTGGCAAGACCCATCGACCTTGACATCACAGCACAATATCTGATCGGTCATCATTTCATCAATAACTGACCGCCAACAGCAAAGAAGCAGACTCATAAACAAATGTGTGTTGTTTGTTGATCAAAAACGTGAAGAATTGAGCACGAAATTTGCAAAGAAACACACTTGTACTGTCCCAGGTGCATCAGGCTGTGCGTTGGTGACTGTTTCTAAGCATGTTCCACAAAGGACGAGGACTCCATCTGAATCATTATAGCAGTGGACACTCGGCAGACCGGTCCTACTGTGATTCTGTTTCTTTTACATTTGATTTCTGTTAGATTTACCGTTTTTAGGTCATTGTTCCAGACTGGATGATAATGTAAGTGGTGGCAACCATTTTCCCTCTGTCCATTTTCCATACCCACTTCATGCATGTTCTAATCATTCTAAAGGAGTTGATGAACTGAACTCCTTTGTCTCCTGATAATGACCTGAACAGAAGGCTTCAGGGCTTCCATAGGCCACATCTGAGGGTCTCAGGTGGACAACATCAGTCCTCCGCCCCAAGAAGGGACGTGTATAGGTCTGGTCTACATTGCCTGGAAAATGTTGGAAAATACCACCACATCTACAAAATAAGGTGCAAAATTAGCTGTGCATGATATACTGTAGATAGGGGGCAAGAAACGAAGTGACATGTTTACTCATTTTAATTGGTCGTTTTATGATAGACATTTCGCCACGTGGCTATAGACTAATCTAAACAAGTGAACATTTGGTTTATATGTTCAAAGGTGAATACGTACAATGGAAATACCCCGTGATGATTCTTTATCAAGGCAGCAGACACATTACAAGTGAAGAAACAAAGCAGCAGCTCCTGCTGTTCATTAAATTCCAGACAGCGTTGCGGGAGGGGAACTGGGGGTGTAATTTCTGTAGCCTGCGGGTGGATGCCCCCTTTATAAAAGTTGTAAATTGGGTCTGGCTTTACAATTGGAGTGGATGTAGTGTGTAATTCATGGGAAGCTAATTAAACCTTTCCATCATGTAATCACTGGCACCAGTGGAAGAATGACACGTCACTCGGGGCTGATAGCCACGTTTTAAAAGAGGATCGAGGATCTCAGGGCTAAGATGTAGTTTCACACACAGTGACATTATTTTCATTGCTCTGAATTTGGGATGCCTTAATTAGAGCAAATAATGCTCTTTACAGCGGACTCTGTCTGTATTCGGTCAACATTACTTTTATATACTGCAGCATATTATTGTTGGTTCTGTCGCAAAGTGCTTTCCAGACTCACTCGTTTTGTTGCCTTTTACGTGTAATAAGCAGTGACGGGGCACATGTATCCACTTAGCACTTCTGTTACGCTGGCCTCTAATTTGTAGTTTGCTTGAATAGCCATGCTCCATCTCAATGGCTTTTAGTGTTACCTTGACTGTTATTATTATTACTACCAGCTCCCTTTTGTAATTTGCCACCATCTTGACTATATATAGCACCTTAGGACGCTCGCTGGGTAAAATCTGTCACCTACACAAATGGGATCCTGCTGCCCCTCATGCATTTCTGTGTCTGCTGGGAGTGTGCTTACATTCTTACTCTTTTACTGTTGTCAAGTTGTAAAAGCATGTTGGTAATAATGGATTGATAAACGCATTTATCTTACATAAAATATCTCTGAAAACTGAGCACCATTGCACTGCATTTATCAAATCAAACAAGAGAATTCAGAAAATTATATGAAATCTTCTCAAGCATATTCAGAAGAGCGCCTTTTCTTTACTAAGCATCTGCTAGCTTTGCACTGCAGTACATGCCACACAGAGCTAAAGAGGAGCTGACATTCTATACATAAGACATAATATTCTTAAATCCATTTCATTCTGTTCAGTTACTGGAGCCTATCCTGGCAGCATCATGCAAAAGACTGGAATCAACCATGATCAGGCATCAGTCCATCTCAGGGCTCACACAATCATTCACACTCGCCCAGGGCCAATTTGGAATCAACAAACTGACATCGGCATCTTTAGGAATATTAGATGAAAACTGGAGAGCCTGGAGAAAAATAAAACAGACACAGTGAGAGCACAAGAAAACATATAGAGGCAACAACAAGTGTGTGACTCCAAACTAGTCGGCTACATTTGTGAGGCACTACAACTGACATCTATCTATCTATCTATCTATCTATCTATCTATCTATCTATCTATCTATCTATCTATCTATCTATCTATCTATCTATCTATCTATCTATCTATCTATCTATCTATCTATCTATCTATCTATCTATCTATCTATCTATCTATCTATTATATAGTGCCTTTCACGTCTATCTATCTATCTATCTATCTATCTATCTATCTATCTATCTATCTATCTATCTATCTATCTATCTATCTATCTATCTATCTATCTATCATCATATAGTTCCTTTCATATCTATCTATCTATCTATCTATCTATCTATCTATCTATCTATCTATCTATCTATCTATCTATCTATCTATCTATCTATCTATCTATCTATCTATCTATCTATCTATCTATCTATTAGTATTAATGAGTAACATTACTCCTACAATGTAGAAGGACAGTTAGACAGACAGACAGACCGACCTGCATTGCTATATAATAGTGCTGTTTAAAGAGCAGGATGAAGCCAACAGTTAGTCTTTATGTTACACAGTCGCATTTACAGACCTGTCTCGTACTGCTTAATAAAAGTGATCTTTATTTTATATAGTGCCTTTCACAGTACTGTCAAAAAGTGATACACAAAAATGAACTTTACACGGAGTGTCTCACAGCACTATTACAAAGCGATTTACAACAGTTTGTACAGTGCCTTTCAAAGTACAAACTGAATTATAAAAGTAATTTTTATTTTATACAGTGCCCTACACAGTATTTGCAATTGTTGGTGAACCCCATATAAATAGACAGATAAAATAATCAAAAACAACATAACAGCAATATGTCTTTTCAGGCCGAAGTCAAGATAGCAACTGATTCAGAGATGATTAAGAAGTTTCCAGACTGGAGGGGGCGGGGTCAGGAGACCGTGGCTATCATGGGGACTGTTGGTCATCTGATCTGTGAGAGAGAACGTAGAGAAGCATTAGGCAATAGCGCCAACCCTCGACTCGGGGTGGAATTACCATTAGATAAGCCTTCAAGTTGACTCCCTTTCTATCTATCTATCCTTTTGATACATTGATCCTCATTTTTGGATGAGTTCACCATCCAATGTGAGGAGACCAATACTTGTTGATATTTTGATCAGTCCCATTGCTATGATGCTCGAGGTCTTTCCAAAGTCTGTCTCAATATCTCATTGATGGTCTTCCAACTGAGTGCATGAAGTTGTAGGACACCAGAACGTCATTATCCAAGTCTGTCTGTCATCAGACATGCACACCACGTGTCCTGCCCATGTCTACTTTCATTTTAACACCATGTTGATGATGGTCACATTCCGAGTTTCGTTGTTTTCAATACAATCTCTGAGTGATACTTTCAGCATCTCCTTTGCACACTGTGGGACTCAAAGCTTCTCAGCATCTGTTTTGCATAGATTTCACCCCTACCAGCTGTATATCATCAACGGCAAATCCATGGCATTACATTTATTTGCGCCTGCGTTGGTGTTTTTGATCTCTTAAATATTAACTTTAAGCAGTTGAAAGTAAGCCATGTTGGAGTTCTTCAGTGTGATATCTCTCGATGAACCGTGTGTGTGAACGTAACCACTTGACTGAGTTAGATCTTTCAATGATGTGTTCTATCTATCTATCTATCTATCTATCTATCTATCTATCTATCTATCTATCTATCTATCTATCTATCTATCTATCTATCTATCTATCTATCTATCTATCTATCTATCTATCTATCTATCTATCTATCTATCTATGGACAAATGTAAATTTCCAGGTATAAAATGAACACACAAAGCTGTGATCCACACATACCTAGGATTAGACTGACCAAAGTATATGTCAATGACTGTAACGACTCACATTTGATGCTGAAGTCTACTTTTGAGAGAGAGAGAAAGGCTGGGATCATGTGCTGATAGTGCATTGCTGCCGCACCCACCACAGAATGAACCACCTGGATTGTGACCCAAGTTCCTCAGGTGTCACCTCAGCACCACACTGGAACAGTGTCAGTTTTTATTAACGGTAACTGGAGTGTCAATAAAAAGAGCACACCTCAAATCAGACAATAGTCCATCTTCGGAGACACACATCCACAGGCACAGTGAGGCTAATTGAGAGATGAAAATAGACAGTGAGAAGTGACTGGACCCCAAAGAACCAGGATAAAATAAAGTGGAAGGCATGCTAGTCAAAGATTAAGGGCTGGTGGGATAAGTGCAATCAAGATGCACCACTACCCACAATAGCACTGTTCAAGTTGATATTTATTTAAAAACGCTTCCTACAATGGGAAGTTTGATACAGTCAATCTTTAGATATGACCCTTTATTGCTGAGTGACCTTACAATGCTCTTACGATCTAGAAGTGCATTGCAAGTGTAAAAGCACTAAGGTGTGTGGTTAGCTGTACTTTTGATCTTGGAGAACCGTTCTTACTTCATGGATGGATGATGTGGTGGCCCTCTGTTTGCTGCCATTTGCACCAGCAGTGATGATGAATTTAATTTGTAAAAGGTGACCTGATTGTTATACAGCCGGCGTCAGAGAAATCAGGTCACACCCTTCATGAAAATGAGGATGAACATTGCCAGAGGGTGAGTGGCTGCCATTCTCTTATAAATGACAGTTACAGAATGGAAAGCGCTTTGTGACACAAGCTGTCCACATTATGCCACAGAGCGACACAAGGTTCAGTGCACTGACCTTCATTTGAGTTTTCCTTGTGACAGCTTAGAGGTAATTAAGCTTTAAAACCAAAGTGATTAACCACTTATAATTATGGGGAAAAAATGCCTTTCACAGATACGTAATAGATCCCACACAACATTCTGTCCAGTGCCTGAAGACGTTTACTGAGAAAATTCTTTTTGTCAGTTTTTTTCCTCTAAAATGGCTCATTTCATGGAGAAATCCGCATCACAAAAGTACAAGACATTCAGCTCTAAATTTACATGTTGTAGCCACGCCCAAGCCACACCCCTTTCATATCACTGGACACGCCTCTCTATCAGCATCCTTGTTGTGTTGGCAGCACTTGATGTTCAGTCATCCTCACGCTAAAAATGTGCCACTTGGACCCAAAACTGAATGCCTGGGTTAAGGCAGCGTTTCTCAACCTTTAAGTATTTGAGACCCAAGTTTTCATAACAGTTTTAATCACGCCCCCCTAACGTTTTTTTTGAAACCCAATAAAATTTATTCCTATATTTTTTGCTGCCGATACACCGCTGCAAGTTTAAAAATTTCCCTACGAATAGCGAAATTACACCACATATGGCAACATTCGAGCCCCCTTTTTTTGTTACTTCCCCACAGTTTGAGAACCACTGGGTTAAGGAGACACTGAGTTGGCGTTTTTGAAACCAGCTAACACTAAGTACAATACTGAGTTTTAGTAATCATCCCTCTATCACTGTATTGTCTTTAATGTCTTAGTCTATTGTAAGATTCTGGGGAGCCAAAGCTCATCATTGGCTTCAAGATAAAGACCCAGCCTTGAATGAGGCAACCATCTAAGACAGGACACCATTATGCTGGGCCACTTTGAAGTCACCAGTCTGGTTAACCTGAATGTCACTGAGATGCTGAAATAAACCATGAAACGAACCTGAGGAGAATGTCCATATGCAACCAGACCATAAAACAAGCCCTGGAGCTGTCAGGCTGTAGCCCTGTGATGCCCTCTACCAATCAGACATTCTTAATCATCAATGTTGGGACACTTATGAACTCATAAAGTCTTCCTCATTTTCCGTTCATTACAATAAATCTTAACAGAATTTTTGTCACTGTCCTGAATCACCTGTTGATTTGTAGTCATATAGCAGATTGTTACTTAGGTGTTTCCTTCATCTTAAAAGACAAATGGCGTAACTGTGAGGTGCAACCTCTTGTCAGCCAGTACTGGGCCATGGTAGGTAGATAGATAGATAGATAGATAGATAGATAGATAGATAGATAGATAGATAGATAGATAGATAGATAGATAGATAGATAGATAGATAGATAGATAGATAGATAGATAGATAGATAGATAGGCTCACAGGACAAATTATACAATCAATCATTCAATCTATAATGTATATTGTGCAGAAATTACAAAGTGAGCCTAAAAAGTATCATTATTTAGTTTAAGAGGAAGCATTGAATTCCCTGATAGAAGTGGGCTAGAAAAGCCCCCCAGAGGCACCACTTAGCACACCATGGTGGAATGAGCCTGTGGCTAAAAGTGTTCCAAGAGGGTACTTCCTGAAGGGGATGGAGGGGATTTTTCAAGATGGCACCCAATTTTGCTATTATCCTCTACACCACAACAGTTTCCAGAGTTCACCCTGTGATGGCACAGGCTTTCCTAAAAAGTTTGATCAGGCATTGTGTTTTTTAAAGAGCTCAAGCTCCTTCTCCAATTGACCACAACGTAGAACACCACACTGGCTACTACGGACTAGTAGAACATTTGCCTCAGCTTGCCGCCCACATCAGAAGACCTGACTCTTCCCAGGGAGTCCAGTTTGCTCTGGTCTTTCTTGAACAGCTTCACTGTGATGTCAGGCCAGTCCAGATTGTTGTTTAGGTGAAAGGTACTTGTAGCTCTGCTCCTACTTTCACATCCTCCCCTTGAATGGTGGCTAGTCTTGGAGACTCTTTGGCACACCAGAAGCCTACCACCAGCTCTTTAGTCTTGCTGATGCTGAGTTGCAGGTGGTTCTCCCTACTCCACGACAAGTTCTCTACAACCTTCCAGTACTCTGACTCATGTCCATTATTAATGGAGGAGTCATCTGCAAATTTCTGTAGGTGGCAAGCGCTGGTATTGTACTGGAAGTCCGCTGTGTGGAGGGTAAACAGGGAGGTAGACAGAACAGTTCCAGTAATACACCATTAATTCTGGCACACATGTGCACCAGCCTCACAAGCATCTGCCTGTTAGTCAGGAGATTTTGGGGGGCATCAGGATGCAAAGCCTTGAGCTTTTTCCTGAGTTGATGAGGCACAATGTTGTTAAAGGCACTGGAAAAGTGAGAGAACATGATCCTGTGGTACCTGCTTCATCCAAGTGGGAGTAGGCTCTGTGGAGCATCCTATATGATAGTCTGATAGTATGATGATATTAATAATAATAATAATAATACATGAAATCCCACTTCCTTTATTCTACAGAATATTATGGTGTTACTCAAATTAAAAGCATGCCTGGACAGATTTCAGCAAGTTAAGAGCTATAAATATTATTTGCAAATATAATTTTTTCACATCTGGTCCCCTGTGATTTTTTTGATTTTTTTTTCCCCCACAATGATTACGCCATTTGTTGGTGTATAAATACTTGCAGTGAGTCCAGGAGGCTTTTCGATTCTCACATCTCCTCACTTTGTAATCATGGGTGCTCTCCTGGTATTTTAATAATTAAGTGATGTGCCTCAGAACTGCAAATTAACATAGATGTGTCATTAAGACCTTTGACCACTCCTTGGGTTATTGCTTGAAGATTTCTAAAGTGTTGTCATCCACTCATGGTGTCCCCGATGCTTTGACGGGTATTCATACTAGACACGTTGGAGAAAGCCACACATCGTATTCCAATGCGCTTGTGATGCAATAGAAACCTGGTGTTTTGGAATGGAAATGGATGCTACCATGAATAAAAGGCAGGAGCTTAATGGAGGTAACCAATGTTCACTAGGAAAGCAAAAATACAACTTGTTTTGTCGTCCTTCATCACTTTGTAATATTTGCTTTCATTGTGCTGATTTGGGGAGACAAAGGAGAAGGACAAGCTAGGTGGACCGGAATTGAATGGAAAGGGAAGCAGAGGTCTGCATTTCATGAATTGGTTTTCCGGATTATTTATTGTTTGATCGATGAAGAGCACTGCACTGTTTTCCACCTTGGGGTTTTGAACACCTGTTTGAAGAAAAATCAAAACATATTGCACTTTACACCTTCCAGTCTTGCTGTCATGAGTCTTCATTGCTGGGTTCAGTCCTGGGTGGATGTGATTAGATTCTTTTCCCTTGTTCCTTTCTGAAAGCAGATATAGGAAAAGATATCTCCAGCAAAAAACAATATACCCCAAAATAATCCACTGATGAGCTTACTGGTCATCCCCAAAATCTACTTCTACTCCATCAGGATTTCCAGAGGTCCTCACTTCAGGAGCAGCCTTACACCACCATCTGAATGCCTGCAGGAGTTCTACTGCCAAACCCTGGTGACTCCTCTCCAGTCCCCACCAATTGGTTCATGCGTCACCCACCATGCTAGCGACATTGTGTACCTCAAGGCAGAAGCAATGCCTTCATCATGGGTGTTCAGACTTGCACTCATGAAGACACACGTATGACTCCATTACTCAGGTGACTGTTCCGCATTCTGCATAGGTCACTCTCAGAATTACAGAAGACAATGAGTGATTTGCAAACACGGTGAAGGCATCACTCATTCTCCTCTTCCATTCTCCTCTTCCACTCCCAAGGTTTAAATTAGAGAAAGTAAAATGATTATTTAATATAGCAGTTAGCAGAATTAGGTCAGTAAAGCTAGTGATTCATTGAACATCACAAGTTGCAGACCAAACTCTCCTGTGCGGACTTATTCCCGCTATGGCCAGAGATTCAAGGAGCCCTTGATGGAATATTGGTCAAAAAGAGCAATAAATCTGATGTGCCTGCTGACACCTTGTCAATTTGTGCTATCCGTTATCTAAATTCTTTCTCTTGAGGGTAACTTGTGAACATTTGTAGTGTCGCTGGTGAAGAACGCCTGATGAAGGACCTGATGCATCCCACTTGACCTGTGATGCTGCTCCGCCAGACGTCGCAAGATGGCTCTGAAGACGTGTTGCTTTATTGATCAAGGATGCTGTCGATACCCTTATGCCTAATTAACAAGGCATGACTGGCGGTCGATAGCCTAATTGGCATGCTCTTGGTGAGCATTTTCTCTTAATTAGAGCGACTTCAGCACAGCACCCTCTTCTCAGACTGGGCTTTTCGGCTGCCCTGCTCCATATCAATATCATTCTACTACAATAATCCATCCTCTTACCTTTTTCCCTCCCTTTCTTGTCAGAAGTGTGGAGCTGCAGTGTTAAAATGTAGATGGGACCACACTTCAGAAAAGAAGCTCACGACAAGAAACAGTCCATCACTTTGTTTAACTCCGTCTGCTTGAGAAGAGACTGCACAGGCATTGCCAAAAACTTTTTGATTTTAAGTACTACTGTTTGCATTAAGGTTTAGTGAATAAGCAAACGGAACCTCCACACTTTAAACAGAAGATGTCCACCTGGAGAGAACTGATGAGGATTGGGGCTAACTGTTCAGTTAGAAAGGCAGCCATGACGTTCAGTTATCATTCAAGGCCTCGCTGTGGTCTGTGTATTCAATACGCTTCACACTCATACGGACTTGCTTATGAAATATTATTATTCTACTTGCCTTTCTGCTTATTATCATGGCACAATGCTTCCTTTTCCTTTTAATTATATGTTCTTGCTTTTGCCTCATTTCACTGTGAGAAAATACTTTTTGAACTCTGCCAGGAAAAACGTTGATAAGGTCTTGTATGTCCAAACAGCACTTGAAGCTGTACAGAGGAGGCCATCGCAGGACTTAGGAACATGGCCTACTCTGACAGACTCAAAGAATTAAACATGTTTAGCCTCGAGCAGAGGTGACTGCATGGGAATCTAAGCCTTCAAAATTCTCAACGATATCCATAAAGTAGATCCCGAAGAATTCTTTCAGCTTAACGGTGGATCACGTACTCGGGAACATCAAGGGAACTGAAACCAGAAAGCACTTCTTTATACAAAGAGATGTTGGAATCTGGAACTAACTATTGAGACATGGAGTTGAATCAGAAACCTTTACAGCCTTCTGGATGAGATGTTGGGACAGCTTAACTATTAGCTAAACAAACAGACGTAATGGACTGAATGCTCTCCTCTCAATTGTCAGACTTCTTTTTTCTTATGTTTGGTTTATTATACCAAAACAGTATAGTTACAAAGAGTGTTACCTCTGACATGTTGAGACTCCACAATGAATGGACCCTGGACACTCTGGAATACCACAGTTGCTCAATCCTGGGACTTTTTAGTGCTGCTGTCCATAATCCTCTAAAGTACCTACCAATCCCTCTGAAGTTCAACACCCTCTGTCAGCATCTGGAGAAGACAACAGCCAGAGTACTGAAAGCATCTCAGCTTGCAGCTGCATTCATAAAGGGGGTCTCCTGACAGTCATGTCTAATCTATCTATCTATCTATCTATCTATCTATCTATCTATCTATCTATCTATCTATCTATCTATCTATCTATCTATCTATCTATCTATCTATCTATCTATCTATCTATCTATCTATCTATCTATCTATCTATCTATCCTGCCATGTAAAGTTTCCTAATTTTATTTGTTACATCAATATTATCAGTCAAAGCAGAATGTCCATACACCCAATCATTTGCTACCACAGAAAGCTTCCTGGTAAAGTCCAGTCCATGCCTTCTTTTCAAAGTCAGAAGTTTCATGACACCCATCCATCTATCCTTTTTGAGTTTTTCAGTCCTGTGTTGGTCCAGAGTCTAGCTCTACTGCACAAGACTCAAAGCAGGAGTCCACTTTGGATGGGGTGCCAATATCTTGCAAGGTACCCTCTCTTGCCTACTTTCATAGGGCTAATCCACTGTCTCTGGTTATGTTTTTTAATTAGTTTATTTAATTCTTTTAAAAAAGCAAGCACCCAACACTGAAACTTCACAAGCTATCGGGCAATCATCAGAAATATGCAGAAGGTATATATTCCCAATCATGACACAAGTATTGATGAAAGTCTCATGGGCTACAAGGGAAGGCTGTCGTAGATAGAGGACGTTGCATCCACATGGACACAATTGAGTGTCAAGTTCTACATGTTGTGTGAAGCAAACTCTGGGTATTTCTGGAACTCGATACTTTACATCAGTAGAGGGACCATGTGGGGTAGCATGTACAGTCAAAATTGTGACGTCACTGGTGGACTCTTTGCTTGACCAAGGTTACTATATAACAATGGACAATTGTGAAGAATAAAACACAGAAGAAACCGATTAAGAGTTGGGGAACCATCCCCGTATAGTGTAAAGCACTCAGGCAGTGAAAACAACATGGAGATGCCGGTCAGATGCATACAGAGTGCACACGAGACAATGAATAGTTGACAGAGAGAGGTTTTTTGGAGTAGGAACCAGAAAATAATATAGATGCAGAGGGGAAATGAGGATGATGTGAATGGAGCTGGACGGAAGTGACGTCATCGTAAGGAGCCGGAAATGACAACATCAGCGTGGGGCTGGAAATGAAGTCATCAAGGTAATTAATGTGGAAGTATGGAGGGCTTTGTTGTTAGTAGGTCTTCTTTATATATTTTCAGGCTTTGAAGCTTCGTGTTTTCTGGAGAAAGGGAGAGAGAGACATTAATACACTGTCCAGTGTCCCCATCTCACATCTTTTCATGCTCTATCTATCATATTTACAGCATATACAATATCACTTTTTCCATATATACGATGAAACATTTTATTAAAATAAGACAAAGCATAAGAGTTATGAAAAATAGTAAAAAAACATAAATAAATACAAAGGGGAAAAATTCCTTCAGGATTACATGACTATACAAGGGTTCTCCTTTCCATCCAATGATTCTGATCAGCACATTTTATGACCCACTTTCTCTTCTCAGGACATCTAGCCACGCTCTTTCCATACCACTTGCTCCTTTTTCTCAAGTGACCCTTCAACAACAGATTCAAAATGTGCTGGTAAACACTTGAAGACTTGCAAATGTCACCAAAACCCCTGTGCTCAATCTTTGATTTTAACAGAATGAAACTTACTGCCGTTAAGCCACAAGCTCTCGATATTCAGAAAATTCCATGTGGGCATCTTCAAGAACCCTTCCTCCATACTTGATGCCCCCCATTAATTTCCTTCAGCAGAACCTTCTGCAAGTGCAGAGCTTCCTGCAGGACACGGGTCAGCAGTTGAGGACTCCTGTGTTAATACAATGTTATATCCTCTACTGGTCACAAACACTGGCGCTCATTAAACTATTCTACCATTCTTTATGTTTGCAGCCACGACTTCATACAAGAATACCAGACCTCACCTCCGACCAAGAGGAGTAATTTACAGTAGAAGGTGAGGCATTGCTGGCTTATGGCCATTTGTTTTGATCAATGAGTCAGTTCATTAATTTTTACAAGAGCAGAGCTGAAGAGGGCATGCCAGGTGTGGGCTGACTAATGCCTTCTTGAAGACCTCCAGTCACTGGCCTGTGTCCAACTGACCCCTGGCGTAACTCTCAATCAGTCATTTCCAAGAACGCCACAGCATTTCGGTCTGAAAATGAACTGAAAGTGAAAGGAAAGCCCAGGCGACTCTTCACTGTCACTCCCCGTTTTATTCCTCGCTCCTTTATTGGTGTTAGTTAGGAAGTGGTTACTTCCCAAACCTTGGAGGGAGGAAGCTGGGGGAAATGTTACAAAATGGATGTCAGCATCTTTGAAGCTCTGTCTATCAATTTTCTTCCTGCGCTACACTGAGGGCCACTGAGGGTTGAAGAAAAATGCAGCAATAAAGCACAGAAGTGGGGATTTCATCATTGAACCTGTGGGAGCACAAGTTAAACTGAAAACAGGCTCTCCGCACTTCCAATGCAGTTTTCTCATCTGGAGTTCAATTGTAGTGGTTGTTTTAAATCTCTTCCTTCTATTCTATTGGATTTGATGGGTTTATTTTTATATTTGTGGACAGCAGTGGTCATGACAATTCTGGTGAGTCGACACAACATTCACAGATGAAAATTTCATTTACATAACATGGAGATATTACACCAGTAAACCTCAAATGAAGGAGGAAAAAAGCAACACGGAGTCTGTACGTTATCAACGGATTAGACCACCAGCCTCATAATGCTGTCAGAAATCATACAAACCATGAAGATCTACCAACATATCTTGTAACCCCAACAGCACAATCACCAAAGCATTCTTAACAGATGTCTTGAGACAAAAACCAGCGTCAGTGTGTGACCAGCAGAAACACAACTCAGTGTTCATGCAGGAAGCAAGAGTACACATCGGAAAACACACCACTCACCCTGTGAAGGACACAGCGATAAACTCACTGGACCCCATAAATCACTGAAGCAACACTCCTTTACGCTTGTTTGAAGCAGAGAAGTCATCCTCAAGCCAACTCTCAGTGTCTTCCATTGGATTCTTTTCTATGAATGATGTGTGAAGAGGAGCACATGTACAACTTCTTTACATCCCTCATGAGAGACAGTGGTCCTCACCATTAGTGGTGGTATGTGAAGATTGCAAGATGCTCCCCATTCTCATTTCAATAAGCATAATGTCTTCATCTGGTTTTCAGAGAAAATTGACTTTTTGGCCGATCATTCCTGGCTTGTGCTGCATTGCTTTCTCTGGAAAGAACTTAAATCAGAAAGGTAAATATGCAATAAAATAAAAAAGATAGCACTGTTCATTTTCCTTCCCCACCGATAAATCAAAAGATCATACAGAGTGAGGAATGCATAAAATAGCCCCACCAAATCG
This sequence comes from Erpetoichthys calabaricus, assembly GCF_900747795.2. Classification (NCBI taxonomy): domain Eukaryota; kingdom Metazoa; phylum Chordata; class Cladistia; order Polypteriformes; family Polypteridae; genus Erpetoichthys; species Erpetoichthys calabaricus. The sequence continues at coordinate 44,087,743 of NC_041411.2, read as the reverse complement.
AATTAGCCTCGCAACACCAGACAATTCCTCATGCTACAAAAAGCCATAAATTACTAGATAAGCGATGAACATATGAGGGGAAAACCGGAAAAAAAAATGATTAAGAAGACAAAGCTGGGTTTGCTATAAAAATTCTAATGATAAGTTAAATTATTCAGGGAAGTTTATCTCATATTTTCCACAACAGATTCAAGCCCCACTGGCCCCTGGGCTGATGGTAAGGCAAATGGAAGTTGTCAAAAAGACTACGGTCCAGTCGCAACACAAATGATACTATTATACTTAGCTTGTATTAAAGAATCTTCCAGTTAGACTCTGTCGGGAGGCCCGTTTTAAAAGTCGATAGCTGCTAGCTGCTCTTCTCCAGATCCTATCAAAGCATGCAAAACTTTAGAGAGTGGGAGATTATGGAGAGAGAGCACTTGAAAAAGATAGATAGATAGATAGATAGATAGATAGATAGATAGATAGATAGATAGATAGATAGATAGATAGATAGATAGATAGATAGATAGATAGATAGATAGATAGATAGATAGATAGATAGATAGATATGAAAGGCACTATATGATAGATAGATAGATAGATAGATAGATAGATAGATAGATAGATAGATAGATAGATAGATAGATAGATAGATAGATAGATAGATAGATAGATAGATAGATAGATAGATAGATAGATAGATAAGGCACTATATAATAGATAGATGAGGCACCATATAATAGATAGATAGATAGATAGATAGATAGATAGATAGATAGATAGATAGATAGATAGATAGATAGATAGATAGATAGATAGATAGATAGATAGATAGATAGATAGATAGATAGATAGATAGATATGAAAGGTGCTATGATGCAGTGCAGTTTTAATGCCACCACAGCTACAAAATGAAATCACAGCCCAATCACAACTCACATAGTATGTTTATATTTAACTTATATTCAAGAATCTCCCAGTCAGTGTCGTCAGGAGACCCATTTTACATGTCAACAGAGATGAATGCAGATGCTAGCTGAGGTGCTTTCATTGCTCTGGCTGATGTCTCCTCCAGATGCTGTCAAAGTATATTTTAGAGGGGTGGGTAGTCAAGCAAAGTTAGTTAGTTAGTTAGTTAGTTAGTTAGTTAGTTAGTTAGTTAGTTAGTTAGTTAGTTAGTTAGTTAGTTAGTTAGTTAGTTAGTTTACTGGCTAACTAAAAAGATTACAATATGCAAGCTTTCAAGGCAGCCCAGGCCCCTTCTATTTTGCCTTGTAAATCTTCTGACCATTTTGGAGTTCTGTTTTGTTGCCGTTGTCGATTCTGTTCCTCTGGATTTATGTGTCCAATTTTTTGACACTGGCTGTCTACTCATGTCTTCTTCCGAGAATCCTATTGCGCAGCAGAAAAACACGAGATTAGATGATTGATGCCCTTGGAGGTCTGGGCTGCATGTGCACATCTACAAATCCCCATTCATAATGGACACCAGGGCTTGCAGTATCTCCCTACAAATGGGGAATTCCCAGTAAGTGCGGGTCATAAGCTCAACATATTAAGTCCCCGCCCTTTGTACACATCGTTCATCAACTACTCTGATTGGATGATGTAGTGAGGTCCTTGGATTAGCCCGGCTAAACCTATGGTGAAGAGTCTAGAAGAGGACTGAACTGAAAGAAGTATAAGTTGTAATGAGGTTTCCATGGGTGAACCTGCAGAAGGATCCTCACTGAGCCTTGATGGCCAAGAGTCCACTTGACCTTGTCTCCTGTTGACTCAGCGTCCTTCCAGAACCTAACCTCGTTTTTCCCATAGGATCAATGGTTCGTTATTTCTGTTGTCCATTTCCGATGGGTTTTTCAGCAACGTAACCCACTGTGGATTACAAGAACCCCAAAGCTTTGTGGAGTGGAATGCTTAATTGTGAGTGAGTGCAGGTGTACAAGTGTGTGCTGGCACCTTGTTCAGTGTCACCAGGCCAGGCCCCCCCACATCTCTAAATCAAACCTCAAACTTGAATAAAAATGATTGATTCACAAGATACTGAAACAACTTCACTATAGCAGCCAATCAGGTGAGCCCGATGGATTGGATTGTCTCCTATTTTATTTTTGTCTTTGACCTGATCTTCTATGGTAGGGGTCGCCACTGTTACAGCCCCCTCCCAAACAGCAGGAAATCATTTTAATCTCAGTTCTTTTTTTTCCAGCACCCGTGTGAAACAGAGTTGAGTGAACTTTTAAACCCGTGTGCTTTGCTCTCTTGGCCTGATGCTTTCGCTCAGATCGGCTCTGCGGCACAATGAAATAAGCGGGTTTGCTGTTGTAGTCTGCCTCCTGACCGCAGCTGATCACCAACTCGTCCGCCGTTATTCCAGCCCCCTCGGGACTCATTTACTCCATCCTTTGTTCATTCCTCGCTGCGGATTCATCGGGCAGGTGAGCGGACCTTCCAGGTGTGCCGCTCCCTTTCATCTCCCCCGTTTCATGTTGCACTTTGCCCCTCCGCGCAGCATGCCGAGAGTTCACCGCAAGTGAAGCTCCCAAGGCGTCAGCAGAAACAGAAAAACGCCATTGATTCTTTTTGTTCTGCACGCTGCCCGACTCAATCGGCTCCTTTGAACTGTGCTTATTTATTTATTAATTTATTTATTTCAGAATAAAATAAAGGGTTGCTGGAATTTATTCAAGTTTCTCTCCCTTTTCCCCATGGCAGCGTGTCACGAAATCCAGCTGTCTTAGTAACTCGGCGTCCTCCGTTTGGCATCTCCAAACTCCACTTTATGAACTGTTTTCTGATCGTAGGTCGCTTGATTAATAATCAGAAAAACGGCGGCCAAGCGCAGGGAGCTAAACGCCACTAGAGCCGGAGCCCCTCCGGGAGAGAGCTGTCATCTTCAGATTCACTTCGGCGCGCTTCGCTTTAGAAAAGTGCGGAGATGGCCGAAAAAGTGTGTGCTTCATAGCCCATAAACAGGAAAAGAAAGAAAGAAAGAAAGAAAGAAAGAAAGAAAGAAAGAAAGAAAGAAAGAAAGAAAGAAAGAAAGAAAGAAAGAAAGAAAGAAAGAAAGAAAGAAAGAAATGGTGGTACAGACAGACTCGAGTCCTGTCATACTTGTTTCGCATAGGTTCTAAATAAATAACGATCCTGTTAAAAAGAAATGAAAAGGGGAAAGGCACGATGTTTGGCGCTGCTGGCTTTCATGTTTAGAGAAGCAAAGTCTAGTCGGCTTCAGTCAAGGGAGCTCCCCCATGGAGGTCCCCAGGGTGCAGCAATAGACTTTCTCCTCTGCCGCTTGAATGGCTCCAACACACTCATCTTCTGGGGATTATCCTGCCTAGAGCAGCAATGTCTTTACTCCAGTCTTCTGACTTGAAACGCAGACCTGGGATGTCAGTGCACATCCATCACATCTGACCTGATGGGCGCGTGCCACGAGAAAACCGGTAAATAAAAACTGTGTGTGAAGAGTGCACTCTGGAACAAGGCTGTGATTTCACTTGTTAGCTCCAGTTTATTTCTGAATGAATGAGGAGTTATGCATCTGGCCCTATACTTGAAGGTATAATGCCGCAGTGGATGACATGGCTGCCTCCACAGCACCAGAGTCCTGCACTGGAATCCCCAAACAATCAGCATCTGTGTTGAACTTTCCTGCTCTCCCCTTTTCTGTGTGGCTGTTCATCCCACGTCTCAAACAATGTTTAGGCCTCATTAGTACAGTAGGGACTCTAAATCACACGATTACGAGCAAAAGGCTCTGTGTGAGTGAGTGGGAGCACACCCTGTGATGGATGGGCTGTTGGCTCCCACCTTTCTCTAATGATGGATATGATTCTCTTCATAAAGTGCTTTTCTTTTAATCTATTTGTCTATCTAGCTATTGTATGGTGCCTTTCATATCTATTTAAATATCAATCTTCATAGTGCCTCGCATGTTTCCCTATTATATAGTGCCTTTCACGTCTATATATCTTAAAGGTAATGCCTTGAATTTCTATGTATTTATTTAGCTAACCTATTAATACAGACAGCTTTAAATTGTAGTGCCTTTCAATCTTCATACATGTGTAGCGGTGCTACTGGGGATTGAAACTTCAACTCCCAGCAGTCCCTGCAGTGGCTCTGATTGATCATCTGCTGAGGGTGCAGAGGCTGTTGGATACAAGGAGGCCAGCGTGACATTTAAAAGGGGGACAGTGATCCCAAAAGGGAAGAAGTCTTTTGTGTTTCATGTCTGGAGTTGCCTGTCTGTTTGCCTTCCTGTTTTGCTACCATGTGGATTCTTGTCTTGTCCTCGATCGTCTCCTGTTTTAGGTGTATGGACTTCCTGCTGCATGAGGACTGTCTGAGGATTTGTTGTCATCCTGCGAAGAAAGGAGCACTCCTTATCCCATTCACACGTCATCATCACATTAGGAAAAACCCGTAGGACTGATCTTTACATTCATATAGAGCGTGCTGATTTCTGGACTATCTACTGTACCTCCATCATTTCATTTCATCAGTTGCCGTTTACCACGGACTTTATAGTGTGTGGTTTTTGTTTGTGTTTATTGTATAACTAGGGGGCTCCGCCCCCTGCTCGCTTCGCTCGCCAAACCCTGGCGTTGGGGCATGACAAAGAGTGAGATGTATGAATTAGATATAGAATAGTGTGCAGGTGTGGATGATGCATATAGAAATCAAAAAATACAGTGTTTGGCACAGAGTAATGGTTTATTGGAATATTTCTTTGTACACAACATTAGTAGTAAAGATGGTGTCCTGTCCTTGAATGAGTCTTCCTTGGCATGGAGCATTTATAACTTTAACTTTAACGTCAGATGAACGTCGAACACGTGAGAAGGCAACATAAAGTTGTCCATGTCCAAAAACGGGCTCAGAGAGGTAGATGCCAACCTTGTCCATGGTTTGTCCTTGTGATTTGTTGATGGTCATGGCAAATGCAGGTTTAATGGGGAACTGTCAGCGTTTCAATGTAAAAGGTAATTGTAGGTCAGAACTCGTAAGGTCAATTCTAGGAATGACAACAGTATTGTTAGCATGTGATCCTGTAAGAACTGTTGCTTGAATAACATTGTGTGTCATGGTGTTGACGACTAAACGTGTGCCATTGCATAAACCCTGTTTAGTGTTAAGGTTTCTTAATAGCATGATCATTGTTCCGTTTTTAAGGCTAAGATTGTGTTGTGGTAATCCGGCTGGGTTAATAGTGTTCAAATCTTCAAAGGGGAAATTCAGATGTTCATTGTCCTCATCAGAGTCAAGTTTGTCAGAGCTTAGAAAGAGCCGTGCTTCTCCAGGAAGTAATGAAATGACCTGGTTATTAATGTGATCAACATAAATATTTTTTGGACATAATATAGTGCGTTGTGTTAAAAGGGGCATTTGGTCTAATGAGACCGCTGTTTCAAATATCTCCGTAATCTGGGTGAAGTCCATCTGTATTGGTGAGGGTACAATGTTCTAGTTGTAATAACCAATTGTTATATTCGGGATGTGGAAATCGCATGTTTTGTACCAAGTGTATCTTTAGAAAGCCAAGCTAATTGTTCGCGTAACATTTTTTGTTCCTCGGTTTTAGAAGCGCGCCGAGGTGAATTTTTTTGTTTGATGCGGGTTCGTGTTTGTGGTCCCGTTACTCGAGCCGTCTAGTTTTGTATCCGTGATCGTGAATTGATGACTTGTTTGATCTTTATCGTTAGGAATATGGATAAGTAATAAGTAGGATCGAACTCACTGTTACTATGCGGACTGTTCGTTTCTTCGTATTATCACCAATCAGGTCTCGCGCCTGTATATGTATTGTAGTTCGGTCTCGTGTTGTTTATATGACGTCGTCGCGTATTTTAAGGTGGACTGAAAAATAGTTGAGCGCATGGCATGTGGAGCAATAGGTAAGCACTGTCTAAAATCTACTCCTAATAAAAGTACCTTCACTCCAAAGGGAATATTATTATTCATCAACGCAATGCCAATTGTCCGCGTATTTTAAGGTGGACTGAACAATTTAGCTGAGCGCATTGTAAGTGGAGTAATAGTTAAGCACTGTCTAAAATCTCCTCCTAATAAAAGTACCTTTCCCTCAAAGGGAATATTATTATTCATCAACGTTTGTAGAAGTTTATCAATGGTGTTGAGTAAGTGACTGGATGCCATTGTACATTCATCTATAATTAATAGTGTGGCAAGACGGATGTCACGTGCATTGTTACTGTGAATTGTCATAGTGGATACCGATGTTTCTGTGATTGGGACCGGTATTTGGAATAAGGAGTGACATGTGTTTTTGGAGCCGAGACATTTTTTCTTCCGCGGTTTCCGAATCGCTTTGTAGGTGCCGACGTGATTTGTGCATATTTGCGTTGTTGATTTGTTTCAGGGTGCACTGTTCCAATGCGATGTAATATTTGTCCACATACGCGAAAGCAGTATGGGTCATTGCCCTTTGGTGACCGGATATTTACTCCGGTAGATGCAAAATCAAATGAACTATTGTAGGATGTAATGCAGATGCGCCGCCGTGTATTTTGTTGTTTCATGCGGGTTCGTGTGTTTGGTCCTGTACCCGTGAGCGTGTATTCATGACTTGTTTGTTCCTCAGCATGCGAAATATGGATAAGTAATAAGGAGGATCGCACTCACTGTTAATATGGAGCCTTTTCTGCAGTTGAACGGTTAATAGTGCTTTATTGTAAGGAGATCCACCTATGCCGCCTAGTGTGAAGGTGTTGAGATGACGTATGTTTAATATGGACGGTTCCTTTAGAAATGGGGCTTTGGGTGTCACTTCTTATTGATGTTAGTGTGTTTGTGGGTCTGATTCGTCGTTGTTGTGAACGTTTCGTGTGCCATGTCTCGTCTCTAATGGGCCTGGCGTGGCGGTCAGGCTTCATTTTTTTGGTGCGTTAGGAGCTTGTTAAATCCTCCTGTTTGTGTGGGTCCCGTTTCCTGTGGAATGGGATTCGTGCGGTGCCGTGTGCTTTTTCGGCGTCTGGGGGGGGGGGAGAGGATTGGTGGGGCGCGAGCGTCTTCTTTCTTTTTGTGTGCCAGGGGCTTGTTGAATCCTCCTCTTTGTGTGTGTCCCGTCCGGTGTCTGTGGGGGGGGGGGGTAGGCTTGCAGGTGGGCGCGAGCGGCTTCTTTTTTTTTGTGTGCTAGTTTCGTGTGCAATGGCTTTCGTGCGGCGCCTGCGTTTGACTCCTTTTTTCTGTGCTGACTCCTTTTTTCTGTGGTCGCGGGGCCTCATTTCTTTGACTCCTTTTTTCTGTGCTCACTCCTTTTTTCTGTGGTCGCGTCCGCCTCTCGCGGCGCCTCATTTCTTGGGGCGCCTGCGCAGTACGTCTTTTTGCGGCTACGGCCCATGGCCGGATGTCCCTGCGTCCATCCGGTTTAGCATTCTCGGTTAGTAATATGGATTAGAATGTCAAGCAAATAGTTAAATACTGTGAATTTCCCCTTGGGATTAATAAAGTATCTATCTATCTATCTATCTATCTATCTATCTATCTATCTATCTATCTATCTATCTATCTATCTATCTATCTATCTATCTATCTATCTATCTATCTATCTATCTATCTATCTATCTATCTATCTAAAATAAAAGACATTAGCCATATTGCATTATTTTTAAGCTTGGAGCAGAACTGCCAATTTAAGAAAGGAAGGACAGAACAGGAAAAGAATAACGTACAGAAACTGCCCGAGGACAAAAACAAGGGGGAATAAGAAAAACACCTGTTGAACGATACCAGTAATAAAATGCAGAAAAAATGGTCATGGTAGGCATGTGAGAAACCAGCTGGAATAGTGAGTCAGCAGAAACAGCAAAGGCATTGATACAAGGTCAAGATGATGTCATGTATGAAAAATAAAATTAGTGTAATCATGTATTAGTATAAATAAATATAAAGAAATATATAAGCATTAACCTTAGTGCAGATATTAATGCAAGTCAGGCCTGCCACGCAAAGAATTAAATAAAGGTACATGCTATATTTCTTTTTAATTAAAGCTTAGCTTCAGCCGCTAAATAAAAAATAGCATGAAGGCCAAGGGAAAAGGGAAATGATAAGAGAGTGACCAAATATGGAAGAAGGAACATCTGCCCAGCCGAAGACCAATCAAAAATAAGCAAAACAGAAACTAGAAATGAACAATAGACAAGTAAAAGTACCAGAGGCCAGATACAGGGAAGTCAGGAGATAATAACGCTTCCCATGGGAACTCGAGGTACAGGCTGGGGAGGTGCAGAGGGGAGTCAGAGAAAAGAGCAAATGAGCTAATATGAGCGAGGTCGGAATGATAAGAAATTACTATAAACGTTTTGAGACCTGAATTGTTCAGGACTCAGCTCAATTTGGCCGTATTGGGTTGAGTCCGTGTTATTTTTATTGTTATTTTATTGCAATAAAATTATAGATACTGTTTGCCTATCCTCCGAGTCTCCTAATAGCCTTCATTTCAGGTAAAAGCCTTTTGGTGACAATTTTTTGCCACGACATGTTTAATACATTCTTTAATTGTTTTATTACCGGTTGCTTTATTTGCCTCTGTTTGTGAGTGTGTGCGGGTCTATCTATCTATATAGTATATAGTGCTATAGTATAGTATATATATAGTGCCTTTCATATCTATCTATCTATCTATCTATCTATCTATCTATCTATCTATCTATCTATCTATCTATCTATCTATCTATCTATCTATCTATCTATTATATAGTGCCTTTCATATCTATCTATCTATCTATCTATCTATCTATCTATCTATCTATCTATCTATCTATCTATCTATCTATCTATCTATCTATCTATCTATCTATCTATCTATTATATAGTGCCTTTCATATCTATCTATCTATCTATCTATCTATCTATCTATCTATCTATCTATCTATCTATCTATCTATCTATCTATCTATCTATCTATCTATCTATCTATCTATCTATAGTGCCTTTCATATCTGTTTGCTTGTCTCTCTCTCTCTATTGTGTAGTGCCTTTTCTATCTATTATATAGTGCCTTGCATTTCCAGGATTTGAACCCTTATAAATGATGCAGCCCTGGTCACCCCTTCTGCCCTCCATCTCTGCCACATTCTCTTGCTCTCCCCGTCAAGCGCCTTGCAGTGGTGCTACTCGGCTTGTTGATTACACCGTCTCCCCCCACACCCATGTCACTGCAAGGATCAGCACCTCCTTTGCCTTCAAGCTTCCCAGTATAACCTCGGAGCAGCCAGTTCAGGGTCTGCTGGAAGGTGCTCTTCACCCCGTTGGAGTTCCTCGCAGCAGTTCACAAGGCCCAATAGCAGAAACGCCTCCTAAGTGAGCCGGTCCTCCATTACCCCTGAGCCCAGCAGAGCAGAATGACAACAGATCAATAGCTTTGATTAATTAACTTCTAACAAGCTCATCTGAGCGTGCTGGGCCGAGGATCTGCAGACACAGCGCACGACCCAGAGGCCGCCGCAAATCAATCTTTCCTTGGCCCAGAGTCACTGGCGTGGCTGCATTCCGGGTGCCCCAAAGCTTTGAAAAAGCTACGCTGTGTCTGCCGTTGAATGATAAAACTGCTTAATTCAAGAGGCTGGGGTCGATAGTCATCTAAAGGCCTGGAGCCCTTGTCCTTGACCTACTCTTGTGCTGGAAGACCCCGAGGTGGAGGCCTGGCTTCATCTAGTCTGCTGCTCAACTTAGCTGATATCCACTGCTTGAGGCAACAGTGGAGAGCCTGGCAGGGTGACATCCTGAATTGGGCACAGGGCTCGTGAACATATGAGCAGCATTGTGTCCTCCTATTTGAATATTCCTTCATTATTCAGTTTCCAGATCACGAGTGATGGGTGCCAAGGAGTCAAAAGCATAGGGTGCAAGGCAGGAGCCGCAAACATGGTGCCAGACTGAAGTTCCTGCCAATGTGGATTGGTCCATTGCCTTAGTCTGATTGTTTAACTAGCAGCCTATCAAGTGAGCCTGATGGATTGAATTGTCTTCTATTTTATTTTTGTCTTTGACCTGATCTTCCATGGTAGGGGTCGCCACTATAACACCCCCCCTCCAAAACAGCAGAGTACCATTTTATTCCCAGTGCTGATGTGGATAAAAAATGGATTAAATGGGAAAACCCATGTGGATACAGTTCAGGCATTAGTAGGCAGGGCGCTGGGTGGGCTTCACTCCCTCCTGTCATGAAGCCCCATTTCCTCGTGGTGAGGGATTACCAAATGAGCTGGCAGTCAAGGTGGCATACGAGTACAACTCCCGGGCCCCCCTTCTGCGGCAAACAGCCGCCTGCTCCCCACCTCAAATCACTCAGCTGACTCAACTCTTTTCTCTGAGACGTATTCCTGCACTCGTTTGCTGATATAAGTGGAATATAAAGGCGAGCGCAAACCTGACTTGGGCACATTTGGGTTTTATTATTCCACTAAAGAGAAAAGGTCTCCTGCGATCGATCGGCGGTCAGTTCATGATGGATAGCAGAATGATAACGTATTCTGATTCGAGACAAAGTGCTCAGCGTCCACTCTGTTAACCCGGAGCTCAGCTCAAGAAAACATGGTGGGCAGCCAGCTGACGCCCCCCTGCGCTGGTACCCTTAGACACTTACAGCCAAGTAACCCCATGCTACATTAACACACATAACTATTGGAGAGGACCCCACATATTTACAGGCCCCTTATGTTAAGGAAACACCCTCACCCTTACAGAGAGACGCCTTAGACCCCCAAAGTCATCTACAGACCCTGGATACACACAACATCACTAGACGGACGGAGCCTGTAGACACCAAGTCCTGGCTGACAGAAATCACACACACACACACACAGATACAGACCCCCCCCCTGACCACATACAGAGCCCTTAGACACTTGCAGGCAGGCAGAGACCCCGACATATTCAAAGACACATATCTACAGGCTCCTTACACTCAAGTACACTCCCACCATCACCTAGAGACAAAACTTAAAAATCAAAAGTTATGTAAACCAAAATCAAACTTAAAGTCACACATACAGGAGCCTTGCAGTCAAATAGACCCCCAGCAGCCCGCTCAGAGACACAACTTAAAAATCAAAAGACAAATGGAGGACCAGGACCCCCACATTATCATACCAAAAGTAACCTTAAAGTCAGGTACTGCCCCCCCAAACCAGTCAAACAGAGCCCCACAACCACCTGCAGATGTGACTTAGATATCAAATGTCACATACAGGATGTAGAGGACCCGGACCCCCACATTATCATACCAAAATCAACCTTCAAGTCAGGTTGAGCCCCCCCACACATATACAAGCCCCTTGCCGGTCAAACTGATGCCCACTAGTACCCACAGACACAACTTAAAAATCAAAAGTCAAGTAGGGGACCCGGAAACCTACATTATCACAGAACGACATCGACAGGCCCCTTACAGTGAAATAGACCACCCCCAGATCATAAACACCACTTAGACAACAAAAATCAAACAGAGGACCTGGACACCTACATTACCATACCAAAAGAAACCTTAAAGTCAGATGTAGTCCCCCCTCCACACACACACATATAGGCCCCTTACAGTCAAATAGACCCCCGCCACCACCACGTCCCACAAACGCAACTTAGACACCAAAAGTCAAGTAGAGGACACAGACGGAAATCAAACATTCTGACCCCATAGACACAGTTAGGGAGATATCCTCATATATAGTATACACAGGCACACATCTACAGGCCCCCTACAGTCAAGCAGACCACCCCCTGCTCATAAACACAACTTAGACAACAAAAGTCAAGGATAGGAACTGGACACCCACATTCTCATACCAAAATCAAAACACAGACCCCTTAGACACTTAAACGAAGGTGGGACCCTCACATACTGTATACACACACACACACCTACAAGCCCCTTACAGTCCAGAAAAGAAATTTTAAGACTTGCTGCTCTAGTGGAACAAGAATAATGTTAAGGAAGTATGGAAGTTTTACTTAATTATTTAATTGTTGAGCTCTCTGTATCTGCTGTGTGTCTGTGTGTGACCAGTCCCTATGAGCAATCTGATTGGCCAGTTTGGAGTTGGTGTGATTGGTCAGCTTGGAGTTGGTCTGATTGGTCAGTCAAATATGATCAACACAGAAAGCACCAGCCAAGAGAGGACCAGTCACATGAGGACACCCAAAAAAAGTTGTAGAAGACACACGTAAGGCAGCAGAGGACTTGTCTTCAACAGGTAACACAGCTACTATCCATCCATCCATCCATTTTCCAATCCGCTGAATCCGAATACAGGGTCACGGGGGTCTGCTGGAGCCAATCCCAGCCAACACAGGGCACAAGGCAGGAACTAATCCTGGGCAGGGTGCCAACCCACCGCAGGACACACACAAACACACCCACACACCAAGCACACACTAGGGCCAATTTAGAATCGCCAATCCACCTAACCTGCATGTCTTTGGACTGTGGGAGGAAACCAGAGCGCCCGGAGGAAACCCACGCAGACATGGGGAGAACATGCAAACTCCACGCAGGGAGGACCCGGGAATCAAACCCAGGTCCCCAGATCTCCCAACTGCGAGGCAGCAGCGCTACCCACTGCGCCACCGTGCCACCCACACAGCTACTACATTTCAAAAAATTAATTGCATTTTTAAAAAATGTTATCACCAGTTCCTTGTGGTCATAACTTTGCTCCCTTCTGTTCTGGTTCTTCCATCATGGAACAGTAACCAGGATGCCTTCACAGAACATCTCCAATGAGCTCCCTGGATACAAATTCAGCACGGATTGCAGAAAACAACCGTCTTAGCCTGTCAGCCCAAAAAGGAGAACTTCATCAGCTCAAGTGACCAATCAGGCTTCTCGTCTTTGTGTTTTACCTTCTCCCATCTGAGTCTCGCTACTCACTCCCATCCCAGCTCTGATTTGAACTGAGGGACTTGCAGTTCACGAATGTCTAAATATTCAGAATGTATTCATTAATTCACTGCTGCTTGCTCCTCTGTTAAGATATTCCAAATGTAACTGCATTTGGTAAAAGGTGGACTCACAGTACATTCAATGGCACATCTGCCCACACATCTTCCTGTGAAGTCCCAAGACACATTGATTTTTGCTCTTTTAAATCTCCATTAGCATATCATTCCCCATCAGTGTTCCAGGAACAGAGCACAAGTGGCCAGGCAGAGAACTCAGCAGTAGAAGTGATCATTTTGTATAAGTGCAGCTCCTGATAAAAACATTGGCACTCACCACTGAGCCCACATCAGGCATAAACCCATGGCCTTTGTTCATATCCATCCACCTGGTGTTAGATGACTTTTACCCCCAGAGCTCCAGGAAAACACATATTGACGTGTAGTGCAGAAAAGTAGCCCTGTAATCATGGAGTACACACTCAGTTGCTGTGTCTACTTATCAGGACTTCCTTCCATATGAAATGGAGAGTAGAGTGCATTGGTTTCCACACCCAGACAGCTTAAGGGACAATATGGTCAGTCATACCACTAATAAAATGTGTAGCCAATGAAGTTCTTTACTGTACCTAAAATTATGGGATTTCAAATGATGTGCGAAATAAATAGAAGTGATCTCATTTCTGCTTATTGTTGGTTGATTCATGAAATCTTACTCTGGTGCTATGGAATATACAATAACTCAGCTATGGAAAATGGCATTACTTAAGATACATCCATATCTTAAATGTTTGTGATGCACCATCTGTTGGAGTTCAAAATGCAATGCATATGTCTCTTAAATGCCATTTGGTATGGCATTTGTAAAAGCAGTGGTAATGTTTGTGATGTACCATCTATTGGAATAACAAATGCAATGGATTTTATTGCTACAAATGTTTGTGATGAACCATATGTTGGAATGACAGACACAGAGACACTGATCCTTTTATGGATCAAACAGCACTCCATAAAAGAAGCATCAAAACTCAACAAAGACACTTATCCTTTCATTAAGATGGATTTTACCCAAATCTGAGAGAATCTCATTAGCATAAATTCCACAAGCCACCAGAGGGCACTATGTAGCCCAAATTTAATATATGATGACATTTCAGGACAGCCTATCTGGCTCTCATTTGTATGCATCTTTTGTGCCGAGAAGCTGAATGAACCTAGAACTGCTAGAAGGAGCTATGAGGCTCCAAGGCTTAATAATATCATTCTGGACCCCAAAAGTACTTCAGGGGTTTGTAGGAGATGAAGATGCAATAGGGTTTCATGGCCCGTCTAACCACCAGTATTAAGAGCTTAGAGTGGAAAAGGAGGCAAGGGTTCGCCCTGCAGTCCAGGAAATAGTGGTGTGTAATGGAGAGGAGACAGGAGTGTTTAGGAAAGGGCTTGGATGGGTAAATAGGTCACTCCAAAAGACAGAGAGGGGCTTCAGACCCATACAGTTAAGCTCAGAAAGGCATCAGAGTTGTTGATTTTACTTCTTCTGTATTTCCTACCTATCTATTATATAGTGACTTTCACATCTATCTATCTATCTATCTATCTATCTATCTATCTATCTATCTATCTATCTATCTATCTATCTATCTATCTATCTATCGTAATATATGGCCGGCCGTTCATCCCGGCCAATACACCCAGTACGCCAGGTGGAGCTCTCCCTGCAGCATGGAGGTGCCCCGAATGCCAGCAGGGGATTATGGACCATGGAGTTTTCATCCACAGACCTGCTAGATACCACAGGGGCCCCTAGAGTACGCTGCAGGGAGGCCAAAGGACTATTATGTGCCCTATAACCCAGAAGTACGTCTTAGTCACAGCAACAGGAGGGATGATGTACTTCCGGGATGAAAAGAAGACTTTTTGATTTGACCCGGAAGTGCTAGGAAGTCACATGGACTGGGGTTTCAGAAGCACTTCCGGGTCACGGACTATAAAAGGACTGTGGGAAATCCCAGAGATTGAGCTGAGCTGGGTGGAAGGGTGGCAATGCATCTGGGAGTGGAGGATTGATTATTGTTAGTATTGTATTGGTGATTTATGAGTATTGTGGAGTGGAGGGTGCTTGGTGCACAGTATTAATATAATAAAAAGTAAATTTGGACTTTTACCTGGTGTCTGGCGTGGTGTCCAAGGGAGCGATAGCGCCCCCTGGCTGTCACACTATCTATCTATCTATCATATACTGCTTTTCACCTATCTATCTATCTATCTATCTATCTATCTATCTATCTATCTATCTATCATATACTGTTTTTCACCTATCTATCTATCTATCTATCTATCTATCTATCTATCTATCTATCTATCTATCTATCTATCTATCTATCTATCTATCTATCTATCTATCTATCTATCTATCTATCTATCTATCTATCATATACTGTTTTTCACCTATCTATCTATCTATCTATCTATCTATCTATCTATCTATCTATCTATCTATCTATCTATCTATCTGTGAGTATTAATGAGTAACATTACTCCCACAATGTAGAAGGACAGTTAGACAGACAGACAGACAGGCATTGCTATATAATAGTGCTGTTTAAAGAGCAGGATGAAGCCAACAGTTAGTCTTTATGTTACAGTTGCGTTTACAGACCTGTCTCGTACTGCTTTATGAAAGGGATCTTTATTTTATATAGTGACTTTCACAGTACTGTCAAAAAGTGATACACAAAAATGAACTTAACTTTACATGGTACCTGTCACAGCACTATTACAAAGTGATTTTAAAAAATGTGTATAGCACCTTTCAAAGAACAAACTGGATAATAAAAGTAATCTTTATTTTATACAGTGCCCTACACAGTATTTGCAATTGTAGGTGAACCCCATATAAATAGACGTATAAAATAATCAAAAACAACATAACAGCAATATGTCTTTTCAGGCCGAAGTCAAGATAGCAACTGATTCAGAGACAGAGGCGGTGCCCCTTAAGAAGTTTCCAGACTGGAGGGGGGCGGGGTCAGGAGACCGTGGCTGTCATGGGACTGTTGGTCATCTGACCTGTAAGAGAGAACGTAGAGAAGCATTAGGCAATAGCACCAACCCTCGACTCGGGGTGGAATTACTGTTAGATAAGCCTTCAAGTTGTCTCCCAAGCCCTCATGTGTGACACCTACCGTATTATAAAATGATTATCTTAATTTTTTTTTAGTGACTTTCACAGTATTGTTACAAAGTCATTTTCCTAATTTTATGCAGTGCCTTCCACAGTGCTGCCACAGGTATTTACAAAAGGCAGCTCTGTTTAATATGGTGCCTTTCCTAGCCTTATTAGAAAGTCGTCTTTATTTTTATATAGTGCTTTTTATAGCCCTATTGGAAAGTGATTTCCATAAGTGATCTTTATTTTATATTGTGTCTTTCAGAGCACTGCCACAAAGTGATTTGCATAGGTCGGCTTTACTTTGATAATGCTTTTCATAGCCCTTTAAGAACGTTATTTACCAAAGTGAGCCTTACTCGATATTGGGTCTTTCACAGCACTATCAGAAAGGATTCAAAATTCACATTGTGCTTTGCTTAAGTTATGAGATTGTATCAGCAGCAGCTCTTTATAGACATGTAACACATCACTCTCAAAACTTTCTCGTTGAATGCTTTGAATGCCAGTTGGTCACAGTGCCCGCTCCTGCAACTTAACACACATCTCCTTTAGGTGTTTTAGGAAAACTGGGGTGAAAACACTCAGAGACACAGAAAAAATACATCAAAAGGCGCAGTCCTGAAATGTGAACCTGTGTGGCAGCTGCCCTAACCACTGAGCCACCGTGCTGCCCCTCTTTAGAAATGTCATCAGCCTTAATTTTATAAGGCGTTGTTCCCTAAACACTTTATTATGTAACGGCCGACCCCTTACCCAGCCGGCAGCTACACTTCCAAGACCTGTGGCCTGGATAAATTACTGAGGCTAATCTATAAATACCAAGCCGTACCTCTAACAAATCAAATTTTCCCCACAATCGACGGTTTAAACATAAGCACAAAAAAGCAGATATGTAAAAATAGGTGGATAAATATATTAAATCAAACAATAACAAAAAAGGCAAATTTCACACGTAGAAAATAAGTATAGATATAGATACGTATATCCCTCCACCAAACTAACAACGTGACAACACCATATATACAATAACAAACCCTTCCTTGTCCCAGTAACATATAACAAACACAAGACACGAATAACAATGAATGAATACGGAAAATGCCAATGATAGTGAACTTGAGTTCGAGTATACAACTGTCCTGAATGCGGATGACTGGTCAACAGATAAGTGATGTGTTTGTATTTCCCAGAAAAAATGGAGCAACCTCACCGTGAATCCTCGGCGTATGGTGGATGATGTAGTCCAACCCCAGGGTCTCTGGTGATGACTGATTTGAAGTAAGTCTGGCAGAATGAAAAACAAACTGGTTATGAAAGCGCAATGTGGAAAACAGCAGGTAACGTTGGTTCGTTGTTGTGAAAATGTAATCTCCGTCTTTCTCCTCTCTCCTCCCTGTTCTCTCCTGATTGTTTATATAGTACTGAGCCAGATGTAATTAATTGATTATAAACAGGTGCTTTCCATTTTGGGGCTGTGGTCTCCCTCCATCATCCGTCCCCCCTGACTTTACGGGGATGACATTCACTGACACACACATTAAACAACAAACAGGACGATGGAAACAAAACACACTCAGTACAGACATTGAAAAACGTTATTACTATGTAGCCCCGCTACAATTAAGCCAACCTTTTTCGTATGCACAGCCTAATTTTAAAACTCGATCCTAACTCATGGTCCTTATAGCACATTTCCTTCAAATTGCCGTACAGAATCAAACTCTGTGCCTGAGCTGGCCGCATCTGAAGAACTTCATTAACTTCTAACAAATGAGCAATCCAGCTGTCTGTGTGAATCCAGGAGGTGCAAAACTCCTTCATGGTGTCCCCTCCTCTCGGTTATAAGGAGGTGTGGAAACTGAAGAGGAAGCTGTGAGGAAACTGACAGTCCGTCCAGACTGTCTGCATGCCGAACGATAACGCTAATTACAACTCTACCCACTCTGAAGTGTATTATTATGGAAAGTTATTTAAGCAGCACAAAAAAATGAATCTTTTATGTGATAATACTGTCTGCCTGACAAATTGTTTTTGGAGAAGGCAGGGCAGTGGGTGTTGAATACGTTGCATGGCATATGCTTGGAATTTTCCACTCTGTTTCCTTGCGGCGTCATTTAATATGCTGCATCGAATGTTAGATGTTCAGGCTGGCAAATGGCGTCTAGACTGAGTGTGGCAGAGCCACTAAGGCATGAAATTTACACCAGTGCTGGGAGGGTTGAATGGATTCTATCAGTCCAGTGGTCTGCTTCATAGGGTGGGCCATCACAGAGCACTTAACAGCACTAGTTACTTTATTTAAGGTGGCCCAAGTTTCGCTTAGCCATTGCATAGTTCCTTGTTCCTGCCTTGTTCCTTGAAGGTGGCTGGGCGTGTCTTTGAGTGGCAGCTCAAGGCCTCTGGGCTGACTGTCCACAAACAGGCCTACAGGGAACATAAGAGGGCATATGCAGAAGCTCTGAAGGTTGCACGGTTCAGGTTTTATTCCACCATCGTCAGAAACAGCTCCAGGAATCCCAAAAAACTTTTTTCAACTATAAATCACCTTCTCAAACCTCCTTCACCTGCTCACTCTGAGGTCACCAATGAGAGGTACAAAACGCACATCAATTTTTTCAAACAAAAAGTTGATAACATCCTCTTACACCTCTCCACTACGGATATCCTGCCCACCCCAACTTTCGACCCACTGTCTGAGACTGTCCAGCCCCTTTGCTCCTTCTCTGTTGCCACACGGGAAAAGGTGGAGGACATCATCAGGAAAATGAAACCGTCTACCAGTTCCCAGAGCTGAGGGCGAACATCCCTGCCGTCTCTCCACTTATTACCAGGATTATAAATCATTCCCTTCTGGCTGGCCATATTCCTTCTGCACTAAAAACTGCTGTCATCAGACCTCTACTGAAAAAACCCACCCTGAAGTTTTCTCTAACTATAGGCCCATCTCCAATCTTCCATTTCTCTCCAAAGTTCTGGAAAAAACAGTTGCAGCACAACTTCATAATCACCTCAAACTGAACAACCTGTTTGAAAAGTTTCAGTCTGGTTTCCGCCCTGGTCATAGCACCGATAGAGCCTTGGTCAGGGTCACAAATGACCTTCTGATGACAGCAGATACTGGTTCCCCTTCTCTACTCATTCTCCTTGAGCTGACAGCTGCTTTTGACACAATAGACCACAACATCCTCCTTCACTGCCTGCAATACACTATTGGACTCTCAGGAAATGTTTACAACTGGTTCACATCATACCTGACCGGCAGAACTGAGCATGTCGCCCTGGACAAAAAGCAAAATCTCACACTCACAACATCACCTGTGGTGTCCCACAGGGCTCTGTGCTAGGCCTCACCCTTTTCACCATCTACATGTTCCCCCTTGGAATTGTCATTAGCAGACATGGTTTATCTTTCCATTGCTATGCCGATGACACTCAGCTTTACCTTAAGACCACCCCACCTCCTCTATTGCTCCTCTGCCAACATCTACACTGACTACCTGTCTGGAGGAGATAGAGGCATGGATGAGGCTCAACTTCCTTCAGCTGAACAGATCCAAAACAGAAGCCATCTTAGTTGGCACACCACACCACCTCCGCTCTTCTACCATCACCAGTATCACTTTCTCTGGCCAAAACATCCCCCTTTCCACATCTGTAAACCAGTTTGGGTGTTAAAATGGACTCACAACTCACCTTTGACACCCACATCAAACACCTCTGTAAGTCATCTTTCTATCACCTCAAGAACATCGCCAAACTCACCCTGGTAGACGCAGAGAAGCTCGTCCATGCCTTTGTCTCCTCCAGGCTGGATTACTGTAATGTGCTCCTCATCAGGATTCCTGGCAAGAGTATCCAGAGATTTCAGTATATTCAGAACAGCGCTGCCAGGATCCTGATGAGGGTGCGAAAGCACAATCACATCACCCCCATCCTGAAAACCCTTCACTGGCTCCCTGTCCTACTCAGAATAGAGTACAAGGTCTCCCTCCTCACCCATCAGTGCATTTATGGACATGCCCCCCTTTACTTAGAGGAACTTCTCACCCCTCATACCTCCTCACGTACCCTCCGCTCTGTACACACTAACACCCTCCAAGTCCCCAGACCTAAGCTCAGCAGCATGGGTGATAGGGCTTTTTCATCTGTGGTGCCGAGGCTGTAGAACGCCCTCCCTGATTACCTGAGAGCCCCACAGTCAACGAAACCTAAAAACTCATCTTTTCAGAAAGACATTTTGTTAAAGTATTTTATAGATTTTTTTTTTTTTAATTTTTTAAAATTTTGACTCTGTGGCACTCTGAGATTGCTAAAATATAAAGTGCAATACAAATAAAATTTATTATTATTATTAATTGTGCACCATGCTTACTGGGATGGGCTCCAGCTTCCCGGAGACCCTACTCAGGAAAAAGTGGGTTTAGAAGATGGATGGGTGGATGTTTCAGTTCTCCTGTTACTTTGACTATTTTATATGCTGAATGTCTTGGTCATCCATATTCAGCCAGAGCTGCTGCCCTGGCTCGTTTATTTTGTGTTTGTTTAATCAAATATTGTGTTTAATAAATTTGTGTACTTTAATGATTTTTTGTGAATATTGCATTGTTTCTTAATTATTCTGTATGTATATATTAAGTAAAAGCCTTTTTGCTACAGTATGTACCTTGCATTCTGTGGGTGGAGCCTTGGGGGGGGCGGATCCTTATGATGTCACGGCTGAAGGACCGCCCTCAGTCTATCTAGACAGAGTAAAGGCCGAGATTCTTCAGAGTGGAATCAGAATCTTATTTGTGAGTATTTTTTTTTTGATTTTCTGGTTTTGTGAATGGGCGGCACGGTGGCGCAGTGGTAGCGCTGCTGCCTCGCAGTTAGGAGACCTGGGTTCGCTTCCCGGGTCCTCCCTGCGTGGAGTTTGCATGTTCTCCCCGTGTCTGCGTGGGTTTCCTCCTCCCACAGTCCAAAGACATGCAGGTTAGGTGGATTGGCGATTCTAAATTGGCCCTAGTGTGTGCTTGGTGTGTTTGTGTGTGTCCTGTGGTGGGTTGGCACCCTGCCCGGGATTGGTTCCTGCCTTGTGCCCTATGTTGGCTGGGATTGGCTCCAGCAGACCCCCGTGACCCTGTGTTTGGATTCAGCGGGTTGGAAAATGGATGGATGGATGGTTTTGTGAATATTTGCTGGAAATTGCTGGATTTGCCTTATGTTCTTATACTCTGCTGCTCCTTTTGATTCTTTAACACTGTGGTTTCTTTTTTTTTTCTCATTAACTAATTTTGTGTCCTCAAGACCTGGAATCACCTTGGGGTGGCTGCTTGGGGTTTCCAACATTCAGATTTGTGGCAGTCAGTCATCCTATCCATCTAACAATCAACCCACTATGTGTTGCCCGCTTCGGAGCAATGTTGTTTGCTTTAAGTGTGAATCAGCTTGGTTATGTTGAGTACTGTGTAATGTGAGCAGCTCAGTGGTGTGGAGGTTGGCATGGCTGCCTTACACCTCCAGAGTTCTGGATCAAAGACATCTTATCTGACAACTGACCTAAGTGAGTGAGAGTGCCTGAGTGACCCTTGTGATGGACTGACAAGGCATCCTAGGCTGGTACCTGCCCTGCTTATAATGCTGTGAGGGCTGGCAGGACTTAAAATAGATGAGTCAATGAGCTCTGTGAGCACATAACGATAACCACATGAGTAAGACTGGAAGGTCTTATAAGGCACTCTTTGCTATTGGAATAGGCTTAGCCTTGCTGTAAGTTATCAAAGAAGTACTTTCAACTTTTTAATTGCTTTTACTTTAAAGAAAAAGGAATAACAGTGGACTTGCTGGATTTTTCTTCTTGTGTATTGGACCCCTTGCTTTTTTTTTTGAGTGACCTTTGTTGGCTATCCTGCCTGTGTCTTCCATATGTTTTTTTTTTCTGGTTAGGGATACCAATTTCCTCCAAAACCCCAAAGATGCCAAGTTTATGGGCTGGCATGGAACTGTGTCCTGTATGGACTGTCAACTCATCCAAACTTGGATTTCTGGTGATCCCTGTAGGTCTCAAAAAAATGAAGGATAGATGAGCTAAGCACATTTTCTCATCTACTTTGTGAGAGCTCCATGGACTTATAAAGTCTGCCCTAACAAGCTGGCCAGCTTCCAGCAAGACTGAGAAGATCCTTGTGGGGAAACTCATTTGACCCCAGAATTCTGGGTTTATTAATAAGGGTGCATTGGCACTGATGAGACTTGAATGGAAAACGGAAAGTGACATCGGGAATGCATGAAGCCAGCAAGGGGTACAGAAAACTGGAGGTGGAAGTGAGGCTGGTGAAAGGCAGGCAGGTCACCGTTACACAAACTTACAAGTGGATTATTTAAGAGGCGCTCTTCTTGACCCTGACAACAGAAAGGCAGAAGAGCTCAGGTTTCATATTAGAGAACTTAAATGAAGACACAGTCAGCAAATTTGGGACTCAGCAGCAATCCGATTACTCTGTGTCATTCATCCAGCCACTTGTGACAAGTTAAAAGTGTTTGATGTTTTATAACATTTCCTGACAGCAGCAATAAAAGCTCAAGCAGGAAAGATGAAATGTATCCCATAGACCCAAGGTTACAAAAAAAGGAGGCTTGTTGTTGACATTCTCTGGCAGCTAGGAGGCATACAAGGAGTGGATCAAATCAACTTCAAGTGAATGGTACAGAAGTTGGGGTCCTGGTACATAACAGTATACATACAGTGTAACCGACAACCAGTGGGTCTTTAAAATATGTTAGATAGATAGATAGACAGACAGACAGACAGACAGACAGACAGACAGACAGACAGACAGACAGACAGACAGACAGATAGATAGATAGATAGATAGATAGATAGATAGATAGATAGATAGATAGATAGATAGATAGATAGATATGTAAGGCACTATATCATAGATATGCATAGATACAGTTCCTATAAAATGTCCTTAATACTCGTCCCCTAAATTTCCACTAATGTCCTTGACTATGTGATTCACCAGTAAACTGAAAGCCTTGGAGGATTTTGAAGACTTGGGTAAGATCATTGTGTAGTCCCCTCTAGATTTAATTCTCTGAGTGATCAGCCTCCGGACTGTGACTTGGCCACTCCAGGTCATTCACATTGTTGTTTTTCAGCCATTCCTCTATAGCTTTGTCTTTATGCTTAGAGTCATTGTGTTACTAGTAAATAATTCTTCTACCAAGGTAAAGGCTTCTTCCAGACTGCATTACCTTTTTCTCAAAGAATCCCTCATATATTGCTGCATTAATTTTCCCTTCACACGTTTTCCAGAGCCTGTTGCAGAGAAGCATTAGTACAGCCTGATGCTGCCAATGTCATGCTTGTCAGAGAGATATGTATTGCATTTATCATTCCAACAGCCCTCATAATAAAGCAGGTGTAGTAAAAAAATGCATTTTATTTTTCATTCCAACAGACGGTGCATCACAACCATTTTTAGAAATATAATGCATCACATTTACCATTCCAATAGAGGGTACATTACAAAACATTAACATTTGTTTTATGAATCCTATAACAAATGGCATATAACACAGACATGTGCATTGCATTTTTCATTCCAACAGATGGCATATCTCAAAAATTAACACTGCTATTATGAATTTATACCAAATGACACATAATGGAGAAATATACATTGCATTTATCATTCCAAAAGATGGTACATCATAAATATTTACACTTGGTTTATGAATCCCGTAGCAAATGGCATATAACAGAGACATATATGCATTGCATTTGCCATTCCAATAGATGGCATATTACAAGCATTAACACTTGTTTTATGAATCCCATAACAAATGGCATATAACACAGACATGTGCATAGTATTTTTTCATTCCAAAAGATGGCACATCAGAAACATTAACACTACTATTATGAATTCACACCAAATGACACATAATGGAGAAATATACATTGCATCTATCATTCCAAAAGATGGTGCATCATTAACACATGTTTTACGAATCCCACAGCAAATATCATATAACAAAAACATATGCATTGTATTTGTCATTCCAACAGATGGCACATCACAAACATTAACACTGCCTTTACTAATTTCATATCAAAAGGCATATAGCAGAGACATAGGAAATACATGGTGTAGTGCAAACATTAGTTTGATTTCAGCCAAATCTCAGACAGGTAGCACAGCTAGTTTAAAATAAAACATATAACCCGGTCTTTGCTCTTTATTTCCTCAAAACATAGTGTTTATCTTTAATTGCTTTTCTTTTGCAGATTAATAACAAATCAACAGTGGCCTAGTGTTTCTCCGTACAGTCCGGCCGGAAAACCTTGTGAATATACCAAAGTGAGCAGGTGAAACATCACAACTAAGAACTCCAAATTATCCGAAAGCAGATGAATGCAGCAATACCAGCCGCATACAAACATTTCTTTGACCGTGATCATGTAGGGTTGGCATTGCCGTGTAGGGGGCGCTCGCACCTTCGGACACATGACCTCATTTTCAGCTGAATGTGTTGTGTGTTTTAACCCCTTCAAAAATGGCAGAGCTTTTAGTAATGCCGTTCTCCTCTCCGTTGAGTGCTGCAACGAAGATGCACACCCACTCAAGCGTGCCCTCTAAATAATACATGCAGGACAAAGTGCAGGCTGAGAACTTTGAAAGGGTTGTGTTCTCTTCTAAACTTTAGTGATGCCCTCCTACTTGACCCCTGAGTGGTCTCCCCTGAGGCTACTCCAGTACATTCCAGCACTTGCACCTGAGTATTGAAACCCCCTGCCTTAACTCCACAGAAAGGGCTGTGGCTTTTATACCTGAGAAATAACAGAAGTCGGAGACAAGGAGAAGCCTCCAAAGAGCCGAGGAGGGGATTAGTCTGACAGGGCCGGCAGCTGCCTTCTATTGGATTCCCTGTCAGCATCCGGAGGCTCGTCAAATGGATCCTATCCACATGATAAATTGGACGGCTGACTCCCGAGCCCTTTTGCACAAAGGCTAAATTACTGCCATTGATTGTAGGGCCTGGGCTCTCAGGCGAAGGCAAAGATCAGTCATCTTGTTAAAAGAGGATTATTGGGTTGTTTTTATCTTGTTACACACGGAAGTTAAAACAGTTCGAAGCTCAGGAGCCCTAACTAGCCCGTCAACTCCACGCTTCAGGTTTGTCCTGCTGGGCTCCTGCTTTTTATTTTCTCTATGCAAGTAACGGAGTCAACTCAGAGGGTATGAAAGTTCTAGGATGGCAGTGCCTCTTCGTCCATGTGAGTTCATAGGCGTCACACCAGGAACTGTGGAGATGGTCCTCCCAGTCTGTCAGGGCCTATAAACAAAGTTCTCATCTACCAGGACATGGAGTGGTCCTCCATGACACCTAAAATGGAAAACGTTAGCAGTCACCTTATACACTCTTATACACTTGGGAGGTAGCCAAAAAATATACGTTTTTTTCTTTCTTTTTTTTTATTTCCCATAATTCTTTACTTATGGAGTACTTTATTTTCTGACATGATGGGAATCACAATTTTGGTGAAACAGGCTATTTGGACATGATGAGAGTGACATCTTGCTAGCTATCTTGTTTACGAGTGAGTCATGCAGTAATACACGTCTGATGTCTGTTGAAAAATAATCTCTTTGAAAGAATCTCCATTTCTTAAGCAATTTAACAGAAAAAATGAATAGTTCTAGTTACTTTAAGACCTTCCATTTGCTTTGCACTGTGATTTGGTTATCAATATCTGCTTTTTCATGTTTGACCCCACTAGTTAATTTCTCTTCTCCATGTTGATCTATTACACATAAATTAAGATGGTTGTGACACTTCTGGGATGCATTATTATGTTTATAGCAGCAATGCTGAGCAGAACTTAGACTGACCTCCGGCAGTTCACCACACTGCAGATCATCAGACTGAGAGGCTTCATGGCGTGAGTCCACAGAAATTCAGTTGGTGACGAGGATGGGATTTGCATTATGAATGGATGGAGTGTAACATCATTCTGGACCAAAATCTTTAAATGCCTTTCAGACAGCCTTGGTGCCAAGCTGTGTTTGGTGGACTTCGAGATGGGCTTAAAGTGGGATTAATAAAGTATCTATATATCTATCTATCTATCAAACTGTAATGGCCTTTACTACACTATTAGCATGTAGATTTATTTTGCTCAACTGGAAAAATCCTAACTCACCTATTCTAAGTCAGTGGGTAACTGATGTTATATACTATGTGAAACTGGAAAAAATCAAATTCTCTCTGTTCCAAGCTTTTTTAAAACCTGGCAGGATCTAATCTATATATATAAAATCCCTATGTGCGTCCAGGTGTCCGTGTGTGGGTGTCTTCTGATGAAGTGCGCATGTGCGGGGCACGGTGCGACGCGCGATATTGCTGTCAGAGAAAGTTAGAGGTGTTTTACGGAAATACAAACCAGTATTACTGCGAGAGGAAATTAAAGGTACACAATACAGTGACACATATTACAGCCACATACAAGCCAGTATTACTGTCAGAGGAGATTAAAGGCATATTACCGACGCGCACGCCTGTATTACCGCCAGAGAAAATTAAAGGTATATTACGGACGTACAAGCCAGCAGACATACACGACGGTATCCTTCAATAAGGGCGCGCACAAAAAGCCCTTATTCGCCGCGCTCAATTGAGGTCGCCCTTTTGAAGCTCACCTTTTTGTGCGCGCCCTTATTGAATAGAGCCGTACAAGACAGTATTACTGTCACAGAAAATTAAAGACACACAATACACGGCGGCAGCCCACGAAGAACGGTCAGCTCAGCAAGTAAACATCAACAAAAGAAAGGCTGAAAGAAAGAAAAATACGACCAACAAAAAGAATGAGATCAAAGTCCCTTGCCATTTAATATAGACTGTTCCTACTAATGTTTATGCACTACTGTTCTAGCGCCCGTTATTGTAACGGGCTAAATGACTAGTCAATAATAATATTTTAGATTAAGCTCTTATATTGAGGAGAAAGGCTCCTTTTTCTCTTTACTACTCTCAGTAGTTTTACTTTGGCTGTTGGCCTTCCCCTCTTTCTCATGGGTGGGACTTGAATTGAATTTAGTTTTGTTAAGTTTGACTTGTTTGTTATCGCACAAGGCTTGGGGTCATACCCAGCCGGGACGCCTGGAAGGACCGAGAGGTGGCGTATTTATCCTCCGGGCCACGAGGGGGCAACCACCCTGGAGCAATAGAAGGCCACGGAAGGGGAACAGGGAGGCTGAAGCCCGTTGGGGCCCGTATCCACCACCAGGGGGTGCCCCAAGCCTCATGGAGCCCGGGACATATTTACTTCCGCCACACTCCTGAAAAACGATCCTTCCAGTGACATCCGAAGTGCTTCCGGGTGCTCTCCTGACTCTTCCGCCACACCAGGAAGTGACGTCAGGTAGAGCACCTGGAGCTCATCCGGGTAAGGATAAAAGGGGCCGCCTCCCTCCAATCAGGGAGTTGGAGTCGGGAGCAGGAGCAGGACGAAGCTCCTGGAGAGAGAGGACAGGTTGCCCAGGGACATTGAGAGAAAGGTCCAGAGTAACTGTGATTGGAGGCAAGAAGCACAGTGTGTTGTGCGGGACAGTTGAGTTGTGTGTTGGAGAACAGAGAAAATAAACGTGCTTTTGATAAAGATGCGGTGTCTGTCTGATGGTGTCCGGGTAAGTCTCACATTGTATGGAATGTTACTTGCTTTTAATCCACATTACTAACCGAGAATGCTAAACCGGATGGACGCAGGGACATCCGGCCATGGGCCGTAGCCGCAAAAAGACGTACTGCGCAGGCGCCCCAAGAAATGAGGCGCCGCGAGAGGCGGCCGCGACCACAGAAAAGCCGCGACCACAGAAAAAAGGAGTGAGCACAGAAAAAAGGAGTCAAAGAAATGAGGCGCCGCGACCACAGAAAAAAGGAGTCAGCACAGAAAAAAGGAGTCAAACGCAGGCGACGCACACAGCGCCGCACGAAAGCCATTGCACACGAAACTAGCACACAAAAAAAAAGAAGCCGCTCGCACCCCACAAATCCCACACCCACCTCCAAGCCCCCCCCCCCCCCCCCCCCCCTACAAGCAACGGACGGGACATACACAAAGAGGATGATTCAACAAGCCCCTGGCACACAAAAAAAAAGAACCTGCAACCCCCCCCCACAAGCAACGGACGGGACACACACAAAGAGGAGGACTCAACAAGCCCCTGGCACACAAAAAGAAAGAAGACGCTCGCGCCCCACCAATCCCACCACCCCCTCCAAGCAACATCCCGACCCCCTCCCCCCCCCCCAGACGCCGGCAAAGCACACAGTGCCGCAAGAATCCCATTGCACACGAAACGGGACGCACACAAAGAGGAGGATTCAACAAGTTCCTACCACACCAAAAAAAAGAAGCCGTGACCGCCACACCAAGCCCATTAGAGACGAAACGGGACAGACTACGGACATGGCACACGAAACGTTCACAACAACGACGATTCAGACCCACAAACACACTAACATCAATAAGAAGTGACACCCAAAGCCCCATTTCTAAAGGAACCATCCGCAGACACCTGCTAAACGATTGCGCCACTTAGCTGACAACGCATTCAATAATGAGTCCACTATTGAGGAAAATTCATTGGGATTAATGAATGTCATT
Source organism: Erpetoichthys calabaricus (assembly GCF_900747795.2). NCBI lineage: Eukaryota > Metazoa > Chordata > Cladistia > Polypteriformes > Polypteridae > Erpetoichthys > Erpetoichthys calabaricus. The sequence continues at coordinate 44,059,022 of NC_041411.2, read as the reverse complement.
TGCAATCATTGTCATTCACTTAACTTCCCTAAAGAAACAACTGGCAATACAAGTAATGAATTTACACGTTGTTGTCAAAAGGGTCAGATTAGACTGCCTCCTTTACATTCATATCCTGAATATCTACAGAAGCTTCTAACTAACGATGTACCTGAAAGTAAAAACTTTATCAACTGCATTAGATCCTACAATTGTTCATTTGCTTTTGCATCTACCGGAGTAAATATCAAGCCACCAAAAGGCAATGGCCCATACTGCTTTCGCATATGTGGACAAATATTGCATCGCATTGGAACAGTACACCCTGAAACAAATCAACAACGCAAATATGCACAAATCTACACACAAAGCCCCATTTCTAAATGAACCGTCCGTATTAAACATATGTCATCTCAACACGTTCACACTATGCAGCATAGGTGGATCTCATTACAATGTGGCACTATTAACCGTTCAACCGCAGAAAAGGCTCCATATTAACAGTGAGTGCGATCCTCCTTAGTACTTATCCATATTTCTCACGCTCAAGAACAAACAAGTCATAAATTCACGATCACGAGTACAAAACGATACGGCTCGGATAACAGGACCAAACACAATTCACACTATGCAGCATAGGTGGATCTCATTACAATGAGGCACTATTAACCGTTCAACCACAGAAAAGGGTCCATATTAACAGTGAGTGTGATCCTCCTTATTACTTATCCATATTTCTAACGCTGAAGAACAAACAATTCATGAATTCACGATCACGGGTACAAACTGATACGGCTCGAGTAACGGGACCAAACACACGAACCCGCATGAAAAAAAACAATACACGTCGGCTCCAACGCGCTTCTGAAACTCTGGAAGAAAAAATGTCTCGGCTCCAAAAACGCAAAGCTCAACTAACACAGTTACAGAAACGAACCCAAATGGACAGACACACTGAACGTGGACGCATGCAGCGCGCGTCTCACAGTACTGCATCGACACAGGCACGGCTTCAAAACGAAACACCTCCCGTCTCAGACATACAGAAACGGCAGCGAGGGGACAAAATAAATAAACACAGACGTCTACACCGCGCATCTCAAATGCCGGAAAACAAGCAGGCAAGGCTCCAAAAAGAGAAAGCTCAACTGACCGACATACAAAAACGGGCAAGGCTCAATACAAACAATGCACGCCGTAAACTACAATGGGCTTCTCACACCTCACAGGCAAATCGATTACAGCTCCAAAACAACACGTCCCAAATACTGGACATACAACGACGCGACTCTCAAACGGCACAAGCAAAACATACACGTCACGGACATCAACGACAGACACCTGCTAAACGATTGCGCCAGTTAGCTGACAACGCGTTCAATAACGAGTCCACTTTTCAGGAAAATTCATTGGGATTAATGAATGTCATTTGAAATCATTGTCATTCACTTAACTTTCCTGAAGAAACAACTGGCAATAAAAGTAATGAATTTACACGTTGTTATCAAAACGGTCAAATTAGACTGCCTCCTTTACATTCATATCCTGAATATCTACAGAAGCTTCTAACTAACGATGTACCTGAAAGTGAAATCTTTATGAACTGCATTAGATCCTACAAGTCGATATCCACTATGAACATTAACAGTGGCACTGCACATGACATCCATCTTGCAAAACTGTTAATTATTGATGAATGTACAATGGCATCCACTCACTTACTCAACACCATTCATAAACTTCTACAAACGTTGATGAATAATAATCTTCCCTTTGGAGGAAAGGTACTTTTATTACGAGGAGATTTTAGACAGTGCTTAGCTATTGTTCCACATTCCATGCGCTCAGCTATTGTTCAGTGCACTTTAAAATACGCAGACAATTGGCATTGCTTTCAAAAGATACAGTTAGTACAAAACATGCGATGTCCACATCCAGATCATAACAATTGGTTATTACAACTGGGAGATGGTACACTCACCAATACAGATAGACTTCACCCAGATATTATTACAATTCCTCAAGCCTTTATCTGCGCCAACTTAGTTACAGACAGATTTGGAACAGCAATCTCATTAGACCAAATGCCCCTTTTAACACAACGCACTATGTTATGTCCAAAAAATATTAATGTGGAAAACATAAATACCCAAGTCATTGCATTACTTCCTGGAGAGACACAACTCTTTCTAAGCTCTGACAAACTTGACTCTGATCACGACAATAACCATCTTCATTGACATTACAAGTTCTGAGCTGGAATTACCTTTTACACTTAAACGGCGTGTACAAAGCAATTTTCCAATAAACCTTTACACTGTGCCACACATTTTATTGTTTGCTTTCTATTTGCATCATCTACACCTTCACACTATTCTATATCTCATTCATACATCACGCTCTTTCTCATTCCCAACACCAGGGGTTGGCGAACGAAGCGAGCAGGGGGTGGAGCCCCCTAGTAAATTCAATAAAATAAAAAAGGAAATTTAATGGGTGGAGTGTCGAGGAGTCACAAAAAAAGGTACGGATTGACACAAAGAGAGATCAGCTGACAGCGCACTGCTTTCAATGTTCAGAGACGGTCTCTGTGCAGCTGACTGATGGAGTTACTTATTTAAGTCACGCTACAAGGAGTTCAATTCTGAGCCAAATCCTGTAAATTCGGGATAGCAGCAGTTCACCACAGTGGAAATCTTTAAACTGAGATGATTTGTCGTGTGAGTCCACAGTTATTCACTTGGTGACAAGGATGAGATTTGCATTGTGGATGGGTGGAGTGTAGTGGAAACACTGAGCAGAAAAGGTGGGAGCTGACACTGAGAGAGATCCGCTGACACACCAGGAATTGTTTAGTGATGATCTCAGTGTGGATGACTATTAGAGTTTCTCCTTTAGCTCACACTATCATGAGTTCACTTCTGTGCCAGATATCATCAGTTCACATCTTACCAACACAGTGCAACATGAGCTGCTTCACAATGTGAGTCTACAGCAATGCAATACTCAATCAGAAAAGAGGCAAAAAAAGTCACCAGGAGATGAAAAATAATGACTTTGTTTTCCTGCTGAAGATTTGGCTACCTGGAAAATTCTTGTCCCTTAGGTTATTAACTAGGGCTCCATATTACAGAATCACCTGTTGACACCAGAGAGGACTACAGGATCCATATGGCCCCAGGGCTTCTACACAGCATGCACATCTCAGAAGTGATTTCTAGATAGATAGATAGATAGATAGATAGATAGATAGATAGATAGATAGATAGATAGATAGATAGATAGATAGATAGATAGATAGATAGATAGATAGATAGATAGATAGATAGATAGATAGATAGATAGATAGATAGATAGATAGACAGATAGATAGATAGTGTGGCACGCGGCTGGGGGTGGCACCCAGCCGGGACACCCAGGAAGACAGGAGGAGGGCTCATGCCTCCTCCAGACCACGAGGGGGCGACCGCCCTGGTTCCTTTGGGGGCCACGGGTGCAGGGCTTGGAAGCCCAACCCTGTAGGGGCCTGTGATCTCCGCCAGGGGGCGCCCCCATGCTTGAAGGACCCGGAACCCCAACACTTCCGCCACACAAGGAAGTGCTGGGGGGAAGAAGACTGGGAACACCCGGAGGGCTTCCGGGAACACAGCCGGCACTTCTGCCACACAGGGGAGTGTCTAGGGAGTGTTAGGGATCACCTGGATCCCATTCCGGTACTTATAAAAGGGGCCGCCTCCCTGCAAAGGAGGACTGGAGTCGGGTGAGGAGTGGACAAGGTTTCGAGGCAGGAGAGAGGAGGCGGCCTGACGAGCAGGCAGAGACTGAAAGAGAGCCTGGACTTTGGGGAGATTGGTGCTGGAGGCACTGGGTTTGTGCATTTGGACTTGTAAATATTGAAAATAAACGTGTGGTGGACTTTAAAAGGGTGTCCATCTGTCTGTGTCCGGGCTACTTCTCACAATAGATAGATAGATAGATAGATAGATAGATAGATAGATAGATAGATAGATAGATAGATAGATAGATAGATAGATAGATAGATAGATAGATAGATAGATAGATAGATAGATAGATAGATAGATAGATAGATAGATAGATAGATAGTGCGGCACGCGGCTGGGGGTGGCACCCAGCCGGGACACCCAGGAAGACAGGAGGAGGGCTCATGCCTCCTCCAGACCACGAGGGGGCGACCGCCCTGGTTCCTTTGGGGGCCACGGGTGCAGGGCTTGGAAGCCCAACCCTGTAGGGGCCTGTGGTCTCCGCCAGGGGGCGCCCCCATGCCTGAAGGACCCGGAACCCCAACACTTCCGCCACACAAGGAAGTGCTGGGGGGAAGAAGACTGGGAACACCCGGAGGGCTTCCAGGAACACAGCCGGCACTTCTGCCACACAGGGGAGTGTCTAGGGAGTGTTAGGGATCACCTGGATCCCATTCCGGTACTTATAAAAGGGGCCGCCTCCCTGCAAAGGAGGACTGGAGTCGGGTGAGGAGTGGACAAGGTTTCGAGGCAGGAGAGAGGAGGCGGCCTGACGAGCAGGCAGAGACTGAAAGAGAGCCTGGACTTTGGGGAGATTGGTGCTGGAGGCACTGGGTTTGTGCATTTGGACTTGTAAATATTGAAAATAAACGTGTGGTGGACTTTAAAAGGGTGTCCATCTGTCTGTGTCCGGGCTACTTCTCACAATAGATAGATAGATAGATAGATAGATAGATAGATAGATAGATAGATAGATAGATAGATAGATAGATAGATAGATAGATAGATAGATAGATAGATAGATAGATAGATAGATAGATAGATAGATAGATAGATAGATAGATAGATAGATAGATAGATAGATAGATAGATAGATAGATAGATAGATAGATCATGTCATCGCCCATCCTAGGACTTGTTCTCTGGTTTGCAGGAAAAATGGAAGAGGTCATTATCACACGCTTTCTCCATGCTTTGGAGGAATTAGGTGGATAGGATTGGTGAGCTTTGTTGGGCTAAATCTCATCAAAATAATTCTCTAATGTTCTAGAATAACTAGGGGGCTCCGCCCCCTGCTCGCTTCGCTCACCAACCCCTGGTTTTGGGTAACCCAAAATACTTTGATCTATGTATGAGATATATTGGAGTGTAAAGGTGCAGATGACGTACATAGGAAGTAAAGAATACATAGTATGGCACATTACAAAGATTTATTCGAATATTTCTTTATACACAACATTTGTAGTAAAGATGGCGTGTTGTCCTTGAATGAGTTCTCCTTGGTATGGAGTATTTATAACCTTAACCTTAATGTCAGATGAACGCCGAACTCTTGAGAAGGCTACATAAAGTTGTTCATGTCCAAATACAGGGTCAGAGAGGTATATACCAACTCTGTCCATGGTCCATCCTTGGGATTTGTTGATTGTCATGGCGAATGCAGGTTTAATGGGAAATTGGCGTTGTTTAAGTGTGCAATCAAAACAGTATTGTTAGTATGTGATCCTGTAAGTACATTTGCTTCAATAACATTGTCTGTCATGGTGTTGATGAGTAATCGTGTACCGTTGCATAAATCTTGTTTAGTATTAAGGTTTCTTAATAGCATGACTATTGTTCCGACCTTAAGGTTAAGACTGTGTTGTTGCAATCCGGCAGGGTTAATAGTGTTTAAATATTCCAAGGGGAAATTAAGATGCTCATTTGGAGCCGAGAGTGTTTTGCCTCCGCTGCTTCAGACGCGCGCTGTAGGATTCTGTACGTTTAACACGGAGCGATCGTTAATTGTTATTATCTATCTGGTGACGTGTCTGTGTTTTCTGTGGTTGTACTGTTAATATTGTATTACTGTAATGTGATTCACATATGCTGTGTAGTCCAGACGTTTCTTAGAGAACGGGAGTTCCTAACGGCCATATATAACGAAAACAATAGTTCAGCCCTACCTATGAAATGTAATCCCCCGGGATTTGGTGTAAAGCGTTCAGCGGTTTGTACAATCCCAAGCAGCACATTATTCCTAACTTCACTCCGCAGCAGTGCCACCCACAATATGGCGGTGACGCCTGCGCCTTCCGTACTATCTCAGTTTTGACTATGCTGTGTAGTGTGGACGTTTGCGGCATCGGTACTCTCTCCGGTTTGACTTTGGGCGGGGCGCCGAATCCTGTTATGTTTGTTTGTTCTGTGGCCGTGTCGTTAGGTATGGGCTTGTTGTTTTTTTTGCTATTTCCATTAGTTGAGCTATATTGTGTTTGAATCTGGTGTAAAGCGTTCAGCGGTTTGTACAATCCCAAGCAGCACATTATTCCTAACTTCACTTCGTAGTAGTGCCACTCACAACATGGTGGTGACGCCTGCGCCTTCCATACTATCTCGGGTTTCACTATGCTGTGTAGTGTGGACGTTTGTGGCATCCGTACTCTCTCCGGTTTGACTTTGGGCGGGGTGCCAAATCCTGTTGTGTTTGTTTGTTCCTGTTATACTGTTAATACTGAGTGTTTTCTGTGGTTGTACTGTTAATGATGCATCACTGTAATGTGATTTACATATGCTATATGGTTTGGACGTGTGAGGATGCCGTACGTTTAACACGGAGAGTTCGTTGTAGGCGCCTGCGTTCATTGATTCTATCCAGGCGGGCTCGTGGTTTACCATTCTCGGTTACTTTCACACGCCTTCCGTACTATCTTTGTGGACCTGTGGGGCCTCTGTAGGTGTGTTAGAAGCGCGTGGACCACGCTGTGTAGTGTGGTCGTTCAGTTCAGAAGCGCGTTGAAGGCGCATGCGCCTTTCGTGCTTTCACGCGCCTTCCGTACTATCTTTGTGGACCTGTGGGGCCTCCGCAGCCTCTTCCGTTTGACTCTGGGGTGCAGCGCAGAATCCGCTTTTTTGTGTGGCTGTGTCGTTAGTCGTTAGCGATGGGCGCGTTGTTGTTTCATTTCTCATTCACGTTAGTTGAGCTCTTTCATTTTTGGGCCGTGACTCCTTCGTTTTTGCGCTTGCAGTTTATGAGACGCGCGCTGTAGGCGCCTGCTCACTATGTCTCATGGTCCCATCGCCATGTACCTGTGTCCATGCCTTCCGGTTTACCATTCTCGGTTAGTAATATGGATTCTTCATATGTCTTGATTCTCTAATAAAAGCTGCATTGACACATTTGGGGCCTATTCTTCTAGGTCAATAAGCAAGATGCTGAAGAAGCTCAAGGGTGCTCATTTTCTTGTTTGCTGACATTTAGACCCTGTGACCAATCTGTCAGCTGCTTCAACCCAGGTCCCTGTAGCTTCTTCTGCTTGTTTAATTTTAGTAATATTCTGGTCACTGCGGCAGTACCAGGACATCTACATGATTAGCTCTCAACAGTATGAACAAGAAGAAGGAAGGTGAGGGCCTCACGCATGATGGCTTTGTGGTCCACTTCAATCCACTTCAGCTAATAGCAGGCAAACGCTGGAAATTAAAAGAGCTCCTCACTAATCCTGCATAAATCCTCCAAGCTTTGTAAAGCTCACCAAGTCCTCCCACCTTCATCTCAGCTACAGAAACATAAAGGCATTAGACAGGCAACGAGCGCTCCGTGTAATTATGATGAATCGAGGTTAATCTTTTGTTGTGGTACGGCACTGGCCGCTCCCCCCGACTCCTAGCCCGCGATAATTCCTATGGCTCAGATGAAGCAGCCATCACTCTCACTTCCCTTCTCCCTTTCCCTCTCCCTCTGTCTCTTGACAGAGCTGTAATGAGATCCAAAAAACAAAGGACTGCCGTGCTTGTTGCCTCCTGCCACTCCAGCAGGCATGTCAAAGAAACGCTTCTTTGAGAAAAAAAACATTCATTATCTTGTGATGATGCCAGTGGCGCCTGCCATCTGGGGCGAGTAAATGACTGAGTGAGTGAGTCGTACTGGACAAGTGGAGCAGAGGCACAAGCAGCCGACATGCTGGGCACTAGTGGGCAATGCAGCTTGTCCAGTCTTGCAGGCCAAAGGACAGTTCTGCAAAGTCATGGCAATCACACCTTTATTTGAAGACATGTTACCTTGTAGTGAGAAAGATCAGCAACATACAAATCAAAGACTCATCATCCGTTCAGCCATTCATGCATTTGCTCAGTTTGATCCACTTGCTGATCTCTTGGTTGATGTGCATGTCAGTCAGGTGTTTGGCTTACATTGCCGGTCAGGTAGATTCAATTCCTGTTAATTTGATTGGTCTGATTGGTCACGTGAATGTTGGAAGGATGGACAGAATGCCTGATTGATTGACTAACTCTCAGTAACTGACTGATTTGTAGCTTGGTGGCGAACCAGGTGACGATCTGACTTACTGATTTATCGGTCAACTCGTATGAAGGCATCAAACTATTTGAATGACTATTTTTGATTGTTGGGTGTTAGAACAATTGAAAAATTGATAGGTTAATTGACTGGTTTGTGATTGACCATGTCACCTGGTGACTGAGTGATTGTCTGACTTCTAGGTTAGTGGTAGACCAGTTGCCTAACCGACTGATATAGTCATTCACTAATTGTTAGTGGATCGGTTAATTGATTGGTTGGTGGCAGACCAGGACACCGATTCATTGACTCATTTGCCAGTTTGTAGGTTGGTGGTGGACCAGTTGACTAATTGAATAATCCATTAAAGATTGATTGATTGATTGGTTAACTAAATGGTAACTGATTAATGCATTGGTTGATATTTAGTAGGCTGTTGTTAGTCCAATATAATCAAGTGATTGAGTGGTTGGTGGTGGACCAGGTCATCAGTTGATTGAATGATTTGCTGATTTGTAATTTTATCAGTTGACCGACTAAATAAACTGGCTAATTCGACAACTGGTAGGTGGTAGGAGAAATGGTCAAATAATTGATTGATGTATTGATTCATTGGATGATTGACTCATTAGCAGTAGACAAGTTTGTCAACTCATTAATTCATTCATTTATTTATGCAGCTTGGTGGTGAACCAGGTGACTAACTGGTAGGTTAATCGCGATCAGTTGATCGTCCGATTGTGTGCTGGTTTGGCAGTTTGTTGTTAATAAATCAGATGTGATTAATTGATCAGTAGTTTGGTCCTAGACTAGCTGACAAATTGACATTTTGAAGGATTGATTAGATGATGATAAACCAGGGTTGACGATTCCTTACATGATTTGCCACTTAGTAGATTGGTGGTAAATCAGTTGACAAAATGACTGATTGATGAATTCTCTACTTGGTAGGTAGAAGATCAACTGATTAACGGATAGATTGATTCACAGGAAGCTTGGTTTAAGGCCTGCCCACTTACTGATGCATTGATTCCTTGATTCATTCATTTATAGCTTGGTGGTGAACCAGTTGATAAACTGAGAGGTGGATAGAAGATCAGTCGATCAATTGAAGGTTTCATGTGTTGGTTGTTAGACCAATTTTGACTAATGTGATTAATTGGATTGATTAGTTGATGGTGTTAGACCAGCTGACTATCCAATATATTGAGAAATTGATTGGTCGGTGATAGACCAGGTAACCCCATCCATAAATGATTTGATGAAATCAAATCAGTTGACTAAATGACTGATTGATTAATTCATTCATCGATAGGAGGTACATGAGCTGATTGCTTGCTTAATAAATTGGTTGCCTGGCTTTAGACTTAGTCACTACCCTGATTGATGAATTCCCTGCCTGATTGATTAACTGGGTTGTAGGTTAAAGGCAGGCCAGTTGACAAACTGACTTACTGATTCATTGATCGACTAATTCTCTAACTTGTACGAAAGAAGCATACAAAGATGCTTCTGGAACAACTGACGAATCGATAGATCGATTGGTTTATGGTAGACTAAATCACCCACTGACTGAACAATTAGCTGATTTGTAGGTTAGTGACAGATCAGTTCCATAACTACCTGATACGTTACTTCACTTATTGGTAGGTGGGAAACTGAATGATCAACTTATCAGTTGATTTATTGGTTGGTGGTAGTTGATTTATTGGTTGGTGGTAGACCACCAGGACATCAATTCAGTGACTCATATGCCGACTTGTAGGTTTGTGGTTGACATTTGACTAACTGACTAGATGACCAGTAATTCACTTACTGGTAATTGTCCACTATTTGGTAATATGCTGTTAGTCCAATCGAATAAACCGGTTGAATGGCTGGTGGAAGACCAGGTCATCAGTTGATTGAATGATTTTCTGATTTCTAATTTTAGTGATTAATAAGCTGAGTCATTGGTAAATTCAGTAATTGGCAAGTGGCTGAGTGGATGATCAGTTCATAAACTAATGTTTTGATTTACTCATTCAGTCATTCATTGGTGGATTGACACATTAGTGGTAGACTAGGTTGCCAATTGATTAACTAATTCATTTGTTTGTAGCTTGGAGCTGAACCAGTTGACTAACTGGTAGGTTGGTAGCTGAGTAGATGATCAACTAATAGATGACAGGTTGATTTGCAGATGGATTGTCGTTAGTCCAATCAAATGAACTGGTTATGGTTGGTGGTAGGCCAGGTCAGCAGTTGATTGAAGGGTTTGCTGTTTTCTGATGAATTGATTCACTTATTTGTAGCTTGGTGGTGAACCAGTTGACTAACTAGAAGGTTGATAGCTGAGTAGTTGATCAACTGATTGTTTGATGTTCTTATAATTTGTTGGTAGACCAAACAGATGATTGATTAATTGATCAGTAGTTTGCTTTTAGACCTCTCCACTGACCGAATGGTCAACTGACTGGTAGATCAGTGGTAGGCCAGACCACTAACTGCTTTTTTTTAATTAGTTGGTTCACAGAACCTGCTTGATCAATCGATTGACTGATAAACCCCAATCATCAAATGAAGATGTCCTGATGAGTTTACTTACCCCTCTCATACCTCATGGATTACCTTTCTTTAATCTAGGAGAGTCCAACTCAGTTCCTGATTTCATGGGTTCTCTTCTGTTTTTAATTCTTCAATCAGTATTCAGTTATTGCTGCTAACAGTGCAGTGCTTTTGTGGCCTGAATTTGAATTCTTGATTTGGAACATTCAATAAGAAGTGAATTTTTAAGTTCTATCAATTAAAAAAGTGATGTTAGTAAAAAAGAAACCAAAAGCAAACTTGGCAAATTTGCACCAACAATCACAAAGTATCTTTGCCAATGACATACTGAAAGCAACACAAGAAGAAAGAAGTAAAGGACTGAGAAGTACTAGCCTGCACTAATCCACAAAAACTGATCATGCTATAAGAAACTAAAAATCTAAATCCCAGGAAAATAAACCATCAAACAAATAATGTGAATAATTATTTATTTCAGCAAGACAAGAATTTTAAGAAGAACTGGCAGCTGTGAGACCATCCTGGACCAGAACTGGACTGCCCGGCTTTGAACCACTGCACTGGTGCCCACTTGTGGCCATGGGAGTAGCCACCGGCATGGCTTTCCCTTTTGTCCTCTTCTACTTCTGCGCTATAGAAGCTCATTTTTGCCTAAGTAGTACGATTCAAACAGCCACACTGGGTCGGGATGTAGCTCCCAGACTCTTCTTCATTTGAAAGACGCTCTTTAAAATGTTCTTTATGTGTCCTCTGGAGACGGTTACCACTTTAAACGCAAAATACAACACCTGTGATACCAGAATCTACTCTGAAGTATTCGGAGGACTCCATTTATGTGGTTGCTTTGCTACCGAAAGAGCACACATAGCTTCTCATTTCATTTCAATTCTTGTTCTTTTCTCTGTCATTGCTAATTATTCTCATATTTTATTCTTTTCTGCCTTAGCAACAGCAGCCAAGTGGCATTTCACTAGCCGACTTTCAGCCTCAGCATGTGGATGCGGGGTGGGCTTCTTAATGAGACAGAGGACATTCCTCTCCATATATTTACAGCTTACCCATAATGCACTGGTATAGTCATTACAAACTATAATGCAGAGGGGGCTGACTCTGCCACACCTGGAACTGAACCCCCACCCTTCTGCTCATAACCAGCTGAACTAAAGAATTGTGGTTTCCCTGCCTGAACACCAAGTTGTGTTGTGTCACTCATAGAAATGAATTCCTGTCATCTCATTTATCTCATTTGAGGTCATAAAGCAATGAGTGAAGAAGCAGAGTTATGAACACCTTTCCACACTTGCTGGCCTTCAATCTGCATGCAGCATTAGACCATCTCATTCATCACAACGGCAAGGTCTCTGAGGAGTTTGCATGTTGTCCCTTTGCCTCTGCGGGTGTGCCAGTTGTCCTCCCACTTTCCAAAGATATTCTAAGTTTACACTGCATGAGCGATTATTGCTTGGTGTGGGAATGTGCTCTGTGATGGACTGCTGTCACATTCCCTGTTCCCCTCTTGGCCCTAAACTGGATTAATCAGATAACAAAATTTATAGATTATCTCAATGAGGAAATTTGCTTCAGTGATGAGCCCTGACGGCTGCTGGGCATTACTCATCACATTCACCACTTGTCGCCACAGATTACTGGGTGGGGAATGAAAATGATTTTCCTCATCCCCATTTCCTCGAATGGATGGAAATAAATAGACCCAATGTCCTCTCGTTGTGTATTCCTCCACAGTGATCTGCTGCAAACTCTGAAAGCTTCTCCAGCGTCACTGCCTAATTTGCAATTCTCTGGGTAGATCAGTAGTGACAGAAAGGAGAACAAATGGTTTAACACCTAGAGCCTGTTATTTGTAGATGTTAGGGGAAGCCAGAGCTGTCATCCCTTAACCAGGCCTACAGGAGCCAATAGCCTGGGTGAGGTGGCTCTATGAAATCTGGTGTACGTGATCCAAAACACACTGCCTTTTGAGCATCCATGCAGCTTCATTTAGTCTGTGGATGGACCTCTTGGCTTCAATTCAATTCTCTGCGCTAGTCTGGAAATAAATTCAGAATTTAGGGAAATTCCAAAACAACAAAATTTCCTAGCAATCACTAATATTACATTTATGCACGGCTTGGGAAAAATAAACTAGGGAAGGATGGCAGGATCCATCACATGACCTCCACCAACAATGGGCATAGTGACGTCAATGACACATTCCCAGTCATCGTGGCGAAAAAAAATCCAAGATGTTGCTACACTGACATCACCATCATAACAATAAAATAAATAAATGCATGTGTGAGCCCAGAATGCACCACAGTGACATCACAAAATAAATAAACAATGTGTAATAAAGACCGAATGTAAAATGAAATGAACCTGAAGAGACCCCATCACGATGAGCAGTATATCAGACAGAACTTAAATGATGGGTTGTCCATGTCACGGCATTTAAAACATACTGCTCCTTCATTGATCCAGCATCCTGGTGGGGTCTGCATGTTCCCCCTTTGTTTCCTCCCATAACCCCAAAGATGTGTGTGATACTTTTTAAATGGAGCCCATTGTGAACTGCTGGGAAAGACTCTGGCCATCCATGACCCTGCTTTAGATTAAGAAGCTTTAGAAACGTTACATTATTTAGATAATTTCAGTTAGGTGGCACAGTACTTCAAAAATTGGTGGTACCTGGCACTCTCAAGGTGAGAGGGGGATTACATCAAGGATCGACTCTGAGCCCTTTCCTGTTTGCAATGGTGATGGATAGGTTGATAGATGAGTTCAGACACGTGGACTATGATGTTCATGGATGACATTGTGATGTGTAGTAAGAGTAGACAGCAGGTTTAGGCAAACCCGAAGAGGTGGAGATACGCACTGGAGAGAAGGGGAATGAGAGTCAGTAGGAGTAAGATGGGGTGCATGTGTGTCAATGAGAGGGATGGTAGTAGAAGGGTGTGACTGCATGGATTAGAGTTGGTGAAGGCAAACAAAGTTAAATACTTGGGTTCAGCAGTCCAAAGAAACAGAGAGTATGGCAGAGAGGTGAAGAAGAGAGTGCAGGCAGGGTGGAATGGGTGGAGACGAGATGAGTAGCAGGAGTGATTTGTGACTGACGTGTATCCGCAAGAGTGAAAGGGAAGATCTACAGGACGGAAGTGAGACTAGCTATGTTATATGGGTTGAAGACGGTGGCACTGACCAAAAAACAAGAGACAGAGCTGGAAGTGGCAGTTCTGGAAGTAGCAGAGTTGAAGGTGCTATGATTTTCGCTCAGAGTAAGGAAGATAGAGAGGGTTAGAACTGAGTATATTAGAGGAACAACAGAGGTACAACAGTTTGGTGACCAAGTGAGAGGGGCTAGATTGAGATGGTTTGGGCATGTGCAGAGGAGAGAGGAGGGGTGAATAAGGAAAAGAATGTGGAGGATGGAACTGCCAGAGAGGAGGTTTATGGACGTGGTGAGGGAGGACATGAAGTCAGTCGGTGTTGGAGACGCTTGAGCCGCTGTGGTGACACTTAAATGGGAGCAACCGAAAGAAGAAGAAGAAGAAGAAGTCCTGGCACCAGACTGAAATGGAGAAGTGTATGTGGTAAATGATAAAGGGGATGTTGTGGAATATAATGAGGCAATAAATGATAAGGGGGTGTGGTGTGCAGTAGATAGATAGATAGATAGATAGATAGATAGATAGATAGATAGATAGATAGATAGATAGATAGATAGATAGATAGATAGATAGATAGATAGATAGATAGATAGATAGATAGATAGATAGATAGATAGATAGATAGATAGATAGATAGATAGATAGATAGATAGATAGATAGATAGATAGATAGATAGATAGATAGATAGATAGATAGATAGATACTTTATTAATCCCAAGGGGAAATTCACATATTCCAGCAGCAGCATACTGATACAAAAAAAAACAATATTAAATTAAAGAGTAATAAAAATGCAGGTAAAAACAGACAATAACTTTGTATAATGTTAATGTTTACCCCGTGGTGAAATTGAAGAGTCGCATAGTTTGGGGGAGGAACGATCTCCTCAGTCTGTCAGTGGAGCAGGATATTGACAGCAGTCTGTCGCTGAAGCTGCTCCTCTGTCTGGAGATGATACTGTTTAGTGGATGCAGTGGATTCTCCATGATTGACAGGAGTCTGATGAGCGCCCGTCGCTCTGCCACAGATGTCAAACTGTCCAGCTCCGTGCCTACAATAGAGCCTGCCTTCCTCACCAGTTTGTCCAGGCGTGAGGCGTCCCTCTTCTTTATGCTGCCTCCCCAGCACACCACCGCGTAGAAGAGGGCGCTCACCACAACCGTCTGATAGAACATCTGCAGTATCTTACTGCAGATGTTGAAGGACGCCAGCCTTCTAAGGAAGTATAGTTGGCTCTGTCCTCTCTTGCACAGAGCATCAGTATCGGCAGTCCAGTCCAATTTATCATCCAGCTGCACTCCCAGGTATTTATAGGTCTGCACCCTCTGCACACAGTCACCTCTGATGATCACGGGGTTCATGAGAGGTCTGGGCCTCCTAAAATCCACCACCAGCTCCTTGGTTTTGCTGGTGTTCAGTATGTTGTCAATGAGTTTTATATCACGAACAGTGCAGAAATTGAACAAAAGGAATCCAGCAATATCAAAACAAGCCATTGCAATGGGATGCCTCCTTCTCAATATGTCCATATGTGGTTTCCATGCTCTCTTTTTTGCAATCTATTCTTTGTAGCCCACTTCTTCTGCAAGTTGGCAACTGGAAAGACAGTTAAATAAACATTCAATAAAATGCACTAAAAGTAAACTAAGGAAAGCATTACCATTGCCTGCTAACAGAGAACCAGCTGTGGTCCTGACAGCCTGGTTAGCCGTTTCATTTGCTGCCAAACCGCCAAGTCAGACAGTAAAAGGGGGGGTTTGCTGCAAGTAGCTAGCGGCCACAACTGCCAGATCAGAGAGATGAAGAGATGCGGGTTAATTAAAATCAAAGCAAGTGTCTTCCTCTATGAGGGCTGAGCCAGGGGTATTGGTCCTGGGGCCGCCTCCTAATTCTCACTAGGTGGGTCTGTCCACGTGCAAAGAGCTACATGAGCCTGTACTCCCACCGGCAGGTGACTACGTAAAGTTACACTTGAGCCTCGGCTGTTTGCTGATTGCCTCCCCGGAAGCCCACCGTGTTAATTAAAACAAAAGAAATAGGAGCTGGAAATTCCTGCAACAGCTTAAAATAGCAGCTCTCTGACATGATTTAAGGGGCTTTAATAATGCATTGCGTGCTCCGTCTAGGCAGGGCCCTGGGCAGCACTGCAGGCACGGAGCGGCAGCTCTGACAAGTCCCTCAGACCTTCTAGTGTCACACGAGGGTCACAGCACCTCTCCAGTCGGAATGTAAAGAGGGTTTGTTCCAGTCAGATTGACACAATTTCATCTTCTTTGAAACACAGATGCATTTAGCTCATGAGGAGCCCCAGAAGAGTATTATGATATGATATGATATGATATGATATGATATGATATGATATGATATGATATGATATGATATGATATGATATGATATGACTAGCACTACAATCTCACTCCTTTGTGATTTTTAAAGGTTCACGTTATTGATGATGTAGTGTCTGCTCCCATTCATCTATCCAGAGCTACTTCCCAACATTTACATGACAGCCAGTTCATTTCTAAATACTGAAGAAGGCAAACGACTGAGGTGTCGTCTTGTGACATGACATCCTTCCATTTTATAAACCTGCCCATTCAGCAATTTAAGCACCAAAAGATAAATGTCAGGTGCATCACTGGATAACCCCCCGCACCCCCCCATTGGGTCAGCTTAGAACCACCAGTCAGTCTAACCTGTGTGTCTCTGAGAAAAACTGATGTACCCGGAGATAGACCACACAGAGAAATGGGGAACGAGCAAACTTAACAGTCACGGAATTTAAACTTACAACTTTAGGACTTTGGAGCAGCGGCATTAACCACTGTGCTCCTATGCCGTATCATAACTATTTCAGGCAACTTTTATTTCAGCTTATTATTTTTTGCCACAGTTTATCACACATCCTAGTTACTAGGGTGTTGTACCGTGTTAGCCATTATGAATGTAGTGAAAAGTCAAGCAAAATGACACCTTTTATTGGCTAACTAAAAAGATTACAATATGCAAGCTTTCAAGGCAACTCAGGCCCCTTCTTCATCTTGCCTGAAGAAGGGGCCTGAGTTACCTCGAAAGCTTGCATATTGTAATCTTTTTAGTTAGCCAATAAAAGGTGTCATTTTGCTTGACGTTTCACTTCACACATCCTAGGAAAGAAAGCCCCTGGTTCCATGACTCTTACTCGGATTAAGTGGGTTGAAAAATGAATAGATGGATAGAATTTTCCAAAACACTGTGAAGGACGGTTCAATGCTGCACCCTGATTCTTCCACACTGGGCTCACTTAACGTTGAATGGGTTCATGCTGGTCGAGCAATGTAGGACAGGCTTTTTCACAGTAATACAATTAATGAGTCATGTGAGCATTTAAAGCATATACCATGTGACTCCTTGGTAGTCTTTGTCACATGACTATCCTTTTATTATAATTAATTGAGATTTCATTGTACATATACTCGCGGATAAGTCGAGACTTGATTTTATCGTATAATTTCCGGTATTTTATAATGTCGGTCCTATAAGTCGAATGCAGAAAACTCACGCTATTGGTCCAAGAGATTACGATATGCTAAAGCCCACTTGAGAGAGTAACCACGGGGCACACTGCCCTTTTTTTTCTATGTATTGTGCCTACGTGACCACACAGTAATATCTGAACTATTCCGAAGCCGACGTTTGCACTATTTTGTGTTTTTTGTATCTCACACCCTCATATAACTTCATCGTAAGAGCATCCCTTATCTACGATGGAGTGTTCGATCTGAAGAAAATATGAAGCTGGTTTTAAATTTAACTTCGTTGAAGTAGCAAACGAAATTGATAACTGCGCTGCTGCAACAAAATTCGATGCGTCTGAGAAACTGCAAGATTGGAGAAGTTGTAAAAAAAAAAAAAATGTAAGTGTGGCATTTTTGACCGAGCGTATAAGTCGGGGTCTGATTTTATGATTGATTTTTCGGGTTTCATGACCCGACTTATAGGCGAGTATATACGGTAAATAGTAAGGGCCTTTCTCACACAAAGCATTATGAGTAACTGGTGTACATGCCACACACTTTACGAGGGTCTCTTCTCACTTCTGTGTGTTGGTACCTCCTGCTTGATAGTGCCATTTAAATAGACAAATTACATTGGAATATCTGGAGCCCACTCCAGTTATGGTACTTTACATTTCCCTTGTATTTTGCCACCACATTTGGAATGAAGTTTCTGCTTTAAAAGAATATTTTGGGTTCAGATTTCTCCTATTATTTTTGTACCATGAGAGTGCCATTCCATAATTTTAGTAAAGGCTACACAGGCCTTAACTAAGGCCACTTCTCACGCCAAAAAGAAATGGTTTGGTTACCTCTGCCATAAAATTTTCATTCCACGTGATTAAGGAACACACTTTGCTGGTAGCTATTTAGAACGGCTTCTCTGTGCTGTACTTAATAGCCTTCTTGATATACTGTACTTACTGCACTTTGTCACTGACAGAGGCCATTACTTACATTAAATTAATTCCTTTAAGACTTCCTCCCACATGAACATTGTGTGTCCCTCCACTATGACATCTCCATTCCTTAAGATGTGACTGTGCCTGTTATGCTATAATGAGGATTTCACTCTTGTGCTTTTTTTCTATGTATTCAAAATTTTTGAAGGTTTTGCTAATTTGTTTATTGAAAATGTTTTGTTTCGCATAATCCCTGAAGTGATATTGTCCTATTTCTTAATCATTTTGTAATTCACAATAGTTATTGTCCCTGTCATTTACAAGTTGAGCCTAAGGGGGTGGGGGGCAGGCCCCCAGTCCTAGAAACGTCTAAGTAAACCTCAGTGCTAGTGTTGTGACATGAGTCCCTTTGGATTACGACAAGTCTTTAATGTTTTTCATCTGTTTGGTTCTAATTTACAGTTTAGATGCTTTTCTTCAACTTCTAATTTGCTTCTTGTTGATTTCATTTGATTTTTTTTTGTAGAATCTTAGATATTAAACTCTTGACCATCTTGGAATGTAGGCCAAAAAGCTTACTTAGGGTTTGTGTCTAATAAATGTTTTGAAGACTAGTTTTGAAGGTGAAGCTTTCTTTTGAGTTTTGTGGGAGCCCAGGAGACCCCTTGTAACCCTGTTAAGATGATTTCAAGGCACTCCACAGTTAAAGATTTAGTCTTTTAGATTAGTGAAGTCAATGAAACTACTGAAAGAATATTCCATGCATTGCACCAGAACCTACTGTACCACATATCTAATGAAGGCCATTTATTTCAAGGCTGTTTTGCCAGACTAATTGAGGAATGCTATCTCGTATAAGGTCATTTAGATGATTTTGGGGTACCCCATCATAAAATTTCAATTGCATTAGTGAAGATACTCAGACTATTGTATGTGCTGCACCAGAAACTCTGCTTGCTATCCTTCCTACTACACTACATTCCCTAATGAATGTCATCTATTACAAGACAATTGCATTTTGCCTGGCTGTTTTGAACCCCACCACCACACAATTATTTAGGCCCCTCTTTCAATCTGTAAGATAAGCACAAATAATGTCTCTGAGATTACGCAGAGTTCCCTCCGTGCACTGTGCCCAATGAAGGCCATTCCTTAAAAGACAAGTTGAGATAATCCAACAGGAACGCTCCAGTCCATAAAAATTCACCATCAGATTATATCTCTTATTATATGTCCTACAGTATGTCACATAACTAACACATAACTAACATGCACCAGCTCACTATTCTGGGTCCTACCATCTGGAAATTTCCATTCAATAAAATTAATAAAGTGTCAGGGGTGATGGTGTCGGGATGTGTCCAACGCGCAGGTGAAAGTTTCACACCCTAGACCTTTGTAAAAGCCGAGGATGGACACAGTGGTGTGTGAGAGACACAAGTGGGTCTTTTGTGATAAGGTGCAAAAGCATACAAAACTTTATTGTGCAAAGGTGCAAGTCCATAAATGAAACAGACAAATAAATCATCAAAATGTTCCAAACAGTTAAAACAGTAAAAGTCAGGAAAGAATTAAGACCAACAACTATTCAAAAATTCTTAAAAATTAAACGCACAAATATACAGTAGGAGAGTAGACACAGTCACACACAGAAACTCCATCCCATAATGATCCTTCTAGGAGGCAGTCGGCCTTCATTATCAAAATGTTGGTGTAATTACTCTGCTCTAGTTGTCTCCAGCACTCCTGGGGACCCTAAAGTATTCTCAGTGGCCTCCTTCACTTCTGCTCTGCGACAGGAGTGTGTACCACCTCAACTCACCACTCTCAACCGATCAAGGAATCCCTATTAGTTTCCATTCCCAGCGATGCCGACTCTCACCGAAGGTATTCCCAGCAGGGCTCACTTCACGACCACGCAGACGTATTCCTGACAGGGGCTCACTGCCTCACCATCACACGCACTTTAAATTTCCATAAAACATACTCCTTCTCCTTCCTTCTCTTCTGCGGACCAAGGTTTTCCATCATCTCAATGTCACCCATCTCAGTCCTTTCCCTCCTTCTCCTCTTTTACTTTACGAAAACTGACCTCCCTAACACCGACTGGCTCTGCACTTAAAAAGCATTGTGTCCCTCAGTACCCCTACCGGCCCCACCTGCAGGGTTTGCTTGTGGATCACCCGCTCCAGTCCCGCAGATTAAACTGAGACTGGTGGGGGCATTGTGCCTTTTTAAAGTAAAAGCAAAGTAAAAATCACATCGCTGTCCCGTGGCGCACCTCTAACACTGACCCTTTCCCTAAGTGTGAGTGGGAACAAGGTTCCGAGGGAGAGCCATTACCCACCGCTAAACGTACCTAACCCTTTGAGGGTCCGTTCTATATTATGGTACTTACTACTTTACCTACTGAGCCATGCAGCTCATCTCTTTTAAGAGTATTTTGTCCCCAAGCTCCCTTCCACACAAGACAATACTGAGCCCCTAAACCATCCCATTTCCCTTCCACGTGGTGACCGACATGTTTTTCGTATCTCTTTGGACCTCTTGAGAGTCATTACTTGAAAGGCTTAATTCCATGTGACCTATTTAGGCCTTCCTCCCATATAATAAGATGCGCTCTGTGGCACAGGCCTCCTACTATTATGTGAGGTGTGAAAAGAGCAGACTCGAC
Source organism: Erpetoichthys calabaricus (assembly GCF_900747795.2). Classification (NCBI taxonomy): domain Eukaryota; kingdom Metazoa; phylum Chordata; class Cladistia; order Polypteriformes; family Polypteridae; genus Erpetoichthys; species Erpetoichthys calabaricus. Next base: position 44,037,957 of record NC_041411.2, on the reverse strand, counting down.
ACACTTCAAATGGTTTGGGGCAGCCACCCGTATATTATCCCTGGCTGCAATGGGTTTGGTTTTTAAGACAGAAGTGTCTTTGTTGGAGTCCAGACATAAACTGCTTGAAGTTTGGGATGATGGTGGTTTTAAGTGGGAAGACTGGAAGTGACGTAGGGGAACCGGAAGTGACCATCTTCTGATGTTGTCATAGGTTCCGGAACTGGAACTGACGTCATCAATGATAGGTCAGACAGATTTTCCTGCGGCTGGTCTGCTGAGATAACAGGAGAAGGTTTAGTGCACCCTGCCACCCCCTGGCCTGGCGTGGAATTACCTTCACTTGGTTCATACAACATCCTCCTACTCGCACATGCATGACAGAGGGTTTCTCCAAATAGTTTTGCAATGTATTTATAGTGATGTATTATAGAATTGTTTGAACCGACTCATAGGATCACTCCTCATTTCCTACTTAATATCCTCCAACATTAACAGCTTTATGCCAGCAACAATACTCCTCTTGTCTTGTACTCATCTAAATGCTGCACTCGTAGATCTTTCTTCGCTTCTTCCAAATGCAAGCCGGGTACGCCATTCCATTGATGCACTTTTGGCCTCTGGTTCAAAAAGATCGCATGATTCTGGACAGAAGCTTCCTTCAGCATCCTGATAGCCGAATATGAAAAAACAGTTTTGCTATTGACTGTTAGACCTCTGGGAGCCCAATGAGCATGAAGGTAAGGGGACTTTCAAATTAACAAAAGAGTAAGTTGAGGACATCTCCTGTTAAGTTTGATTGTGTTTTCTACATGAGTAGTGGCTGCAATTTAAGGTTGCTTCATCTACGCGTAGCAGACACCATTTCACCTTAACTCACCAGTCACAAATCACCTCTAACTTCTAATTAGAAGCCGGACCCCTGTCATTGCCTGATGTTATAACAAAGCGATAATGCCCAGCAGACAAATTAACTATCGATCAGGCAATCAAGACACTTGAGACATTCCCCAATTGTCCACCTTCCTGTTGTGCAAGAGAAATAAGCAGACATTTTGGCAAAGGAACTAACCCAAATCAGTACCATTATCCCAGGGATGAGTTTATAAGTTGCCAATGAAAACAAAGAAAAAAAAACATGGCAGCATATCGTTTCATTTGAAAGCAATCTCTTAACGGGTGCTGGTTGGCCTGCCACAGGCAATTCAATAGAGCTATTAAATGAACACAGCGGTAACAAATCGCCTGAGTCACCGCGCGCTTTGTTGGTCGACACTCTAATCAGGTTAATGGGGACATGACACGTCATTAGAAATGTGTAAAACAGCCCCAATCATCTGCCGTGTAACATCTGGCCTAGAGAGCTGCCTTTCACCTGGTGCGGGTTAGGAAGAAGTCAGCACCAGATAGAGAGGCTCGACAGATCAGTAATCCGGCTTTCCAGCTACGAGCAGATAGAAAACAAATTGGTCTGTCGTGCAATCTATACGTTTGAGGCAATGCCCTTTACTGGCTGTCTGACTGCATGGCCATTTATGATCTGCAGGAAGAATTACTTATTCATTGCCGTCCGCACCCCAGGTCTGCGCCTCTGACATTTTCATCTCTTTGAAATGAATTCTCACACCTGTCGCCAGGCAGCGGGAAAATGACAGACTGGTTGGGATCATGTCAGGCATTAGAGCTATTGATTTATGATCCGCTCCCGTGTCACTCTCTGTATAAGCAGCGATCTGAGCATGCCATCTGCGGGGCATCTCCATTTTGCTTCATCTCACCCACCCCAGCCTCAATAGCCCCTATGACCATTCGTCTCACTAGGCAGATGCCAACACTGTAGGTGGGCAGCCATGAAGCATCAGGGTATTACATACTGTAGGTCAGCCCTCTCATATGGGAATTTGTACTTGAAAACAAAGGGAACTAATGAAAGGCACTATATAAAGTATAATCAATCTATCTATCTATCATATAGTGCCTTTCATATCTATCTATCTATCTATCTATCTATCTATCTATCTATCTATCTATCTATCTATCTATCTATCTATCTATCATATACTGCCTTTCATATCTATCTATCTATCTATCTATCTATCTATCTATCTATCTATCTATCTATCTATCTATCTATCTATCTATCTATCTATAGTGCCTTACATATCTATCTATCTATCTATCTATCTATCTATCTATCTATCTATCTATCTATCTATCTATCTATCTATCTATCTATCTATCTATCTATCTATCTATCTATCTAAAACATATATGGAGATGAGAGATTTATAGATCAAGACAGCAAAAATTGCGGCCTAAGAATGGTCAGAGGAAAAAATACCCAAAATCAATCACTCAGTTCAGAAACACAAATCCAAAACTGTAGTCAACAATAAACACTGCCAAATGTTAAGAATCCAAAGCCCTCACAGCTATTAACTGTAGATATGATATGATATTGTTTATAGTGCAAAGCCTGGTGGCTGCAAAACTACATCCCCATCCAGATTGCGTGATGACTTCACGTATCACAGAGCTAAGAATGGACGTCACTTCTGAAAGAACATGGCGGCACATATAAAAAAAAAAAATCATCTGCAATAAAAATCGGTCACCATCATAACAAAAAAAAAAAGAAATAGCTATGTGGAAAATGAATTAAATCACATAAAAATATAAACATTTGAAATTAAGAGTGTTATGTTTTAGCCAGGGTGGAGACCCTAGCTTGAATGTGATCTTTTTGTTAGTCTTCAACAGTCCAAAGACATGCAGATTAGACATGCATAGTAACCCTAACCCTAAACTGGCCATAGTGTGTGTGTGCGTGTGTGTGTGTGTAATGTACGTGTGTGTGTGTGTGTGCGTGTGTGTGTGTGAGTGTGTGTGTGTCTGGGTGTGTGTGTGTGTGTGTGTGTGTGTTTGAATTAGCTGCACCAGTAAAGCTGCCATCCAGTAATAACACATTAGGAGAACAACTCTTTTATAGGGTGGGTGTGGCTTATGTTACAGTGGTAGGTGGAGTCATACAAGAACCATTGCTACCCTCCAGGTCAATGACTTCTGGGCTGTGATGGAAAAAGACAGACACATGACTCTACAGGTCATATTCTTAACTATACAGTTTCTTATATTTATATATATACAGTGAAATCTCACTATCCACTGATTCCATTCCCATGGATTTGCTTATCCTCTTCTGTAAACATGTAACCCAGTTCGTGACACCCACGATCCACTCGCGTCTATTCATGGCCAAGTAGAAAACAAAATTCAGAGAGGTCTATCACACAGCTGAGAAACAAGCTCCACCAAGGGAAGCTGTGGACTTGTCCTCGTGGCTTCTGCTGTGTTACCAAGTTTCTGCATTCTGATATGATTCCACCTGCTTGCAGTGTTTTTCAGAGAAATTTATCAAAGCTCAGTAATGGTGGTGAACTGAAGTGCTTTGTCAAGCGCTCCTCAGCATAAACGTGTTGTGATGAACTTAGTTTATTTTCACCACCAAAAAATGCGTATAGTGAGCAGAGTCCAACAGGACCAAAGGGTATTTTTTTCCATACAATTAATTTTTCAGTATCCATTTCTGGGTTTGTCAAGAATGCAACCCCTATGGATAATGAAAATTGACTGTATGTATGCATGTACAGTTAGGTCCATAAATATTTGGACAGAAACAACTTTTTTTCTGATTTTGGTTCTGTACATTACCACAATGAATTTTAAATGACACAACTCAGATGCAGTTGAAGTGCAGACTTTCAGCTTTAATTCAGTGGGGTGAACAAAACGATTGCATAAAAATGTGAGGCAACTAAAGCATTTTTTTTAACACAATCCCTTCATTTCAGGGGCTCAAAAGTAATTGGACAAATTAAATAATTGGAAATAAAATGTTCATTTCTAATACTTGGTTGAAAACCCTTTGCTGGCAATGACAGCCTGAAGTCTTGAACTCCTGGACATTACCAGATGCTGGGTTTCCTCCTTTTTAATGCTCTGCCAGGCCTTTACTGCAGTGGCTTTCAGTTGCTGTTTGTTTGTGGGCCTTTCTGTCTGAAGTTTAGTCTTCAACAAGTGAAATGCATGATCAACTGGGTTAAGATCAGGTGACTGACTTGGCCATTCAAGAATTTTCCACTTCTTTGCTTTAATAAACTCCTGAGTTGCTTTGGCTGTATGTTTTGGGTCATTGTCCATCTGTATCATGAATCAATTTGACTGCATTTAGCTGGATTTGAGCAGACAGTATGTCTCTGAACACCTCAGAATTCATTCGGCTGCTTCTGTCCTGTGTCACATCATCAATAAACACTAGTGTCCCAGTGCCACTGGCAGCCATGCACGCCCAAGCCATCACACTGCCTCCACCGTGTTTTACAGATGATGTGGTATGCTTTGGATAATGAGTTGTTCCACGCCTTCTCCATACTTTTTTCTTACCATCATTCTGGTAGAGGTTGACCTTGGTTTCATCTGTCCAAAGAATGTTTTTCCAGAACTGTGATGGCTTTTTTAGATGTTCTTTAGCAAAGTCCAATCTAGCCTTTCTATTCTTGAGGCTTATGAGTGGCTTGCACCTTGCAGTGTACCCTCTGTATCTACTTTCATGCAGTCTTCTCTTTATGGTAGACTTGGATATCGATACGCCTACACCCAGAAGAGTGTTGTTCACTTGGTTGGCTGTTGTGAAGGGGTTTCTCTTCACCATGGAAATGATTCTGCGATCATCCACCACTGTTGTCTTCCGTGGACGTCCAGGTCTTTTTGTGTTGCTGAGTTCACCAGTGCTTGCTTTCTTTCTCAGGATGTACCAAACTGTAGATTTTGCCACTCGTAATATTGGAGCAATTTCTCAGATGGGTTTTTTCTGTTTTTGCAGCTTAAGGATGGCTTCTTTCACCTGCATGGAGAGCTCCTTTGACCACATGTTGTCTGTTCACAGCAAAATCTTCCACATGCAAGCACCACACCTCAAATCAACTCCAGGCCTTTTATCTGCTTAATTGATAATGACATAACGATGGACTTGTCCACACCTGCCCATGAAATAGCCTTTGAGTCAATTGTCCAATTACTTTTGAGCCCCTGATATGAAGGGATTGTGTTCAAAAAATGCTTTAGTTGCCTCACATTTTTATGCAATCGTTTTGTTCACCCCACTGAATTAAAGCTGAAAGTCTGCACTTCAACTGCATCTGAGTTGTTTCATTTAAAATTCATTGTGGTAATGTACAGAACCAAAATTAGAAAAAAGTTGTCTCTGTCCAAATATTTATGGACCTAACTGTATCTATTGCCATGTGGGTGTTCATAGGGGACAGCATAAAGACTCTAGTGATGTTAATTCCCCACCACTCCAGGCATTGGTGCTGTGTTCTAATGCCTTTTCTCTTCCTCTATCTGCAGAGCAGATGACTATACCTCCGCTGATGTCGCTTCCAGTGTCCGTCCACCTGGACCTGCCTCTTCCTACCAGAAGAACTCGAAATCTGGAATCAGTTCATACTTGGACTCATATCTGAGAAGATGTTCTCGCGATTATTTTTGAATTTGGGTTTGTTGTTTTTTTCAACAATTATATGGGGTTCACCATTTGGTGTCCCAACTCTTTATGATCTCTTTTGTTACACCATGTAATTACACGCTAATGTCTTCATGTGTGTGTCTCTGTCTCGTCAGTAATTAGTAACTTGATTGGTCAGATTGGCTTTGGTCTGATTGCTCAGTTCAATGTGATAGACACATGAAGCATAAGGAAGGGGATACAGAGGAAAGAAGTAGGAGGGACGCTGAGAGTCACCTTCAAAGATGGGAAGTATTCACAAGAATATGAATGATGCTTTCACAGCGGGTAATGGGGGGCCGTCTACCATTGGTGGTAGTCACAAAGCAAACAGGAGGCAAGCAACACACCTCACAATGACAGAGTCTGAGAAGCAGGCTATACAGGAACGCAGCTGAGAGAGGAAGCAGCAGACAAGAGAAGTTGAGACTCATGAGGATACAGAAGAAAGGTGAAAGACGAGTGCTGAGGGTGCACCAGGTATCAGATATTTTTTAAATCAGTTCTGTTACTGGTAACACGGCTAGTATGATATAAAGATTCACACATTCCACTCAGCCTGGCGGTAGGCAGCAAAACCTGAGCCTTGGTCTACCCAGAGACTTCCATCCATCCATCAAAGGTTTCACTTGACCTTCTACCTTAGGAGTCTTTTCTTAAAGATCCACTCAGGTTTTTAGCAGCTCCATCATTGCATTTGATTCCTACTTATGCTGCTTAAAACAAATAAATGATTTTCATTTCCTAGCATTAATGAAATTACCAGCGGCAGGTCAATCTATAATAATTTGAGCCCCTTACCCTTAAGCCAGGCTGTCTGCCTTGTAGGAAATTTAATTGGGTTGATCATGGATTGGCCAGCTGAAATCTGATTCAGAGGTCAGCCTGTCAAAGGCAAGCAACCCCGGCTAAGCTGATTGTTTTTTTTTTTTTGGTTCCCTGGCTGAATTTGACTTTATCATCCCGCTCACATCCATATTGTCATTTCCCAGCTGGTAAAGTGGACGCAGACAGCAGCGCAGGAGGCAAGTCTATTGACAGCCTCCTAGTTTGCTTTTTTAAGACCAGTCAGTTTGATGAACATGGGGTCACAGAAGACTGACCACTCCGCTTCCTGAATACTTAAATCGTCTGTATCTCTCATTTCAGAATGAGGAAGGGTGTGGAAGACAAAGGATGCTCTTGAACTATCCCTGAAACCAGAACAAACACCAAGTAGGCCAGCATTATATTATATTATATTATATTATATTATATTATATTATATTATATTATATTATATTATATTATATTATATTATATTATATTATATTATGCTGCGGTGGGTTGGCACCCTGCTCAGGATTGGTTCCTGCCTTGTGCCCTGTGTTGGCTGGGATTGGCTCCAGCAGACCCCCGTGACCCTGTGTTCAGATTCAGCGGGTTGGAAAATGGATGGATATTATATTATATTATATTATATTATATTATATTATATTATATTATATTATATTATATTATATTATAGAACTAGAATGCAATTAATAAGCCCTCACCTTTACAGAAAATGGATAATAAGTAGTACAGATTACTTGGGGTTTTGGTCTGCTTCTTTGAAAGGTAGCTGGTGCTCAGGACTGTAGGAAAGCCAAGGGTTAATGAGTGACATTTTAGGCAGATGGCCCTAAAAACTGTCCCTGGTCCTTTATATAGTTATGGGGGTCATCCCAAAAGTACTTCCTTTCTGAATTTTAAAAAAGTTTTTCTAGACAGGCTGCCAACGTGTGCGTAGCTGAAACAAAAGGAAGTAGAAGAAACCCAATTAGTATAATAGCCCATTGTACTACATTTCAAGATACATTATAATGAAAAAGGCTGACATTAAACCCATTAGACACAACACTACCTGTTACCCACAGTATAAACATTCCAACAGTAGCAGTTAATTCAGTATTATAGGACTGCAAATAACAACACACTTTACATAACAACCTTACAGACCCCAACTAAATAAGAAAGGCAACCCCGGCCTAGTAAACGCAACAGAACAATAAATGAACAGTGAGCCTCCATGCTGGCAATAAATTAATTAAACTTGAGATAGAGGAAAAGGCAATGATGAACAACCTGGAAAATAATCACAGATCGATCCTACCCATATCTTTTAGAAAAAGAAACTCCTCAGCTCAGTCCCGGTGAGCACACCCCCTCACACTCGACTGCATCGCTTCAATCTACTAATGAATAAACTTCTCATAGCTTAATCCTTGTATCTGTAAACATTTTAGAAAAAAAAAAGGGTTGCCTTCATCTACTATGAGCTCTCCATGACACACAAAACTTCCAACACTCCGCACTTCTTAATTATAAACACTGCGCATGACCAACATTTGTAGTAATAAAATGAATCGTGTTTTTCATTCCAACAGATGGCACATCACAACCATTCACACCAACACACCAGACTTCCCAAATCTAAATACTAAAAAAAACAGATACTCAAAGAATCAAGGTCAAAAATTGGTTTGCAGGGTTACATTTTGCAAACCTTTAGATTTAGATGTATTTCCTATCCTTAGCTGGACCTGAGATGAGATGTGGACTTTATTTAGGAGCTTAAAAATAAATAATATGAGGTACTGGATGCCTTTGAGAAGTACGTCCATTCAGACATTCAGTATCTTTACTGGCGAAAATACATTAAGGTCGAGGATGGTTAGCTCTGTCATAAGAGGTGAGACTGTATGGCTATTCTAACAAAAATGCTCATCACCATCACAGTTTATTCTTAATGACAAAGAAATCAAGCTTTGATCAGAACACATTTAATTTAAGTCAATGTTCATTTCTTCACCCCTTAATACTCAACTGCCACTATAAAGGTAATCCTGACCCCTATATGGGCCCGCAGGCCACTTTTACATTGATTCAAATCAGTGTTCCTAAGTCTCTCCACTAAACACTGACCACTCTGCAGGCCTCCCTTGTACTGAACGATGTCCACCTTCAGGCAGTCGCCATGGAGGAAAACTGACCATTCTATGGATCTGCTGACATCTCTTACACTGGATAGTGTCAGTGTCTGTGTCATACACTACAGGGTAAAACCTATTGCTTGTAGCCTGAATCTTGTCAAGATGAACTGCAGTGCATGCTGGGAAAGTTGGGATCCTCAAGCATGTTGCTTAGTTAAGCTTTGCACTCCAGAAAACTAACCTTGAGCTTAGTGATAATGACACCCTGCATCAGTTTATGTGTTTGGGTTAAATGTAAACTGTCAGCATGCTGTGCTAGTAAGGATCAGACGGTGTGCCAGGCTGTTGCCTTGGGAATACATCAAAAAAGTATCATTATTATTATTGTTATTATTATTAGGAGGTGTTGGGGGGCACAGTTGCATTTTTAAAAAAAACTGACATTTTCAGAGAGTTTTCTTTTTTCTCTGTTGTCATTAAAATGAGTAACGGAAGAACTGAGCCATCAGGGATGTTCGCTGGTGTCTTGCTGTTACTAATGGGACTGAATGAAAACTTAACCCACCCATATTGTATGATTTGTAAGTATCACTTACTTATACTGTTACTGGTTTTGACACAAATAAATAAACTTTTTAAATCAATGACTAAAGCCAGTGTCTCTGTCTGAGTATTAATAGAGGGCCAGGACATTAAATTGTTAATTGTTTTTGTCTAACTGGTCAATTAAAAGCATAAGGATCTACCCTGGTGAAGCCCCCTATTGGTGCTAAACTGTGTTGAGGTCCTGATTTGAAAGTAAAGACAGTCCCAGCCAGCGAGAAGGCTGTTGACAGTTCTGAAAGGCCATTTGGTATGTGATTCCAGAAAGCAGTGCTAATGTTTGAGAAGTGCCATTCATTGGAATGACAAATGCATATACTGTATCACTGTTAAATGCCATTTGGTATGGGATTTGAAAAAGCAGTGTTACTGGCTGTGATGTGTAATCTGTTGGAATGACAGATGCAATGCATATATTGTGTCTCTGTTAAATGACACTTGGTATGGAATTCATAAAAGCATTGCTAATTTTTGTGATGCACCATCTGTTGGAATGATAAATGCAATACATTTTAGTACTAAAAAACTGGGAAGAGCAGTTTCTTGGAAGGTGCTGTGTGTAGTGGAGAGCTCATAGTAGATGAAAGCAAACTTTTATCTTAAACGATTACAAGCACAACGATCAAAGAAGGATTAAGCCATGCGAGGTTCAGCCGTTGACAGATAGAAGCCAATGCAGTCAAGCTTGAGGAAGTGTGCTTTCAGGGAGTGAGCTATGGAATGTTATTTTTAAGAGGTGTGTAGTGCATTCACTGTGCTGCACTACCAATGCACGGTCTGGTTTGATGCAGGTTTACCGCTTTTCCCAATTTCCCTTTGCTTTTTAACCTTGTGCTCTACTTTATTGTTTTGCTCAACTTGGTTGTGAACCATGCTAGTGATACTGTAACTCCTGGGTGTCGAGCTCCCATTGAAAATGTCAGTTTTTTAGGTGTTTCTTTTATTTCTTAACCTTCTGGTGACACCTATACGTGTGAGACTGTGCGAAACAAGCAGTGCGCGTCAGCATATTCATCTAAACGGAGGTCGAGATCAAAGAGACCTCCAGGAAGACCGCGGTGTGCCCGAGGATGTGTTGTGTGTTAGCGAGCGTGCCTAAGTAGGGTCTTTGTAAGGCAGAGATGTTCTAGTAACTCCCACCCGACACACACACACACACATACAAACCACTACTGTTCTTCTTAATGACGAAGATAACAAACAGTTTGCGGAAAAGCCGCTGCAAGAACCCAGGGTCGGGAGGGCACATCCTCTCTTTAACGTATAGAAGCCAGCGTGCGGGGAGGCTTCGCAGCCCTCCAACTTCAATCTCCGCTCGCAATCAACTCGTCGTCCAGATTTCAGCCAGATGCGTAACTCTTCATGTCGAGAGATTGTGGGTGGCCACAGAAAAAAAAAAGGCATAAATAGAAGACATCTTTCCGGAAAGGAAGATCTATCTTTGCCACTCTTGTTTTCGGTGATTAAAAATCTCAGCGAGTGAGCGAGCGAGCGAGCATTGAGGGAAAGGGGCAGCTATGACGCAGAAATGCGGGAGGAAATGAGTCAGAGCCGCTCGGACTTGGCCAGCTGTCTGCTTTCTGGCACTGCGGTTCATTTTATTTATTTATTTATTTAATTATGTCGAGAATGTGCACGGATATCCACTCATTTGCTGCTTGCAAGGCTTCACGTCGGTGCAGGAAATTATTTACCCACACAAAATTGGAAGATCGGTACAGTTAATAATTAATTCATAAATTTCAATTCGCGGTGCTGTGACGTGCTTTCAATGATGTGTCTTATTGCGATTTCCGTCCATAAAACGTCTTCAACGGCAGCAACGTGCGCAAAACGGATCGCTGCGGTGTCTAGGCTAAAGTTTATAATTGTTACTGTGGTCTAGTACAATCGAAAAATCATATGTAAAAAAAAAAGTGGCTATGAAACAATAGAGGACAATAACCATTGCCATAAACTGAACAACTTACTGTAAAATAATAATTAAAACCCCGAGAATGACTGCTAGTTAATAAGCGAGATGTGTGCAAAGACGATGGCTGCTGCATCGTAACCGAAAAATGTACTACGGGAAATCTCCCCAAAACATTACTTTATCCCCACCTGAATGCAATACACACCAACAAAAAAGTAATGACTGTTCGGGTGTGTATTCACGGCGACTCCACTATAAAAGGCTTGTATACCCGCAAAACACAAAGAGACAAATTCATGTCATTCAACTTTGATTATCAGACTTACAGCGCTACGGTAACAAAATACCCCATTCCTCAATAAAGCTACAACCCCGCGTTCCACTCATGAAACATTCATTCTTGTTAAATTCAGTGCTTTTGATTTTTTTTTTTTTGTCATCAATTTTGCAGCGCCGAACATCATTGTGGCTTCGGAAATCCTACAGCGGCCCCTTGTGGCCTGTAGGGGTAATGACTGTAAATATTTTTCAGCACCACGGAGAGCTCCGTGTGGTTTGCTTTAAACGTGCGAAGCGTAAAATAAAGCACGCGCGCGCACGCAGACTCTCAAATATCTGCAAACAGAATTTATTTAATATTAATTACAAGCAGCTAGCTAAACACGTCACGGGGTCGTGTCCTTTCGCAAACCAAACGTAGCCGCTGACAAAATACATTACTGTAGTAATTGCTAAAGAAACGAGTCGGGCTAAAAGCGCCTGTCGCCACCCCCCAACCCTCAAAAAACTGCGCAACTTAATGTGGTGAGAGGAAAAGGATATAAAAAAGATACATAATAATAACTAAAACCTACGCGGCCACTAGTATGAAGTGGGGGGTGGGTCGTTTGAAATGGGCTACGGAATCAACGTATCACTTAAGTAATACGAAATGAAAACGAAATAGCGAGAAGCGAAGTGTCTGAGTAGGATCGCAGGTACGGCACTCCCCAGTGTCACTCCGCTGTCACCGGCTGATTTCTCCACTTTCTGCTCCACCGCAGACTATGCGAGATAACAAGCTCCTACAGAAAAAAAAAATGGAATATGAAAGGACTCGTACAAGCAAGAAAATTGTGGGGGAATAACATTTTTAGGGAGAAGTTCGTGATGCGGCTGATACTGCTGCTGTAGCAACCGATTCAGAAAGGTTTTTAATATTCTCATCACCTGCAAACAAGCCCATCTGCAAGAAGCGGTTGACAACTGGGAAGGAAACGCAATTAATTATTAATACCTGGAGTGATGCGCACGGTGTGTTGCTCATTAGAAGCGCCCCTCTCTCGATTTCTGCAGACGCCTGTCGGTTTTGCTCTCTTTGACATTAGCGTGAGATTCCGACGGCCTAGATGGGTTGCCTGGCATTACCACAGAGACTTAGCTGCCTGGGCATTTATTTACAAACTAAAGGCTACGGGAGAGCATCCAGGGTGGCATTTGAAGGGGCTTCTCGGTGTTTCAAGTGACCAGTAGCAGTTGTCGCTTAATGTCTTCACCTGACACGTTATGACGATGCCCATGTGCGCCCACAGCTGTTATTTTACTCAGGTAACACCTCATTGTCTTTCTGTGTAAGGTTACTACTGGGAAACGCGTGAACTGTCTGCTCTCATCCTTTCCTTCAGTTCACTGCTTGGGGAGCTCGGGATGCCTTCTGTGTAAATCTAATGATTTCAGCATCTTTTATCAAAAACCAGGAAAACAAAAACAAATGTGAAAGGTAAGCACTTGGGCTTCAAATCTGAACACACCAACTCAGAGTGTGCCCCTGAGAATCGTCGCTTCGCCATACTGAAACCCGGGAAGTTTGCAAGTCAGATGCAGTTCCAGTGATTGAAATCACACACGAGTCACTTAACGTCTACAAAAAGACTGAATCACAAAATAAATAAATAAATAATAGGTTAAAAAAAAAGGCTACAGAGGTTGATTCACTTGACATTTTCTCCTGGTCAGAGGACAGTGGGAGATGTATTACTTTATTCTTCTTCCATCCATCAACGACTATTACTTTCTTTGTGCAAGGGGGGCAAATTAAAGAATAAATCGCCGTGTTTAAAGGAGTAGCTGTTTCACACATTATTATTTCAAGGTGGGCAAAAATTCCTGTTGTCGCTTCCCCAAATCTGCTTCATTTCATTTATTTCACAGTCTTCACATCACTTGGCATAAAGCAGGTACACCAGTTCATCACACTGTCCACCCATTCTACATTAGGCCAGTTTAGATAACATAACCTAACATACACCGTTTCTGTCTCGATGCATGCTCAATAATCCAGGTAAGGATATCCTAGAAATTTGATTCTGTTCATCTGGACAAAGTTTTTAAGTGGGAGAAATATTTTGAGACTTATCCAAGTCTCTTCCTCAGTCTCAACTGACTGCAGGTTTCCCCAACCTTATAAACAGTACCTTTGCTTAATCACAGAGACTAGCACCATTGACAAAGGGCCAGTTGATCGGTGATATGAAAATTGTCCACTGATTAGTAGACGTGTGAACCATTCATAGAGGGTTGAGGAATGGCTGCAATCACAGCATTGTAAGATGGCGACCTCTCACCATCCACTAGAGCACAAACTAGGTGTCATTAGGACTCTACAACACAGAGCTAACACCATTCCCACAGACTCAGAGGCCAGGGAAGCAGAAGAACACCACGTCAAAAAGGCCCTGAGTAAATGTGGATATCCCAGCTGGTCCTTTGTCAAAGCAGGGAGGACACCTAAAGAACACTCCAAGCGATTCATGAGAGAGGAAGGACATCCACTGCCTAAGCGAAAACCCTTAGTGATCCCGTATGTGTCAGGAGTATCGGAACAGCTGAGGCGCATTTTCTCGAAACACCGGGTCTCAGTGGCTTTCAAACCCCAAAACACGCTACACCAAAGATTGGTCCATCCCAAGGATCAGGTCCCACGGCACAAACAGAGTAACATAGTTTACACAGTTAAGTGCCAGGAGGAGTGCCGTGAATTGTACATCAGGGAAACCAAGCAGCCACTGGCTAAGCGCATGTCACAACACAGAAGAGCTTCCTCGTCAGGCCAGGACTCCGCAGTCTATTTACATCTACAGGATAGTGGTCACTCCTTTAAAGATGAAGAGGTGCACATCCTGGACAGGGAGGAGCGCTGGTTTGAGAGAGGAATCAAGGAGGCCATTTACGTGAAAAAGGAACGACCATCTCTGAACAGAGGAGGGGGCCTAAGGGTACATCTGTCGCCATCTTACAATGCTGTGATTGCAGCCATTCCTCAACCCTCTATGAATGGTTCACACGTCTACTAATCAGTGGACAATTTGCATATCACTGATCAACTGGCCCTTTGTCAATGGTGCTAGTCTCTGTGATTAAGCAAAGGTACTGTTTATAAGGTTGGGGAAACCTGCAGTCAATTGAGACTGAGGAAGAGACTTGGATAAGTCTCGAAATATTTCTCCCACTTAAAAACTTTGTCCAGATGAACAGAATCAAATTTCTAGGATACACCATTTCTCATTTGGAAAGGTGAAGAAACTAGACTCAGATACAGATATGGTGAAACGACACTCATATAGCCAACTGTGACAATCAGCGGAATTCCAGCCCCTTTTAATAGTGAATTTCCGTGGATTCACACCATGAAACCTCTCAATGTGGTAACTGCCGACAGCCAGCCATAAACCCGTACCTGATCTGGCTCAGAAGCAATGTCCCCAAGAGCTGAACAGAGAGCTCCTTTAGTAAGCCACTTCTGAACACTGCAAGTGGAGGGCTTCCTTGGTAATAGCAGCCCATCTCCCTTTGTGTCAGACCCACTTTGTCTGGTCAGTGTCGCAGCCTCAACTCCAACAGTGTACAGTGCAAAATCCCATCCTCATCACCAAGTGTACACCACCTCACAAAGCATCTCAGTTGGAAGATCTGCACTGTTGTGTATGGCTGAGCGGAGGGAATTTGATGGTTTTGACAATGTTCTGCTGGGAAACTTGTGGTCTGGACATTCATGTGGACATGGATTTGACATGTAACCACCTACCTAAACATTGTTGCAGATAAGTTACACCCGTTCATGGCAGAGGGATTGCCCAATGAAAGTAGTATCTTTCATCAGGATAATACACTCTGCCACACGACACAGATTGTTCAGGAATGGCTTGATGAATATGAGGAAGCACTTTGAGCTGCATTATTTGTATGAAAATGTGCTATATAAATAAATGTTGTTGTTGATGACGAAAAGCACAAGTTATTGACTCGGCCTTCACGTTCCTCAGAGCTCTGTCCAATCAAACATCTGTCCAATCTGCAGCAGCTACACCTTGCAGTTTACAGGAGTTTGGAAATATGCTGCCAGACACAACAGGACACCTCCAGACATTATGTAGAGTCTATGTCTTGGTAGAAATAAACCAGGTAGGCAGGGCCGGATTTTCCTATAGGCTAACTAGGCTTCAGCCTAGGGCCTCAAGATCAAGAGGGGCCTACATTCAAATTGTTAGCTAAATTTTATTATCTCTCATGTAATTTACAAACTTAAAAATGGAAGGTGAAAGGGCCTCATAAGTGGAATAGCCTAGGGCCTCTTTTCATATAAATCCGGCCCTGCAGGTAGGGTCAGCCCAAAAAGGCTGGGTTTCCAACAGGACAGCCCCATTAAACAGATAGTATTATTGAAAAGAAAATAAACAGCACACAAGGGTCCAAAAATAAAGACTTCAGCTTTTAAAACACCAAAAAAAGGTTATCCCAGAGAGAAGTGTCCTCTACAGGTGTGGGTCCTGAAATAAACAATCACTTCTGGTCAGCACGGGATTTAACTAGTGGTCCCGAGAAGGGGCGGGGCTTTTGGAGATGGAGAGGAAGTGATGTCAGTGTTTATCCCGCAGCAGATGCGGAGGTTGTGCTAACAATCGTGCTGTTTCTCGAATTGGGGTGGATTTGCTTGTCGGAGCCTTAAACACACATGCTTGACAATTTATATATCTATCTATATACAATAAAGAGAGAGTTTATATACCTACATAGATATATATAAATGGATTACAATATTACAGTTGGTTGTCAGGACAGCAGCAAGATGACTAAGAAACACCAAAAATGAGATGCCAGTTCTCTACTACCAAGGCTGGCATCCTGTAGTCAGGTGGAGCTCTGAGGCATCCCCCCGCATAAGAATAAAAGGGTTAAGAAAATAGATGGATAAATGGACGAATTTTACATTTTCAGCTATGCTCCTGCTACCAGTACACTTTCCCATACATTTTAAGGTCCACTTATTGTAGATGTCCATCATGATCAGTCACCAGAGGACATTTCATTTATACGTTTGAACAGGAAATCTTTCATTGGTACATCCTAAAAGAAATGGAGAGGCTGCTTTCAGCCTTTCTGCTGCTCATTTATAGAACTCTGTTTAACTCTTGATTCTTACTGTAGGATTTTTATCAGAAGGATTTTAATATCCATCACTTAATATTTTATCACTTCCCAGTGGTGTTTAACTTGTCAATTTTTTTCCACTGAATGTTCACAGAAAAGTTATGATTTCAATTAAAACAAATATATACTGTATATTTATGGCTATAATTTGAGAATATGCTCGTGTTAATCGACTACGCCACAAGATACCCAGAAGTAGCCGTGCTGCTATGGGCAGATGCCCGAACTATTGCAGAAGCACTCTCGGATATGTTCACACCTTTTTTGGTATACCCTCGCGAGATTCTCACTGATCAGGGCACACCCTTTATGTCTCGCTTCATGAAGCAGCTCTGCGAAAAATTCGGAATGAAGCAGTTACACTCCACGGTTTATCATTATGCGGACGAATGGCCTGACTGAACGATTTAATAAAACAGATGATTCAGCGGGTAGCCCATGACGATCCCATTTCCTGGGATACAGTTGTATCCTTTCCTCCTGTTTGCTGTTCAGGAAGCCCCGCAAGCGTCCTTTCGAACTATTATTTGGCCGACGACCTCACGGGGTGTTGGACATTTTTCGGTATGAATGGACAGGGACTGGGGGGAGGTTCATCGAACAAGTCATTGCGCTGCAACGACAGATTGTCAGATTGTCCTCTATTGCAGTGGAACATCAGCAGCGTGAGCAGGAGGCACAAAAAAATTATGACAAGACAAGTAAACACTGCGAGTTTAAGAAGGGGGATCGCGAGCTGCTGTTGATCCAATCCGCATAAATTTCGGGCCGAGTGACAACAGCTGGCAGTGATAGAGAAGCATTTATTACCAGTGAATTATAAAGTCATAATTTCCAGGCGGCGGAAGCCCGTACATATTTTTCATATTCATTTATTAAAGGAGTGGTACGACTGGCACGAAGTTCTGGTCACGGCCGCAGCGGCCCCCCAGACTGAGGTCACTATTGGGGAGGACTTAACTGACACCCAGAAAGCGGAATTGCTATTGCTGATAGAGGGGAACTCTGACATCTTTTCGGCAACGCCTGGCTGAACGACGATTGCAAAACACAAGGTTGACACTCCACCCGGTGTTGCTGTACAGGTGCCCCCATATCGCCTACCAGAGGCAACAAGGAAAGTGATACACAAGGAAAACCAACAGATGCTCCTATTAGGCGTTATTTAGCCAAGCAAAAGGCAAGATGGCCACTTGGGACGGGCAGCAGAATTGACCACTGTGCCTAGCAGAAGTGAATACAATGTCTGTATGTGTGTGCGTATGTAACACATATTTGGCGTATTTTACACAAATCTATATAAGATATTTACAGAATTAATAAATCATCAGTATTTTATAGTCTTTTATTTGTATGAGCTTTCAGCTGTGGAGACAACAATTGAAAAGACAGCTGACTTCCACACTCAGCTCCACCTGAGGCCTCAAGTTCAAGGCAATGTGAGTGCCACCTGAGTGCCAGACTGGGCTGAGTCAGTGTGTCGAATGCCTACTGACTTGGAGTGTTTCAAGAGAAATCAGGAGAGTTTTAAGGTTTATTTTCTTTCTTACAAATGGAGATCTGGGCTGAGTGCAGCATGCATGACTTCTGTTTAAAATGGTGTCGTATCTTCACAGTGCTGAAATAGATCTCTGAGGCATTGGAGCTCACTATCCTAACGACTGATGCGCAGATCTCATCTACGTTATGCCCAATTAACTTTGTCCAATTGGTCCGCCATCCGTGTCAAATTGAGATGGCTTTCCAGGTCTGCAGCTGCTATGTTGCTTTTGTGTCAGTCTACATTAACATCTAAAAAAAACTTATAAAAATGTTACCATACACGCCTCCAGCCATTTAAACTGCATGTCAAGTGGAATAGGCCCATTAGGAAGAAGAGACACCCACCACCAAGGGAGTGACTTTGAATCCTCATCCCAGGCCCCCAGTTTGAGGATGTCCTCACAGAGGAGCCTCCACTTGGAAGCGAACCCTGTGCCTCTCAGTCCATCTTATCTGACCTTCTCAC
Source organism: Erpetoichthys calabaricus (assembly GCF_900747795.2). Lineage (NCBI taxonomy): Eukaryota > Metazoa > Chordata > Cladistia > Polypteriformes > Polypteridae > Erpetoichthys > Erpetoichthys calabaricus. Next base: position 44,019,466 of record NC_041411.2, on the reverse strand, counting down.
CATGCCAGCCGTCTGTGGCAGAATATGAGGTGGTGTTGGTGGAGTTTGAGGGATCTGACGATTTACTTTATGACACTGGCTCTCAAGTTCAGTCTTGGAGGACTCCTGGGGCTGCAGAATTGCCAGATATCTGGCCTATAGATATTTCTAAAACATGCAGATCTGACCACAATCCAATCCATCTCAATAGAGGTAGTGGTGGAGGTGAGAATGAAGATATAAATGAGCGCCATTATGACCAATGCTGCACATCCTCTCTCTGACATGCTAACACTGAGGACGTTCAGCCAACAAATCATTCAGCAAAAGTGTGTCAAGAAACGCCATGGGGGCTTCTTTATAACAACAGTAATATGCCTGCATAAAGCCCCCCTGGGACTGTCGAGTCAGAAGTTTTTTTTCTTTTAAGTCATTCTGGTGTATATATTTATTTATTAATGTACTTCTGTAACAAGCCCAATATCCCCTTGGGTGCAAATAAAATTATATAGTGCCTTTCATATCTATCTATCTATCTATCTATCTATCTATCTATCTCTATTATATAGTGCCTTTCACATCTATCTATCTATCTATTATATAGTGCCTTTCATACCTATCTATCTATCTATCTATCTAGTGCCTTTCACATCTATCTATTTATTATATAGTGCCTTTCATATCTATCTATCTATTATATAGTGCCTTTCACATCTATCTATCTATCCATCTATTATATAGTGCCTTTCATATCTATCTATCTATCTATCTATCTATCTATCTATCTATCTATCTAGTGCCTTTCACATCTATCTATTTATTATATAGTGCCTTTCATATCTATCTATCTATTATATAGTGCCTTTCACATCTATCTATCTATTATATAGTGCCTTTCATATCTATCTATCTATCTATCTATCTATTATATAGTGCCTTTCACATCTATCTATCTATCTTTAAACGTGTGTATTTTCTGTCATAGCTTTAAATACTTTAATGCGTCATATGACATTTTTTATTAACCATTTTCTTTACACTTTCCTCCCTTAATTGTTTTCAGAGGCTGATGATTAGCTATGAGCAGTGCAGACACGGGTGCAAACAACATTGAATGCTAAAGGGGATCGATTGTCAATTTCACTTGTGCTCATTGAAAAATATTTTTAACAAAAGAGCCAACAATTGACTTTGACACTGAAGTATAGTGTGGAAGAAAAATGAGACTAAAGGTTCACATAGTCATTCAGGGTGTGAAGTTAGTTCTTGTGCATAAAGTGCTTTGGTATGCTTTCCACATTTGACATTAATTAGTATCTATTTTAGAAGTAGTAAGCTGGTTCAAGCATACCAGATAAAGATCAAGTGAGCAACAAGTGGCAGACTGTCATGGACGCAGTATGACTTGACAGCTGCCACATACACAGAAACTCAATAAAAGAATTAGAGTTGAACTCAAGAAGTAGTGGAAAGTTTTGTAATGGACAAGAATGGAGTGAAATGAGACTTTACTTTGGGTATGTATTTGGGTGCGTTAGCCAATGAACCAGCCATTGTGTAAGCATTAACTCAGCTTTGCTCTGCAGACTCGGTTGTCTATAAATATGAGTCTCTCTTGTCGTTGCTCGGTGGCCATTTGCCGACACCCTCTGCTCAGGGTACTATCTTTAAGTAGACTGCTGTAACAGGAGGCTTCCTAATCATGAAGTGAAATTCAAGACGCAATGAACAAGTTTCCTCCTGCCTGGTTCATGACTCAAAGATGTCCTAGTTGAGGACTAATTCCTTTCTTTAATATATTTTCAATTTAATTTCTTCCACAATAGTAATTGCTCCCTTTCAGATGTAGTGGTGTCAGCATTTGGATAATTAAGTGAGCAAACTCTACAAAAAATGAAGAATTAAAAAGAAAATGATAACGGAAACATGAGCATTTAATGTTTTGGCAAAAATACATATATGTATGAATGGGGTCCAGTCAGTATCCAACCCACTTTTAGTCTGCAATAAGAACTATCAGTGCATCCATCTGCCATTGTACCAGTTCAGGCTCACAGGGGGTGCCAGGCCGAACCCAACATTGAATGTGACAGAGCACACTCACTGCCTCACACGGAGCCACTGGAGAACGTCCATTTAACCTAACACTCAAATCTTAGTGCATGGAAGGACGTATCAAAGGTGCTGAACTTCTCAAATACGTTGACAAAATGGACATGGCTTAAAAACAGTGAAACACATATATTGAGATCCACCGATTCACTGTGATCCCATTATCCAATCTTAAGGGTAGCAAGCAAGAATCCACCCAATTAGGATCTGCTTAAATGAAGGAGTATGGAGCTTACTCTATAAATTTAGGGAAAGTGTGAGAACTTCTGCATCCCGAGGGTGACAGGAATCTGGAAGAAATTCTGAAATCGGATACTAGAAGCAAGTGACCTGCTGGTGGGATACTGGGGAAGTTAACCAGGGTCTTAATGGGCAGATAGTTCTCCCCTACACTTATAAAAATAAAGTAGTTTCTTTACAGCGATGCCCTATGGGACCCATTTTTTGGTTCCCAAGAGAACCATCCACTTGAAGGTTATAGAAAGTTACCTTTTATTGAGATCCATAAATAATCATGAATAGGTGATAATGAAATCCCAGTGAGTTCCTGGTTTCACAACAGTCCCTGCTGCATAACATAACACAGGCTAAGTTCAGGTTTTCTTGTTTTGTTCATATACAGTACTGCTAGGTCGCCTACTATTCATAAAAGATGTAAATTAGGAAGCTTTTCAAAGCCCACATGTTAAGAGTCCTTGCCAGAATAAAAAGGTTCTCAGTCAAGCAATGTGAGGTCAGTGAGGAACCACACAAGCCAGTATAGTGCCATTACTGAACCAGCATTGTTAAGAGTGCAAGCTGGCGACCATGGCATCACTGCTCAATTCCCAAGGACTTTTTCCATTCAGATACGTTCTAATAACATACAGTTCTGTACTTCTTTGATTTTTTGCACTATTAGCCACACAAAGTGATGATATGCAGTATTTACCTTTTTTGAAAGCCAGGCCCTTCTGAACTCCTGCCCCACTGCACCATGGCACTCAAGTGTTTGTCTTCTTGCATTTGTGCGGCACTTGATTTTGTGGATTAAAAGGAGCAGGTAATCACCTTGTTGTTTTAGCTTAACAGCTGCCGCCAGTCCTGCTAAGAGGGAAAATCAATGTGCCAGGGCTACTGCCCAAGTTAATGAGGACAGGGAGAGAGGCACACTGGCAGCAGATGAGCGGCGGCACTTTGAACAGAGGCTCTCTCCAAGTCAGGACTGCATTATAAAGTGACCATAACAGGAGACTGTGTTTCACTTGGTATTTGATCTTTTATTTTAAGTAATTGATGTCTAAGCTGTCATTCTTCTTGCTTCTCGGCCTGGTTTTGACCCCCAGAGGCTGAATAAGATGAGACAGGGCAATTGAGATTCTCCTTCTAGCTTCCTATCTAAGCACCATATCTAGCAAATCCAGCCTTCACGTCCTCACTGCCCGCTTTCCTTAGCCCACTGCTACTCTGTGTCCCAGTGGCTTACATTGCCCCCATGTTTGAACTGGATTATGTACCCCCATTTGGTCTGGCAAGGGATCTGTGTAAGCAGAATACGTCTTTAGAGTAGTGGCCAGGTGAAGTCTTTGGTGAATTAAATAATAATCATTAATTAAATGCATACACACATTATATATATTACTGTGAATTGGCCGCCGTATAGCGCCCGACCCGGCACAGACTTACACAGAGGCACGTGTAAAAACACACAGACTTTTATTCTTTCTTCAGCTGGAGGGCACGCCTTCCCCGTGAACCCTCCAGCCACAACACAGTCCCAAGCATGATAACAACACAAACCACAACCCTTCGTCTGGCACCACCACTCCTCCTAGGCAACCTCATCCTCTTCCTCCCGATTCTGGCCCTGAGTGGAGGTTGCCGGTCCTTCTTATAGCCCACCCGGAAGTGTTCCCCCGGAACATAAGTAGAAGAGGCGTCCCGGCCAGGTTTTAGGCAGGTGTGAGAAAATGCTGTAAACAAAGAATGCTTTCAAAAATGGAAGTGTTAATCATTTATTTTCATCAATCAACAAAATGCAGTGAATGAACAAAAGAGAAATCTAAATCAAATCAATATTTGGTGTGACCACCCTTTGCCTTCAAAACAGCATCAATTCTTCTAGGTACACTTGCACACAGTTTTTGAAGGAACTCGGCTGGTAGGTTGCTCCAAACATCTTGGAGAACTAACCACAGATCTTCTGTGGATGTAGGCTTCCTCACATCCTTCTGTCTCTTCATGTAATCCCAGACACACTCGATGATGTTGAGATCAGGGCTCTGTGGGGGCCATACCATCACTTCCAGGACTTCTTGTTCTTCTTTACGCTGAAGATAGTTCTTAATGACTTTGGCTGTATGTTTGGGGTCGGTGTCCTGCTGCAGAATAAATTTGGGGCCAATCATACGCCTCCCTGATGGTATTGCATGATGGATAAGTATCTGCCTGTATTTCTCAGCATTGAGAACACCATTAATCCTGACCAAATCTCCAACTCCATTTGCAGAAATGCAGCCCCAAATGTTCAAGGAACCTCCACCATGCTTCACTGTTGCCTGCAGACACTCATTATTGTACCACTCTCCAGCCCTTCGACAAACAACCTGCCTTCTGCTACAGCCAAATATTTCAAATTTTGACTCATCAGTCCAGAGCACCTGCTGCCATTTTTCTGCACCCCAGTTCCTATGTTTTCATGCATACTTGAGTCACTTAGCCTTGTTTCCACATTGGAGGTATGGTTTTTTGGCTGCAACTCTTCCATGAAGACCACTTCTGGCCAGACGTCTCCGGACAGTAGATGGGTGTACCTGGGTCCCACTGGTTTCTGCCAGTTCTGAGCTGATGGCACTGCTGGACATCTTCCGATTTCGAAGGGTAATACTCTTGATGTGTCTTTCATCTGCTGCACTAAGGTTCCTTGACCGACCACTGCGTCTACGATCCTCAGCGTTGCCCGTTTCTTTGTGCTTCTTCAAAAGAGCTTGAACAGCACATCTTGCAACCCCAGTCTGCTTTGAAATCTTTGTCAGGGAGAGACCTTGCTGATGCAGTATAACTACCTTGTGTCTTGTTGCTGTGCTCAATCTTGCCATGACATGAAACTGTCTTCCACAACCTCACCTTGGTAGCAGAGTTTGGCTGTTCCTCACCCAGTTTTAAGCCTCCTACACAGCTGTTTCTGTTTCAGTTAATGACTGTGTTTCAACCTGCGTGTGACATTGATGATCATTAGCACCTGTTTGGTAGAATTGGTTGATCAGACACCTGACTAGAATCCTACAAAATCCCTGACTTTGTGCAAGTGTACCTATAAGAATTGATGCTGGTTTGAAGGCAAAAGGTAGTAACACCAAATATTGATTTGATTTAGATTTTTCTTTTGTTCGCTCACTTTGCATTTTGTAAATTGACAACAATAAACAATCATTATTTATATTTCTGAAAGCAATCTTTGTTTACAGCATTTTTTCACACCTGCCTAAAACTTTTGCACAGTACTGTATATACACATATACATGCACATATATCTCTATCTCTGTATATATATAAAATCTAGCATCTGTGTGTCTGTCTGTCTCTTCACATGAGAGAACTACTTAACGGATATAGATCGGGTTTTTTTCTAGAATTTGCTTGAACATTCCGGTTGATCTTACGACTTCTCTAATCACACTAAGAATAATAGTTTGCTTACAGAAGCGATATTTTTGCACTAATATGAGACAGAGGCTGTGGGACGAGAGGAGTGGGAAGCGTGACATCAGGAGTGGGGAATCTGTGTCTCTGCGTTTTGGAGCATACCTTGCCTCTGCTTAGCTAGCGATACCTGCTTGTTTATTGATTTTTAAAGTTTGTCCCGTTTCACTACTATGCAGGCGGAGCCACAGGGAATAGCTAGTCTATATATATATATATATATATATATATATATATATATATATATATATATATATATATATACTTTTCCCCCTGCTTGTTTCACTCGCCCACCTCCCATAAAACTCCCCGACCCCATGGTGTGCTATGCGCCAGCCTCTTCATGTCTCTCCTGCTCAGGTTGTGAAGGGGGGACGGGGGCACACTCAGGAGATGTGGACGGATCAGCTGCTGCTTTCTGCTGCTGATCTGTGTGATCTGCATGTCGCACTGCGCGTCAATCATTTAAAAGCCTGTACAGCAGCTGTCCTTTTTTTCTTGCTGCGTTGTTTTGCAGGACATTAAATTGTCTCTTGCAGGACATTAAAGTGTCTTCAAGAAAATCACATATTGTTTCCTTCCAAGCCTTCCAAGAATTTTTTTTTATAATAGATCGATATATACACACACACACATCCTGTATATTTACATACATACATATAGACACATTTATACATACACATATACATATATAAATACACATATACATATACACACACACATAGACATACAGTATATATACACACATACACACATATATACATATAAATATATATTGTATATATATATCGTACACATCTTCCACCCAACTTCAACTCACCTGGATGAGGTCGAGTGACTTCTTTAATCTTAGACCCAGGGGTACTACCGTGCTAGGGCATAGCCTGTTGAAGGCACTTCTGGGTCAAGTAGAAGTCTGGGAAAGCAGGAATCACAAATCCTCACAGCAACTCCTGGTTTATTCCCATGGAACCCAAAAGGGCTGACCCACAGCATTACAATCCCCAGCATGCCCAGTGGATATCCATTTGAGTACCAGGGCTCGGGGTACAGCCATCTAGTGTACTGGGAGAGAGACCATTGACAAGTCCCACTGTCTTCCCTTGTCTTTCCTGCTGGCAAGGGTAACTGTCTTTGCTGCATGCCCACCGAGATGCTAACACACTCTTTGCAGTGTTGACATCTTTTGCCAACTGTTTGAAGAGAACATGAAATGTTCACTTTTTCTTTCCTCCTGACCTGCCAGCCATATATTGGACCAGCACAAGGTGCCAGCCCATGGGGCTGTCCATTACTGTATATGTATATCTTGTCACTCATGCATGGCAGAGGGTCACTCTCTGGGCTTAGCTGAGGTATGTACTACCACCCCGGGTGGAGAGGGGGCGCTGGCGCAGGTTATGTCGACTTCTGTTCCCTTCACAGTACACAGAAGTGAGTGCATTTGAAATACACTTTGACGTGCTCCTTCAACTGGCCATCATTTATGCACTCCCATTTGCATCTGATCAACTTTAACTGAGCTAAAAAATGTGTCATGCACTTAAATGTAATTCATTAAATTGTTTACACAGCATGAAAGAGTGATTATCATGATTTTATTCAGTTAAGGTAGCAGTTTTACGGTTTAAAAGTGTGCCAGAGCAAAGCTGGCAGTCTTAGGAGCTCATTTGCACAGGGAAGCGCCGACATCGGGTCTGATTTACAAACGAGATGTGACAAGTATGTCGGCCATTCATTCTTTCTTTCTTTTGAATTTGTCCTGATGGCTTTAGGTTGTCACTTCCAAGTACTGACCTTTTGGTCATGTGGACATCAATGCAACATTACAGAATGTGCTCTGTGATCATTAAGAGTATGTTCGACTTTATTTTGAACAGAAAATTCAGTTGCTAAGTGTAATCTGTTGTACAATGTTTTGTTAAAAATACATTATGAGAGGTCCGTTTTGAATGTGAGATGCCGCCCTCATCCCAAGTGTAATGATTATCCTTTCCAATGGGTAGAAAGCGTATTTCTATAGAGGAATAGCTTGAGCAAAATTAAATAAAAAAAATGTATTGTGAAATGTAACAATAAATAAATCAAAATATAGTATGTTTGAATAAAAAATGAAATGTGTATTTATTTCTTTGTGTATTTCAGTGACACGCACTAGCACCGAATGAGCCTTGAAATGAAAACTGTCATTTTGTTACTTGTCAAAGTCGAGAGGGCGGGCTCTAGAGAGCACTGCGTTTTGATTGGTGGAGCTTTGCGAGCATGGGCGTGTGCAGTTGCAATTTAGCATAGGTGTACAAAGTTCTTTCTGACTGTGTGTGTCCATGGCGGACTCGAGTCCATGAAAAAGCCAACCACGATTACAGCGAGAAGCAGTTATTTTAATTCAACAAACCCTAAATTCCTCAGGGTTGGTGCCGCTCGGGGCAGGGCGGTGCTTCAATTTGGAGCCCTCCAATATATCTGAATATGTTAATTTATAGAAATAGAAAATTAAAATGACGTACAGAGAAAAATTAAGATTAATTTTGCCGAGATTTATTCATATATAGAGAAACAGCTATCATTTTGCACATATAATTATTTATAAGCATCTACTAGACAAGAATATAATATAGACACACTGTGATACGCCGTGTTCCAATTATTAGTTTAATATAATTACCCTGCGAAAACCAGAACCGGTGTAGTGCGCAAGTGATAGGTGGGGATGTTTTCTGCGCAGAGCAAGAACGCATTCGGATTGATAACGAAACGAAATTATAAATTAGTTGTTTATCTTCCTAGAAATTATTATCGGTGTAATGTTTCTGTTCATTTTTGTTATTGCCTCATAAATTTCATATGCTGTATCTGATTGCGTCACAGAAGGACAATCTGAAAATTATTTTTGAAGCATTTGTGGATAAAAATCAGATAATTTGACTTTTTTCATTCAAGAGTGATATTTTTCAGAACCCTGCTGCTTACACGCGAATTGTACTGAGCCTTTTGGCCAGTAATGCCGCCTCCCAAAAATGCGCCGCAGCTGGCGGACCGCCCCCTCCACCCGCCCCTAGTTACGCCACTGGCTGTATCACTAAAATAAGCACATGAATAAATAAATAAATAAATAAATAAATACACAGAAAAATAAGAAACAAAAACACTATATTTTTAAATGTTTATGTTTATATATATTATTTTTCTGTTTCTTTGTGGTCACATTTTACATATGTCCATCCATCCATCCATTTTCCAACCCGCTGAATCCGAACACAGGGTCACGGGGGTCTGCTGGAGCCAATCCCAGCCAACACAGGGCACAAGGCAGGAAACAATCCTGGGCAGGGTGCCAACCCACCACAGGACACACACAAACACACCCACACACCAAGCACACACTAGGGCCAATTTAGAATCGCCAATCCACCTAACCTGCATGTCTTTGGACTGTGGGAGGAAACCGGAGTGCCCAGAGGAAACCCACGCAGACACGGGGAGAACATGCAAACTCCACGCAGGGAGGACCTGGGAAGCGAACCCAGGTCCCCAGATCACCCAACTGCGAGGCAGCAGCGCAATCCACTGCGCCACCGTGCCGCCCATTTCACATATGTGTGTTTATTTATTTTTGTTCGAAATATTTCTACATATATTTCTAAAAGTAGTAAATTATAATACAAATCCCCATCTGCATTATCTATCAGAGCGAATTAAACAAAAAGGAAGTGCGCGTTGAGCATGAGTTTTGGTTTATGTTTAAGATGTTTGCTTGTTCTCCCTGTTTGTGTGTGGATTTTTCTCCAACATCCCAAAGATTTTTAATTGTCAGTTATTAGTGAGGATGTGTGCTGGAGTATGATAGCCTAGTCTTCTAAAATTGATGAGGTTCACATTTATTTACACGTGACTCTTGTACTCTTACTGATCACAGGACGTAATTTTAAAGTTGTACATTTTAGCAAAAATGTGTTAATCTCTTTAAATTTCCCAACTCAAAACTTCGAATATATGCTTGCGGAGCGTACCTTTAAACATGAGACGCGATTAAATGCGCTACAAATGAAGGCTCGTCTGCTTTACACGGAGCCTGAGTTAAATCTAAAGGCGCGCAAGTGGGCGTTTATATACGGTGGTCCAGATCTAATTATGCAATTTTCATTACGCTATAACTTAAGTTATTTACATTGAGAATTCACAGCACCTGCCTTGCATATAGAGATTTCACTTACAATTCTTTTTGTTGCCCATAGATGGCAGCACCTGCCGTGAATTCCAAAATGGCGGAGAGACGGTTGTCATTCGAACAGTTGCATAATTAGATCTGAACCACACTGTACTATTGCGGGCAGAGCGCATGCGTTCTTCTCAAAGGGGCGTGTCAGTACGGCCGGTGTCCAGACAGAAATGCAGGGGAGGGGCGGTAACACCGTGCATGTTGCATGTTGTTGCATGGCAACTTTTTGGGTTTATAATGAGGATTGAAGTAAATTAAAGCTGTCAAGATTCTTGCTTTCATTCGGCACAAGGCTTTCGGTCGGTACTGCAGAGTAAAGACGTTAATGTCCAATAGCAATAAATCTTTCATTTTTACTTAACTGGGGAACAATTACATGAAGAATGTGAACGTCTACGTGAAGCTTAAACACTTAACATACAAGAAGCAAAATGCGAAGTCGAAGTTCTGTTTAACTTTTAGACGGCTCCTGGATGCGATTTATGCCATTCACTGTGCGACTCCGAACAGGTCAAAATGATGGGAATCGATCTGCGGAAGTAAGGCGCTTTGAAATGTTCATTCATATGAAAAGGCGACACTGTTTTAACAGTTTATTGAATTTGGGTCCATTGTTTAACAGTTGACTCGATCATTTGTATGCAAACAGAACTTTGCGGAAAATGTCAATCGAGTGGCATCGCTTTTCTGTGTTCCACTGCGGTTCGCGCTGGTTTCTGTTTTGGAGAAACTTCGAACGTCACTTGTTTTTTTCCGGACTTGCAGAGCCCATTCTGTATTTGGCAATAACCACATCCTGCCAGGTGGGCACGGTGGCGCTGCTGCCACGCAGTATGGAGACCAGGGTCCATGTCCCGTTCATGTTCACCTCGTGTCTGCATGGGTTTCCTCCCACAGTCCAAAAACATGCAGGTTAGGTGAATTGGATGCACTAAATTGGCTCTAATGTGTGTGTTCGCCCTGTGATGGGCTGGCACCCTGTCCATTGTTTGTTCCCACCATGTGCATGTCGGATCGGCGCCAGCAGAACCCAGAGACCCTATTCAGGACTAAGCAGGTTAGAAAATGACCGACTAACCATCCTGCCTACAAAACTGCATTTTCAATTTTTTTAATGTGTAAAAGTTTTCTATTACCCCATTTTTTCAAATTTATAATGATGGACAGCCATTTGAAGCTCCTCTCACAATTCCATATATTTTTGTATAGTGGTTATCACGGAGCACAGCTTCACACTGCTTGTAGAAGCCATGACAGTTAAACCATGCATCATTTATGTTAACTCAGTTGATCACGCAGTAAAAATGGATCAAACTCCAATATGATTAACAAAAAAATGGCTGTCAATAGAAGACCACAAACGGTGTTAACGCTTGTAGATATTCTATGGGTGCGACGATGCGGGTTCGCTCCATGCTCCCATTCAGCTTCTGGGAGCTCTTGAACCCGACACCGTCGGTAATGTCACCGATGAGCTAGGCAGTGAGGCAGAACAATGAAGCAAGGGGATGGTGCAAAAAGCTTTTATTTTAAAATCAACAAAACTGTCCAAATAAATAGCGCAGTGCATCACAATCCTTAAATAAATAATCCATTAAAACAGGTGAATTCGTGGAGGTTAAAATCCAATAGAAAAAAAAATCTTTTAAAAACAACGAGGTTAAAACAATGGCTGGAAGCTGTCCCTTTAAACAAATCAGCCTGGTCCCTTTCTTCTACTGGTGACTCCCCTGCTTCTCCCGTCCAGGCTATGCACCAGGGGAGCCACCCTACCTGCAGCTGACCTTCTCTCTACGTTCTCCTGTTGGTCTGTTCGCCTCACCGATCCCTGGCTCCAGTAGGCTTCACAAAAAACGTGACTTGGGCTCCCCAGCGACCAGAGCGCTCACGCTGGGGCTTTCACGTCCCAAGTCCCGACTCCAGCTGCCTGCTTGGCCTTACGCGGCGAGCCATCCTCTTTCCGGTCACTCCCGCTCCTCACAAAATGCTCAGCGGGAGCGACCACAATCGGCCACTGCTCAGGTGCCGGCCAAACACCCAGACTCACTGCTCAGCTGCCCGCGAGCCTGCGCTCGCTCTCCTGCACCGGCTTTCCTCTATCTGCTTCTAATCTTCTCCTGCAACCTCCGTTTCTTTCTTTTCTTCTTTTCTCTTCCCCTGCTAGCCGCCTCGCGCTTCTATTTATTACGGGGACGTGGATCAGATGTGGCAATTAGCAGCACCCGGGAACAATTAGTGCCTTGAGCATGGGAAAGGCGCTATATAAATAAAATGTATTATTTTTATTATTATTATTAATTACAGATGCAGACAACTCATCACCTGTGCACTTAAGAGAGGTTCACCCGCATCACGAATTCCCTGGGAACCGATCCGCCACACTACCACACCCTCTCTATAAGCCGTGAAGGCGGCAATTATTTATTTAAAAAGTGGCCTTTTTGACGTGAGCTGTGGACCCGCTACACCACAATGAGATATTGTTAATGTTTTCATCTTCTGCCCCATCATCACCAACTGCTTCGGCCTAGTCCATTGATACGCATTTAACCAATTTGCCGTGTAACTGATCGACAATTTTCATGTTAATTCATTTGACTTCATCATTTCTCGCTAGCATATTGAGATGAATTAGTGATTCTAAACTGGATCTTCGTAAGAGAGTGTGTGTGTGTGTGTAAGTAAGCCATTTAATGGACTGGTCCAGGTTAAGTGCCGGAATGCACCGGATGACCGTGATCTTGTTTGATAATAGTTTAAGTATGGCATGAGTTGAAAGAATCTCATAGCAAAAGTCTCTGTCTCGCGGGACATTCTTCCAAAAAGTCTCGTCTCGTCACAGGATTTGTCCCGAGATTTTTTAAATTCATAATAGAGAGACACCTACACGTATGGGTTTTCTTACAGTAGACCCCTAAAATCTTTAAGCAATATTGACTAAAGTTGCTTCTGGGGTCCTTCTAGGATTAGGGGCTCCGAAGCGTAAGCTTCATTAGTTTCATAGCAGATCCATCGCTGTTGCTCGTGTATACGAACACCATTAGAAATGAGGACATTAGAGGGTCAGCTCAGGTTGGACGGTTGGGAGACTGTCAGAGAGGCGAGATTGCGTTGGTTTGGACATGTGCAGAGGAGAGATGCTGGGTATACTGGGAGAAGGATGCTAAGGATAGAGCTGCCAGGGAAGAGGAAAAGACGAAGGCCTAAGAGAAGGTTTATGGATGTGGTGAGAAAGGACATGCAGGTGATGGGTGTAACAGAACAAGAGGCAGAGGACAGAAAGATATGGAAGAAGATGATGTGCTGTGGCAACCCCTAATGAGAGCAGCCAAAAGAAGAAGGGGCTTTGACTGCCCAAATTGCCATGGCAAGGCACAACTCATTGATCTTGATTTAAAAAACTTTAAAAAAAAAAAAAAAAATTTTAAATTAAATGAAAACCTACAGCTTTCCACCAGCTTTGTAGAGGATGTCTAGTCTTGATTATGTACCCGATAGAATGGGTTGCATGATTGGAGTAATAATGAAAACAAGCAGCATCATTTTCTTACATTTCGTAAACTACACTTAATTTCATATCTCAAATGCCCTTTAAGGATATTCAGTATCTTTGAGGGTCCATTCCAACCGCAGACCCCACTTACTTACAACAACAACAACATTTATTTATATAGCACATTTTCATACAAAAAGTAGCTCAAAGTGCTTTACATAATGAAGAAAAGAAGAATAAAAGACAAATAAGAAATTAAAATAAGACTTACTTAGTCACATGAAGCCAGTTTAGATAGATAGATAGATAGATAGATACTTTATTAATCCCAATGGGAAACATTCGTTTAGACTCACCCGTCGATCTTTGTGCGGCTGGCTGACTCCGTCCTGTACAGAGAACGTCCATACGTCTTCATTGACAACAGACAGAGGAGGCACTGGGGTTTCTGTGTGGCTGCAGTGCCAAACAAACCAATATGTCGCTCGTAAAGCACTAAATATAACCCTGCTAAGCCGATTCAGATGGAACTCACAAGAAACAAATAATTCACATTTAGCAAACGGGCTGCCTGAATAAGTAATATCTCAGGGAACCATTTGAAGGTATCGATTCATTCCAGCATGCGGGGTATGTAGTCCCGCTGCTCCACACATTGAATGAGTGTGTTGTGATCTTAAGAGAGCAAACACTGCATGCTACCATAAAGTACTTTCAAACAGATGATGCTCACATGCAGAATTTATCGATCTTTGTATAAATAAAACCCTTAATAAAGTGCACATGATCTAAAATTACAAATGATCATCATTCACCATAATGCATTGACATGCTGACCTGCAGGCTACATCAAACACCCAGAAGGAACGGCCATCAATTTATTTTTAACCTTCTTCTTCCCATAAAAGCTTGGAGGAGGAAGGCTTTTCTGGCAGCACAGGTCTCAACTAATTAATCTAACATGTATATTATGTACATTAGTGGGGATTCCCTAGAAACCCACCGAAATTGCACAGCAACGGTGACCAATCCAAAAAAGTGACCCATTGCCAATTAAATGGAAAAAGAGCATACATAATTATAACATCTTCACCTCCAAAAGGGGTGTTATTGCCCCAGAACCTAAAATGGATGGCCTTAAGTCTGGAGAGGCAGGCTCTTAACAAAAAAGAGGTCAGGAGAAAGAAAATGGTGCAATGCACTCAAGGTCCATGACTGTGCCAGCTGCTTCTGGGGAAAAGGCACTTGACCGACTGCGCCATGTTTGTCAAAAGGCATTTGAAGGAAAAAGATCCATCCATCCATCCATTATCCAACCCGCTGAATCCGAACACAGGGTCACGGGGGTCTGCTGGAGCCAATCCCAGCCAACACAGGGCACAAGGCAGGAACCAATCCCGGGCAGGGTGCCAACCCACCGCAAGACACACACACAAACACACCAAGCACACACTAGGGCCAATTTAGAATCGCCAATCCACCTAACCTGCATGTCTTTGGACTGCCCGGAGGAAACCCACGCAGACACAGGGAGAACATGCAAACGCCACGCAGGGAGGACCCGGGAAGCGAACCCAGGTCCCCAGATCTCCCAACTGCGAGGCAGCAGCGCTACCCACTGCGCCACCGTGCCGCCCAAGGAAAAAGATGAGACAAACAAAAAAAAATGGAAGTGTTTGAGCAGAATTTCAAGCGCTACATCTAGGGAAGACCAAGGCACTGCTCGTCACCTGCCTAATCTCAACTGGATGGTGAATGGTGGAGGCAGCATCGTGCGACACGGGTGCTTCTCAGTGGCAGGGACAGGGACACAGGTCAGAATTGAGAGGAGGAGATGAATTCCGTCAAATGCGGGGAGGACCCTGAAAGAAACCCCGACGGTACACCTTTCAGAATGAAAAAAAAAAGGACTGGAGACATCCATCTGAGACAACGCTGGTGTGGCTCCAAGGCAAATCAAGGGGTCCTTGAGGAGCCCAGCCAAAACCCAGACTTCACATCTGTGGAGGGACCTGAAGATGGCAGCTTACTGCCACTTGCTAACCAATGTGATGAAGAACGGGATAACCTTGCCAAATCCAGGTGTGTAAAGCTTGGAGACTCACCAAGATGACTTGAAGCTGGCACTGCTGCCCAAAGGGCTTCTACAAAGTATTGAATTAGGGGTCTGAATACTTATAGGAATGAGAGATTTCCACTTTTGATTTTTAATAAAATTTGTAAACCTTTTGGAAAACAGGCTAACGGAGTATAGATTGACAGAAAATAAGCAAATTTACCCATTTCACATTTAAAAAAGAAAAGGGTGTGTGGACACATTCTGAATCCACCTTAAACCACAGACGCATTAAACCGTTACACGTTTCTGTTGGCAGCACCCTCCATTATCTCCGAAATACAACACACAAGCACATTGTTATAGAAATACGGATTCATTTTTATTCATAAAAATAAGAATTGTGTTAAAAAGGGATACCCAGGCGAGCCAAACCATTTACCCATCTCCTCCCCATCATAACACCTGCCCTCTTAGTGCCACTGCACAGCAACATTGTGGAAGACATCCATGAGTGGCCCATCCTCCCGTTTTTAGTGACTTCTCCGAGCCTGAGTGATTAAAATTAGCCTCAACGATTATGAGGACACCTTGTCAGGTTAACACACTGCCAAGCGCATTTAGGCACAATTAGAACACAGTATTAAAAAAAAAAAAAATAAGGCCTACAAAAGCGGCCCACCATAGACATAATCTGAATGGCCCCAGCGGCTCAACACTGATTGGAGTTCTGAACTAGAAGAAAAACAGCAAAATTAATAACAGGGCAGTCAAGTGTTGAATTACGCAGAAAAACAAAGGTTAACGGTCTGTTTTAATTGTGCGGCTTCAAAAAGCAAATGCACAACGGGGCAAACCGGATGAAACTTGCTAAAGAGGTCTCACACAGGACTCCATGTCTGAGCGGAGCTCTCCTTGCATTTGAATAAGCAAAAAAAATTAATTACAGAAAAACGTGATACAAATCCTTATAGTCCATTAAATAAAAGCAGTCCGCCTAATCACAGGGCATCAACTAAAGTGCAAAAATAGAAGGCCTGTCAGATCTTCCGATGTGGAGTGCCACACTGCTGACGCATGACAATTTGTCACGGAGATTTTCCACGGCTTTGATAAAAACATTCAGTTTGTAATGGGCTGAGTAACATTATGAGAAGTCATTCCACCTTAAGGAAGAAAGGGCAAACTGGTACAGCGGCAAAACAGTCATGGAAGTGGGAAAAGGAAGCAGCTGTGAGACAAGCAAAAGAAAGGGCAAGGCAGCTGCGGGGTGACCCCATTCCCATAAGGCACAATTCCTCCAGAATACTAGAAAAAGGTCCAATAATCAAAACACACTGGCAGTGGCCACCCCGACACACTCTGGACACCCTCCTCCAACTGCACTTAAAACCAAAAACGTTTAAGACAGCAAGGAGGGATCCACGTAGTATGCAATGGTGAAAGGGGAGAAATGGCATAGACAGGGCAGCAATGCAGATTTACCCAGCAAACACACAGGCAGGGAAGGTGCATTACTGGAGCTTTTTCGTACCCACTCCTGCCTCCATCTCTGCAGAGGACTGGAATTCCTGGAACAAGAATGATCAACAGCCTTGGACTTGGAGTCAGGGTCTTGGAAAGTGGAGCAGCTCCCCGCCGAAAAGCCGGCGCGTCAGCTCTGCCCAGAGTAGACTCCTCTCCCGCTGTGCCCCCTGCATCAGACCCCGGTTCTCCTGGGCTCTTCTTGATAAGTACGGCATCACCTCATTAACTGGGCCATATGGGACGTACTTGTAGACTGGATAGCCAGCTTGGCCTGGAGCAGGGGAGGCAAAATTGAGGAAAAAAAGATATTCAGTAGTGGGAAACAATTTTGTAGGCCTATATGGGGTTTGAGTTGAGACAAAACATTATCTGCATCTTCTTGGGTCATTTCGTGAAGCACATGAACTGCTCAGGCTTAAACAACAAAATTTGCAAGCAGCTTTAATTTGAGACCATACAGATTAAAAAAAAAATGATAATGCAGCACAAAAGGATGCACTACCCCACCCCACCCCCAAAAAAAATCTGCAATATTTACAAGCTTGTAACAATAACAGTGCCCTTAAAAAGTATTCACCTACACCTTGGACATTTGGCATTTTTGGCACGGATGAACAAAAAGGGACTCTTCAATGTCAAAGTCATAGTGAAAACAGATCTGTGCAAAGTGGTCTAAATTAATGGCAAAACACAGCATTCCCATAAGCATCCCCCCCCCCCCCCCCTTAATAGGGCACCCCTAAATTCTCACTGGTGCAGCCAATTGGTTTTAGAAGTCCCATCTTTGGCTCAATGGAGATCATCTGTCTGAGGTTTCTATAGATAGTAATATAAACGCACCTTATCATGAAGGTCCAACTTACGGTGAGTCATTATGGAGGCCTAACCGACACAATGAAGACAAAAAGAACACTCTAAGCAACTCGGTGAAAAGCACAAGTCAGGGGGGAACAGAGACAAGAAAAAAAAATCCAAGTCACTGAACATCCTGTGGGGGTCCAGTTATACCAATCATTACAAAATGGAAAGAGTATGGAACAGTAGTACTCTGCCCAGAGCAGGCCGACAACAAAAACTGAATGGCCATGCAAGAAGATGATGAGTGAAGGAAGCCACCAAGAGACCTCTGAAGGAGGTACAAGCTACAGTGACAGACATAACTGTCGCATGGATGCTTCACCAGTCACAGCTTTATAGGCAATGAGAAAAAAAACACATGTAACTTCTCGGCTAGAGTTTGCCAGACGGCATCTGGAAGGTGGCTTTGTAGTCTGAGGAGACCAGAATTGAGTTTTTTGGCCATCAGACTAAATGCATTCTGCACATTATTACAAACACAGCATCCCCATCACGAAGCACGGTAATGGTAGGGATACTTCTCCGCAGAAGACCCTAGCAGGATTGTGAGGGTAAAATTTAATGCAGCAAAATATGGCAAAAATCTGATGCAGTCTGCAAGAAACCTACAGCTTGGCAGAAGATTTGTTTTCCAGTAAGACACACAACCCAAAGCATAAAGCAAAATCTGTAGAGGACGGACTCCAAAACAGTAATGTGAACGTCCTGGAGAGGCCGAATCAGAGTCCAGATCTCAATCCAATTGAGAAAGTTTGGCTGGACTTCAAAATGGCTGCTCACTCATTACCTCTTAATGCAGAATGGCAGAGCTTGAGAAGTTTGGCAAAGAAGAATGGGGAAAATAAAATGGTGCAGTTGACATGTGCAAAGCTGATAGAGATCTGAGGACACACACTCTGGCTGACAAAGGTGCAGCTACTAAATACGTAAAAGAGGGTGAAAACGTATGAGATCAACAATTCGGTTTTATATTTGTCATTAACTTTGATCAGATCTGCCATCACTTTGACATTAACAAGTCTTTCTGTTGAACACTGCCTAAAAACCTCAAAATACATCCATTTTGATTTAATGTTGCACCAACAATAAAATGTGAAAACTTCTTATAAGCATGAGTCCTAATCTTAACTATTAGAGAGAAGTTTGTGTTGCCACATGAATTCTGCTGCACTTTGGGTTCTTACTCCAAAATTAGGTTTTCCTCCCACATTTCAAATTGTGCAAGTTAGTTAAATGGAAAGTGAATACTGGCCTGGCATCAGTAACACCATGTGTGTGTGTGTGTGTGTGTGTGTGTGTGTGTGAGAGAGAGACTGAGACCATGTGAAAAGCTGACGCTCCATCCATCTGTTAGTTGCTGTCTTGCACTCTATGGCACCCATAGCTCAAAATTGTATAAAATGGCTTGGGAGTGAATAAACTGGCGTTAGTACGATAGATTCCAGGCCTGGTCAGCGTCACAGTTGAAAGTCATACATATTAATTTAAATGGCATCTACAGTGCCCTCTATAATGTTTGGGACAAAGACATTTTTTTTTCCTTGATTTACCCCTCTACTCCACAGTTTAAAATTACAAATCCAGCAATTCAGATGTGACTAAAGTGCACACTGCAGACTTTCATTTAAGGGTATTTATGTACAGGTCAGTCACACCATGTTGAAATGACTCCACTTTCTCAACACGGTCCTCCCATTTTAGGGCACCATTAATTGTTAGGACATAGCAATGGCAGGTCTACTTAAGCCACAATATTTAGTCCTGTGTTGCATATCCCTTGCATGCCGTGACTACTTGAAGTTTGAAATTCGTGGACATCACCAGGTCCTCAGGACTTCTCTCGTGATGCTCTACCAAGCCGCTAATGCAGCCATTTTCACTTCTTGCTTGTTTTGGGGGCTTGCCCCCTTATTTTTTCTCTGGATATGGAAGACATTCTCCAATGGATTTAAATCAGGTGACTGGCTTGGCCATTCAAGAATTTTCCATTTTTGAGTTTTGAAAAACTCCTGTGTTGTCTTAGCAGTAAGTTGGGATCATCATCTTGTTGTACGATGAAGCGCCGTCCAATGAGTGTGGAGGTTTTAACTGAAACTTGAGCAGATGAGATGTTTCTATACACCTAAGAATTCATTGTCCTGCTGCCGTCAGAAGTTCCATCATCAATGAAGACACATGTGCCAGTACCCGTGACAGCCATATATGCCCAAGCCATGACACCTCCCCACCATCATGTTTAACAGATGAGGTGGTCTGCTTTGGATCTTGGGGCAGTTCCTTTTCGTCTCCACACTTTGCTCTTGCCATCACTCTGTTGCAGGTTAGTGTTGGTTTCATCTGTCCACAAGACCTTTTCCCAGTAACCACCAGGTTCTTTTAAGTACTTAATCGCAAGCTGTAATCTGGCCATCCTGTTGTTTATGGTCTACATCTTGCAGGGTGGCCTCTGTATTTTTGTTCATGAAGTCTTTTGTGGAGAGTCTTTTCTGACAAATATACATCTGCCTCCTGAAGACTGTTTCTGATCTGTTGGACAGGTGTTTGGGGCTTTTTCTTTACTATAATGAAGATTCTTGTGTCATCAGCAGTGGAGGTCTTTCCTTGGCCTAGCAATCCCTTTGTGATTACTGAGCTCTTCAATGTGTTCTTTCTTCTTAATGATATTCCAATTGATTTAGGTCATCGTAAGGTTTTAGCAATGTCTCTAATGATTCTATTCTTGTTTTTAAGCCTCATAATGGCTTCTTTGACTTTCATTGGGACAGCTCTCATCCTCATGTTGAACAATGGCAACTACAGACTCCAAAGGGTAGAAG
Source organism: Erpetoichthys calabaricus (assembly GCF_900747795.2). Classification (NCBI taxonomy): domain Eukaryota; kingdom Metazoa; phylum Chordata; class Cladistia; order Polypteriformes; family Polypteridae; genus Erpetoichthys; species Erpetoichthys calabaricus. The sequence goes on along the minus strand of NC_041411.2, from coordinate 43,998,725 downwards.
CAAGCTGAGGTATCTTATGATAAAGCAATGAAACCCACCTGAGGAATCACAAAACTCTGACGCCAGCTGTCACAATCATGATGCCCTGAAATGTGGTGGTGGTGGGGGTGTGGGGGGGGGGGGGGGGGGTTGGGGGGTATGGGGTGGAACCGTGTACAAAAAGTGTGTGACAGAAAAGAATAGAAATCCCCTTAAATGAAACTCTGCAATGTGCACTTTAATCACGTCTGAACAGCTTGATTCGTAATTTGAAAATGCATCTTTGTCCCAAATAGTATAGAGGGCACTATACAAGTTAGCCTGTGGTAAGCAAGTGTGTGTGATTAACTAGCATCCCATCCAGAGTTCCTTCCTGCCTTGTGTCTGATGCTTCCAGATAAGCGCTGAAGCCCTGAGAAGGTGGATTCACTTTGTGGATGGAGTGTGCTGTAGTTGCTGCATTGCCACTTACCCAGAGGGAAGCTGATCTGGTCACACATCCCCAGCAGTTGACCAAAGTACACTTTATTTTCAGATGGATGGATGCCCAGCTGATTCATCCTGTACCAGTGCAGTTGCAAAATAAAGAGAGAGAGGAAAAAACAAATGAGAAACATTTTATCATGGAGACAACTATTTGAACAAACAGTGAGGCTAAGTCCCCCTTCTTGGATCATTAGGATTCAACACGATGAGGCTCAAATAAAATACTAAGTCAAACGCACACATAAATAACATTAAAATTCTGCACCTATAACTGATCTCTTCTTTGGATGTCCTTGCATTCTTTAGAGTATTTACAAGGTTTTATATCTCTTTGGTGATGTAGACTCCTAGGGCTAACCAACACACTAAAGACACAACCTTAACCTCCCCCTCAAGGCTTAACATTTAGTGGTACTGGTGGGATGAGTGGGCTTGATGTTCAACAGAAACCTGCAGACTTGCTCTTGGACCTATAGCCTTTAAAACATTCTTCATTTAGACTGATTCACACACTTCAGCACCTGTTGAGGGTGAATTTGACGGTCTGCTCATTGTGCGATGCCACCATAACATTTGCCTTTCTGTTGTGGTGGATCTCTTCCAGAACATAATCCAAGCATCTGCAAGTAACAAGAAAAATATTACTCCCGTGCCAAGGCCCGCATAGTAAATTTAAAGCATCCATCCATCCATCCATCCTCTTCCTCTTATCCGAGGTCGGGTCGAGGGGGCAGCAGCTTGAGCAGAGATGCCCAGACTTCCCTCTCCCCAGCCACTTCCGGGAGAATCCAGAGGAGTTCCCAGGCCAGCCGGGAGACATAGTCCCTCCAGCGTGTCCTGGGTCTTCCTCTGGGCCTCCTCCCAGTTAGACGTGCCCGGAACACCTCATCAGGGAGGCGTCCAGGAGGCATCCTGATCAGATGCCCGAGCCACCTCATCTGACTTCTCTCGATGCGGAGGAGCAGCAGCTCTACTCTGAGTCTCTCCCGGATGACTGAGCTTCTCACCCTATCTTTAAGGGAGAGCCTAGATACCCTGTGGAGGAAACTCATTTCGGCCGCTTGTATTCGCGATCTTGTTCTTTCGGTCACTACCCATAGCTCATGACCATAGGTGAGGGTAGGAACATAGATCGACTGGTAAATTGAGAGCTTCGTCTTGCGGCTCAGCTCCTTTTTCACCACGACAGACCGATGCAGAGCCCGCATTACTGCGGATGCCGCACCGATCCGCCTCTCGATCTCACGCTCCATTCTTCCCTCAAGCTGGCTCTTGGGAAATTTAAAGCAGTTTCTCCCAAATGTAGTGGAAATACGTTCAATGCTGTGAGGAGAATGTACCCTAAATAAAAGGGAAGACATTGTTCTGATAGAAACTGTTTGGGTGCTAGCAGTTCACAACGTAACCAATTCTTCAATCAACTAAAGCTTTCCCATGCATCTCCTAACACTGAGAAAAGGGGCTGGTGCAACTCTTTGACTTACCGATGGTACATATTATTGGTAGCCTCATAGGTTGGATTGATAGGGTCTTCATAACCAATCTCTTCAGCACGGGTCCTTTCTTGGTACATGTAAGCTCCCCGGACAAGTTTGGCACCAAAATACCACCCTTCACGTCGACACAACTCCACATCCACTGACACATTGTCATAAGCTTCCTGCAATTTTAAGGAGAGTACACTATCTTAGCAAGACTGCATAAAAGAATGATTCAGAAAACTAGACAGTGGCAGGATCATCTGCACTACACACCACAAGCTGGTGCATTCAATTATTACTCCACTCCACTAAGTCAAGAGATCAGAAAGTGGCAACAGGACCTCAGTGTTAAACCTTGGATTAAACTCCCGGTGCCCAGCGGCCTGCGCATCAGTAGCGTTACGCACCTTAAGGTAGCACTGATAGGTGTTGAAAATGATGGGCTTCTCGGTGTTAAACTTGCGCTGCATTTCCAGAGTCAGTCTGCTAATGGCTGGCTGGAAGTATGTCTGCTCAGCGTCCACCATCAGCCGAACTCCATGCCTCAGAGCCTCCTGAAAATGAAAATACAATCGAGGGTCTTTCAGAGTTCCGGTCTTAATTATTTCATAAAGCTGCTGGGTTGCGTCATTGTCTGTAAATGTAAACACTGCCATAAAAGCCTCAACTTTACCTTGGCTAAGACATCCATTCTTTGTAGCATTCTTTTCATCTGCTTCTCCTCTTCATCAGTAAATTTGCTCAGAAGTGGTTCCAGTTGCCCAGTCTGCCAAGAAAACCGGAACAAAAATAAGCTAAATATAAACCATCTAAGCAACAGCTGAAAAAATAAATCCTTTAATATGTAAAACGAATTTTAGATCCTAAAAATAAAAGGCCACTAAACATTTCCTGGATTATTTGGAATTAGCTCTCACTGCTTGTTCTCTTCTAATGTGGCAAGCCCCAGATTGTTCATATAATAATCCAAGTGTGGTAATAAAAACAAGAAACCTGAAGGAATTCAAAAACAACTTGGGAGGATTTGTGCAGATCAGAAAATTAAGGGAAGTGTACTTTTTCAGAAGTAATTTGGAACAGATATCTGACTGGAGATTTGAAAAAGTAAAAACATGAGAAGCTGATAGGCGATTGTGAGGAAGTGCCGGTGCGGAGGGAAAAAATCCTCACTGTCTCTTTCTGTCTGCTAGCCTAGGGCCTCTTTTTAAAATATATGGGCCACTCTGGAGCCGATTCCAAATGATCTTGGAATTCCTTACAACTCTTTTTGACAATGAATGACAACTCCGCTTATCTTGACAAAAAAATGAGAAACTGATCTAATCCTTCTTTGTCTGGTGTTCCACCATTGACTAAAAATGACACATTACAATAGCGGTGTAAAGTAGTAGGAGTAGGCAAACAAAAAATACACATGGTAGTGTGATCCAGAGGTTCAAATCTTCTCACTGTATATGTACAGGCTACCCCAGTTTTCCAAAAAAGCACACAAGTTTGCTTAACTGGCAACTCTAAAATGGGTCACCCTGTGTATGCGTAAATGGGACCTGGGATGAACCCAGGTTTTATGTAAAACATTTCCTGCTTTGTATCCAGTGCTACTGGGATAAGTTCAGTCCTAATCATGACCTGAAGTGGATATAGAGGGTTCGAGAATGACCGACTGAAAAGAATTTTGAAAACGGTTAGTGCTTGCAGGGTCAAAGAATACAACACAATGACTAATAAGGACTTTCATCTCATGGTGGCAGCAGGGCAAATAGATCGTCCCACAGTTCCCTGTCCCCAGATACAGCTTCCTGCTCGACATGAGGAATTCCCAAGCCATCTGAGAGATATAATCCCTCCTATGTGTCCTGGGTCTGCAGCAGGGTCTCCACATGGTGGGATATGCCCGGAGTAGTATGCAGTAAAGTCGCCCAGGGGTATCCATACGACATACCCAAACCACCTCAACTGACTACTCTTGATCTGCAGGAAAAGCAACTCTACTGTGAAGCTATCCTAAATTGCTGTGCTTCTTACCCTGTTTGTGAAAAAAAAAAAATCCATTTTAGATGCTCGTACTCGTGATCTCATTCTTCTGGTCATTATCTACAACTTGTCAGATCGCAGGTTTTGTGGGAGTGTGAACGTGAGTGAGACAATAAAACTGGGGAAAAAAAAAAACACTAAATTTGACAAGTACTATAAATTTATACCAGCTGTTACAGATGCAAATCAAATGTATGTTTTTATTGTATAAAATTAACAGTAAGAGCAGTTCACTACTCAAAACAGTAAATTTGGGAAGCAGCCAGTATTGAACCCATGACCTCTTGATTGGGAGTCAGCACTTCTTACCATTGCACCATGATACACATGCAGAGCAGGCTAGAGATAACAAAAGTACTAAAATTCATAAGTCTAAAAAAAAAAAATAGTAGTAAAGATCGTATTAGCACAAACAAACGGAAATTATTACTCTGTGAAATAACGAAACAGCGAAAAGAGATTGAATATATTGTTCGGATTTAAACTTTAAATCGGAAACTTGTAGAATGTCTAATTCGTGCTGTCATCAGGGAAAAGTAGTGTTTCTTCCCAATGAAGAGGCATATCCATGAGAATTAAAAGATTTGTTGTTTGGTGAAAGTGAAATCTACATACGCAAGCAGCAGAGACGCTAAGTGGCTGGTGCGTAGCGCAGGCCAGGGGGGTTGGCAAGCGAAGCCCCCTAGTATTCTTGAATAAAAGTGCACTTGTTTTGTTATACTTGTACCTTTTGTGAAAGTGTATATTTGATATTTGGACTTCAGGCTTCACACATTATACACTTCATGTCTACATTTTGTCAATTATTACTAAAACATGAAAAACGTTTCTGTTTTAACAATGTGTTTACATAGATTGTTGTATAACCGGAACACACATGAAATGTATGTATTCCAAATGATGGTGTATTATTTACCCTCTACAACTCCAGGCACTTCACTCCAAGATAAACACTGAACACTGAGAACCTTCTTTGCGAATTGAACTGCAGCGGTGGGCAGGTGGATGGTATAGTAGGCTGCTTGCTGTTTGTGCTGATCGACACATTTACAAGACAAAAGACGCCGATGGAGTGGTGCGAACGGATTTAAGGTGGGCCGGGATTATGAGTTTTTTCGTAGGCTTTGGCAATTCTGGTGTTAAACGTCTAAACGTTACCAACAAAATCATTAATGTCTAAAGGCAAATGGATGTTCTCCCTCATTACATTACACAATACCTGACATTAACATTGGGAATACGTTCCTGAAAAGCAGCTCCAAATAAGATGTTCTCACCCCAAAGGAGTAAAATAAAACAAGCTGCTATATAAAATATGTCAAGGCTTGAGCAACATCTATGAGCAGTTGCACATCCTCTGAAGGTAACCACTGTACTGTATGTGCTAATGCACACAAATATTTACAGCACCAGCCATCACATTCTGATCTTACGATCACAGCATGCACTACATTTACAATGTCTCTGTGCTACTTTTCCAAGTGATGTACAATCTATTGATCTTTGTTTCACTTGGAGTCTTTAATAGCAAGTACCATCCGGAGATGTTTTAAAGAGCAAACAGGAATACAATACAAAGCAACAAAAGTTAACAAGACAGATTGCAAGGCAATTCAGACTGAAGATAAATCACAAAGCTACAGAGACTCTTGGAAGAGCCTGCAAATTTCTGGACATGTAAACAAGACAGTTAAACAAATGTACAAGGAAGTCGATGAGCAGCTCCTAACATACTAAATTAAAAACGCCATCACACTGCACCTCTGTGAAGTTTTGAAGCAGCTTGCAATAAACAAACTAGAACATCAGAAACACTTTGACAAGAACAGGCCATTCAGCCCAACAAAGTATGCCAACCCTATCTACTGTACCTCATATCTGCAAAATAATATCAATTTGGGTTTTGAAGGTCCCTAAAGGCTTACCCTTTACCACACTACATTGCAATTTACTCATCAACGGTTCTTAGTGTGAAGAAATCTTTTGCATCCTTGCATCCCCATGTTGTTAAAAACCTGCTTTTAAAGATAAAACTGGGATCCACTGGACTATTTCCTTTTACATTTTGTCACCTCCTTTTTTCCATCCGCTTAAACTGAAAAGGTTCCAGCAGTCTTCAGGGAATCAGCCTAGTCACTGTTCTCTGGACTTTTCCTAGCACTGCCATGTCTGTATTGTTCAAATCTTTGGATGGATGCTGTCCAAGTGTAGTAGGCAGGATTTTATTTCTGGGCATTCCAGCTTACCCTCAAATCATACATATGCAGACCAAGTTAACAAGTGAGTAAGTGAGGGTGTGACCCATAATGAACTGGAGACCAGAACTGCACACAGTACTCCAGGCGAGGTCTCATTAATGGGCTATATAGGCTAAGCATAACCTCCTTTGACTTGTACTCTACACATCAGTGTTGCTATATAAGACAAGATTTTGTTAGCCTTCTTAATGGCTCATGTACACAGTCTAGATGTAGTGGACTCCTCACTATACAACGACTCCTAGGTCTTTCTCACAAGGTATACTTTCAAGTTCCAGACTTCCCAATAGCTTCTGCACACGGTCTGAATGTAGATAGTGACAACTCACCATCTATCTAGATGAAGTAGATATGATGACTCCCTGGTCCTTCTCATAAGGTGCACTTTCAAGTTTTAGACTTCCCGATAGCTTCTGTACGTGGTCTGGATGTAGATAGAGACAAGTCACTATCCGACTATCCGTCTATGATGATGTAAATACGATGACTACGAGGTCCTTCTCAAAAAGGTGCACTTCAAGTTCCAGATTACCCATTGCATATTCAAATCTACCATCTATATGTATTACTTCACATTTGCTTACATTAAAATTCATCTGCAACAAATCTGCCCTAGCCTGAATTCTGTCCAAGTTCCTCTAAAATGATTCGGCTGCTTCTATGTTATCTTCCATTCCACTTAACTTGGTATCATCTGCAAACTTAACCAGCTTGTTATTTATATTCCTAACCAGATCACTGATATATATTATAAAGAGTAGCGGCCCCAGACCTGACCTCTGAGGGACTCAGCTTTTAACATCTACTAATTCTGGTAAGGTTCCTCATGTCATAACTCTGTTTTCCATGTCTGAGCCAATTTTGCAGCCTCCTACACACCATGCCCTAAATTCTCACTTCTTTTACTTTAATGTGTAGCCTGTTATGTGGGACCTTATCCAAAACCTTCTGGAAAAATCAGGATAATTAAGGACATATGCACCTCCCTGATCACAATTTTTTGTAGCTTCCCCATAGAATTCCAGCATACACGTAAAACACGACCTTCCCCATCTGAGCCCATGCCGACTGGTCATTAATATACTTGTTCTTGCCATGTGCTGTTAAGCGTTTTCCTTAATAATTCCTTTCAATAATTTACCATTGATGCATGTGGCGTATTGTTACTTGGATCAGCCTGATCATCTTTTTCATATAATGGGATTACATTTGGTATCTTCTAAGGAATCTCTCCAGTGCACAGTCCCTTTTGAAAAATATGCATCAAGGGCTTATAAATGTACTCATTAACCTCCTTAAGCACTCTAGGATAAATGTTATCCAGTCCCGGCAGTTTGTTTGATTTCAGCCTTTCTAACCCAAACAGCACTTCTTTCTCTACAATTTCCAAATCACTGGCAGTCCCTGAGGAAAGTACTGAAATGACTTTATGCAATAAATGTGTAAGGGGAAGAAGGTGACTTTTTCTTTTTAAATCTTAAGAGCAACAACATTCATTGGATGAAACTGAGATGAGAACTGCAGTATTTAATGTTTGGTTGTAATTCTTCTTTTGACCATTTAGGGGCGACATTACTCCAATGAAAAGTTGTAAAATGGATAAGCACTTTAAAATATCTATCAATTTTCTAAACCTGTCTTTTCAATAAAACATTTAAGAAGGGCCAGAGAGTGGTCACAACAAACCCTGGACAGGGAAATCACTCCAATCCACTAACTCTAAATGTTTTAACTGAGAGTCACCGAATAACCCAGCGTTCCCCAATCTGTGGGCCGCGACCAACGAAACCCAACTGCTCTGACGATCATGCTTGAATCACAGCGGCAGCACTACAGGTGGATCATGGCCGACCCCTGACAAAACCCCATCATCCCGTATGACGATCACACTCGATTCACAGTGGCAGCATCGTAGGAGGATCTTAGACAACCTCTCCAACCCAGGCTCAGACATTTTTGATTCAACCAGGAGTAAAAGCTGCTTGATTCCTCTAACATGCTGATGTTCCAGCAATCCCAAAACTTTGATTACGCTTGATCACCGAGGAGGTCGCAGACACATTACCATGTGAGAAATTGGGTCTTGACACCATAAAAGTTGGGAAACGCTGAAATAACCCAAGATGGGTTAGGGACTGGGAACGGGGACAACCATACTCGCATATTGAGAACATGTAAACTCAAAAACTCTGACCAGGCTTGGTTTAAACCCTGAACTCAAAAGCTGTGAGGCAGCAGAGATCAGATAACCACCATACTGCCCAGCACCCTGAGCCCAAGCACAGAGTTTAGCTAACAGATCTGGACTTGTTTAATAATAAAGTTGTGGACCGACAGAGCAGCTGCCTTTACCTCTAGGTTTGGGATAAGCAGCAGGTTGGAGATCTTCATTCGACTGTCGATCAAGCTGTTCCAGTCGAGCAGATCCACAGTACTGAAAACAAAGAAGCAGATCATCACTATAAACTGAAAAGACCATTCAACAGCACAACACAATTCACTGCACTGCCCTTATCTATCTGCAACTGCTTCAAATGAATGGCAGATGTCTTCCTCCCTGCCACGTTAGCATGCTTCACCTTACCGCGATGGAGGGTCTTTTATAAATGAGAGCTACGCAAACTACAACTCTGATTGATTGAAGATGGCGCTACAGCACAAAAGACTTGCTGCATCTCACCTAGTGTGGCACCTGATGGGGTGAGAGGAAAGAAAAATGGGCAACAATAAAGTAACATAAAAAAAGAAAACGAGAAAAACCTTTGTTGAGAACAAACCAATTACAGTTCATAGCCCACGTTCTATAAAAGGATGGACTGGATGCTGTTTAGCATCACCATTTACATAAGGGGTGAACAGCAATAAATAAATAAACCAGTATCCTGTTATCTTTTTTCATTTGCGCATTTCTGTGTGGAAATGAAAAGTTTACCTTGCATGATTTTATTTTTCTGGTTTACACTACCAATCATAACTCTTTACCAGAGCAGCAGAGTGATGCAGTTTTAGACACTGATACCCCACTGTTCAAGTGGCTCAGATTACACTCTTCCCCCTATGTTGAAAAAACAAAACAGCGTTCCCCTTGTCCTCCCTCATCACCAAAAACATGCTGGCTTGTGAACCCTGTAATTGGCTGGCCAACAATACAAGGCGGGTTCCTTCCTCACCCCTGATGCTGCCCCTCTAGTCACTAGTTCCCTGGGACTATACCATAAAATTAATGATGTGCACCTCACCATCCGCCAAATCCTGTTATCACTGGATGACCATGACACAAGGGATGGGCTTTTCTCTGAAGATTTGAGAGAGATCGTGGTAACTGGCCAAAAAAAAAAAAGTTTGGTTACCAGCCTTCAAGTTTGGTAACCATTAGTGCTGCTACTTCAATGATGAAGGTTACGAAGAATGGAGGATAAGGCCCGGCATGATTAAGTGAGTTACGTGTATGAGCTTACTTTGTGGTAGACTTATATCACTGCCTTGTGCCCATCGCTACCAGGACAGGCTCTGAAAACTGTTTGGCATTTTCAGCCCAGATTCGGGTGACATACAAGCCAGCAGAGCCGGACTGACGTTTACAATCAGCGGGAGCTTTCCTGGTGGCCTGCTGCCTGGTCTGGCAGAGCAACCAGTGAAATGAACTAATGGTCAAATTATGTAATGTTATTATACTGGAAAACAAGCAGGCGTTATAATTTAATTTTTTTTTTTGCATTTATATAGTCCTTTTCTCACTACTCAAAGCGCTCAGCAATTGCAGGTTAAGGGCCTTGTTCAAGGGCCCAACAGAGCAGAGTCCCTTTTGGCATTTTACAGGATTCAAACCGGCAACCTTTCCGATTGCCAGTGCTAGGGCTGCACGATTAATCTTTTTTTTCTCGTGATAACGATATTTATGACCCACGATCAGTTAATAAATATCGTCGCGATTTTACAGTATAAAGACCAAACTGTTTTTTATGGGCTGAGTTTACGGATTGGACTGCGTCACTATGACGTTACTGTGTCTAGATTGCAAGCGCTTTCTGAAGCAGTAGAAGTCAATAGCAGCAATAACAGTCAGTCAGAATAAACATATGATGGCGGAGCAACGTGAGGAAGGTGCAGAAGTGCGATCGTTAGTTCCTAAAAAGGGGTCATACTCAGTTGTCTGGAACTATTTCGATTTCGAGGAATGTGATGTTGATCAGGTACGAGTCTTGTGCAAACTTTGGTCCTGTTCCGTCCAAACGTCCCAAGGTAACACAACAAACCTCATCAACCACCTTAAAAGCCACCACAAAGTACACTATCAAGAATTTCAACGACTGAAGGCACAAACAGCAACAACAAAAAATTACCAGCCATCCACAACACAGACAACAATATCAGGGCCATTGTTCAACGCAATACCATATCTGCCTAGCTCGCAAAGACACCGGGAAATAACAGAGGCGATCACGTACCATATAGCCAAGGATATGTGTCCAATAACCACCGTGAGCAGTGAGGGGTTTAAAAAAATGATCGCAACACTTGATAAAAGATATAGCATTCCCTCACGCAACCATTTTTCCAATGTTGCGCTGCCCTCGCTGTATGCGAAATGCCGAAAAGAAATAGAAAGAGAAATTCTCAGGCTCAGCCTTGAATATTTTGCTGCCACGACCGACTTATGGTCAAGCAGAACGGCGGAACCGTATTTGAGCTTGACAGTTCATTTTATTGACAGCGAGTTTGAGATGAAAAGCAAGCTTTTGCAAACTTTGTTCTTCCCACAAGACCATACAGCGGAGTTTATTGCAGTGGGCCTCAAAGAAGCGATGTCCGCTTGGGGCTTGGTGGAAGAAAGACTTGTGTGCATCACAACGGACAACGCAGCTAATATGATTAGGGCAGCATCTGTGAATAACTGGCCGAGGCTACACTGCTTTGGTCACAGACTTCATTTACCAAAGGAATAATCGTCATTATTAATCGTGATAAAAATTTTGAGCAAAATAATCGTGATAATCATTTTTTCTGTTATCGTGCAGCCCTAGCCAGTGCAGATCCCTAGCCTCACAGCCACTACTCTGTATCGCTCTGTGGTGGGTACAAATCCTTTCGGTTTAACGTTGGGAGGGTTTCTTTTCTGGTTTCTTGTTTTTGTTCAAGTCAAGTGGTGACTTCGCGTGCGTCTTAAGCTCTGACAGTAAAACAGTGCGTACGTCTGGTGCTTTTGTGATTAAAGTTATATATGAAGATTGGTTAAAAGTTTATAATATACTTTGAATTAAATTTAGATGTTGTATGGGTTTTGGTATTTGTTACTGTGTATTTAGTTTTAATGAAGTGTAGTGTATGGTCACATTTTTGACTTTTTTTTTTCCTTTTTCCCCCCCTCAGAGTGACTGAATAGGCTACACAAAATGTTTTATTGTATTTTTATTAATGAAACACGTATGTCAGTGGAATGTTTTGTGTTTTTAAATATACTTGTAGTTCTTTATGTCATAAGTTTGTTAATGAACGTGTCTTGTTTTTACTTTATTTTAATGTTTTTAAAGTACGTCTCTCGTGCTGTGACAGTTAAACCTTAGCGCTATGATGAGAGAGGGACTGAACAGGCTACATGAAATGTTTCAGAGTTTTTTGTTTACTAAGTGTATTCTTTTAAAAAATGTTTAACAGAATTCTGTGGTACTGAGACATTTTTTTTGAGTCTTTTGTCTATTGAAGAAATTCAAAGTGATCTTTTTGACCAACACTTCAGACTTTGTGGATGAATATTCAGCATTACCATCCAGACAGTGACAGCAGCTCGGCTGTGGAGATTCCAGACTCCTAGTTGAAACTGCACACATAATCTGCGCACTGGGGATTCCACTGACAACTACTTGTTGTGGTCCAGTGCTTTTTGTACATTTGTTTTGATATAAATATTATAGAACAACATGGTTTATTTATTTATGAAGTGTTGTTCCACACTTTATTAGAGGTTGCCTTGAGACTAATATTTAAGAGTGAAATATATTTGTAAAAGCTGAACCTACTGTCTTCTTCATTCTGTACATGAAAACTGACGTGTATTGTGTGGCCAGGGATAGACTTGGGATTCCTGGCCGGTATAAGCTTCCCAGTCCAGTCCTGCAAGCCAGTATTATAATTTGTTCATATATCTCAGGCGGGAGTTAATTTTAGGTTTATTGAGTCTGACTAGATTGTATGTACTATTTTAACAACAAAGAAAGTAACATGTCTTGATTGTATGGAAGGTTAACCTCTTTAAATAAAATCTACAAAAAAACAACACAATAATAATTTGTTCATATCTGAAATTCCAAAAGCTACCTATATATCTTGTATTTGCCTACTACCTTTAATATTTTATGTCAACTGTAAACTGAGCCATTTTTTAAGGTTCTGAACCTAAAAACTAAAAAAAACAAAACAATCGGCAGACTTCAAGGTAACGACCAAGAGAAATCCAAGGGTTTTAAAGCAGAGATGCCTTCTGTAATCTTTCTTGCTGCTGTTGTGTTATCTAGAAAGTAAGCATGCAGGGATCAACTCACCTCCCGTAATCTAATCACTTGAAAACAGAAGCAAACAACCACAAAGAACATCGAGTAACTCTGTTCAGGGCTGAACCCCCCACATTTGGCCTCAAGTGGTACTGGAAATACTGCATTTTTTTTGTCAGAAATGTAACAGCAAATGTGTGACCTTTATAGTTAGACTGTAGTCACAGCCTGTAAGCAGATAAACTATTGTGCATTCACAGCCATGCATGTACATCTTAAGAGAAAATAAGTGAATCAATAAATAAAATGTCAGGTACCCTTTAAAACCGAGATTTTCTCCAGTAAACCAGTTCTGGGATTCTTCTTTGGCCAGAATGCCCAACTTTGCCAGACTTTCCTATATGTAGAGAGAGAAAAAAAAATGTGTTAAAGAACTTAACATTTAGAAAGTATATATTGCTGTTGGACTGAAGAACAAGAAAAAGACTGAAAGGCTTCATTCATCACTCTTTATCATAGGGGATTGTAAAGCATCCACATTTAAAATTCTATATGGAAGCCTGCACAAATTGCCATGTTTGTCTTATCTTATTCTAATTCAAAACCTTGTCTTTCATGTATTTATGTATTAGTGTTTAATGTTGGATTTTAATTTGTAGCCTGTGTAATTCAGCTCTTAAATCAACGATGAGCAGAAGACGCAGCTTTCCAGCAGCAGCAACAAGCCAGCAGATAATCCGAGCACTTCTCCTTAGCATGTGTTCAGCCCTCACACCCCCCTGCCTCCCCCCAATCCTTCATAATGCTAACAGCAGAGACACGAAGTGTCAAAAGGACAGCTGCTGTACAGGCTTTTAAGTGATTGACGCAAAGCGCGACAACCACAACACACAGCTGGCCAGCAACAGCAGCAAGATACCAGCTGATCCAATTGCATCTCTTTAGCGTGCGTTCAGACCCCTCCTTCACAACGCAAGCAGCGTTATAAGTGCCGGGAGAAAGAGATTTAACCATGCCCGGGGCAGGAAATAAAGGACAAATATTGTTTTTACAAAAGTTTTAAAGTAAAAATGAAAATAATGCATATGTAACAATTCCCATGAAAATAACAATCTCTTTAAATTGTTTATCCAGTAAACCAAACCGGGGAGTGGGCGAGAGAAGCGAGCAGAGGGGGGAGCCCCCTAGTAATAATACTAGTATTAATAAATCCGCAATGTAGCTGAACCGCAATATAGCAGGGATTACTGTGTATATTATTTTATATATTATAAATATAATATACACAGCAATCCCCGCTATGTTGCAGTTAAGCGATCGCTAATAATATATATATATATATTATTAGCGATTGCTGTGTATATTAATTATTATTACAAATTAATTATTATGTATATATATTGGGTTGGCACCCTGCCCAGGATTGGTTCCCTGCCTTGTGCCCTGTGTTGGCTGGGATTGGCTCCAGCAGACCCCCGTGACCCTGTGTTCGGATTCAGCGGGTTGGAAAATGGATGGCTGGAGATTATATATATATATATATATATATTTATTATATATATATACACACACACACACAGTGGAACCTCGGTTCACGAACGTCTCGGTACACATACAACTCGGTTTACGACCAAAAAGTTCGCCAAACTTTTGCCTCAGTTCACGACCACACACTCGGTATACGAACAAGCCAGTTTCCCTTTCGGTTTGTGCGCGCCGATGATTTCCGTACGTGTTGCATTGTTCTCGATCAGACATGTGTGTTTGCATGTGCGTGCTTTCGCTGTGAAGTCTTTCTGCTCTATTTCATTTCCCTTCCGGGTCGTACGCGCCGATTACTGTATTTAAGCACGTGTTCAGCCTCTCCCTGTTCATTGTTCTCAGTCAGACGTGCGTACTTTACCTGTTAACTCTTTGTGCTCTACAGTATTTCGTGTGCTTTTGCAGTTAACCATGGCTTCTAAGCAAGTGAAGAGTGGTGAGAAGAAAGTGTTGCAATGTTACTTTTCTCTTTTTTCAAATGTTCATTTTTTTCCCTGTGCTTAAAACTCATTTAGAGTGTTTACAGTGATCAGGTTGTAATGTTATTAGCGTGAACTCCTGTAATGTTACTTTCTTGGTTGGCTTTTAAATAAACTTCGGATTTGTTCAAATGTTCCTTTTTTTCCCCCCTGTGCTTAAAACTAAATTTAAAAAAAAGTGTTTATACAGCGATCGGATTGTAAGGCTATAGCGCGAACTGCTGCAATGTTACAGAGAGAGAGACAGCCTGCGTGATAGCTGAGCAGGGAGCCTGGGTGTTTGTGTCAGTGTTATTCAATGTTTTTACATTAGTTTACTATTACACTGTGCATTCTATGGTGTAATTAACTATGTTTGTGCTTAAAAATCCATCCATCCATCCATCCATTTTCCAACCCGCAGAATCCGAACACAGGGTCACGGGGGTCTGCTGGAGCCAATCCCAGCCAACACAGGGCACAAGGCAGGGAACCAATCCTGGGCAGGGTGCCAACCCACCGCAGTGCTTAAAAATCTTTAAAAAAAATATATTTACATACAGTTCGTATGGTCTGGAATGGATTAATTTTATTTATATACAATCCTATGGGGGAAATTGCTTCAGTTCACGACCTAATCGGTTTACGACCAGAGGATTGGAACGAATTATGGTGGTGAATCGAGGTTCCACTGTATATATACAGTATAATAAAAAAAATCCATCCTGGAAAGCAAAAGCAAGGGTACGATACATGATCTTCACGGAAGACATTTAAAAGACCTGCGAGACCAAAGAGACTTGCCACAGTGCGTCTCGTGGGGACCGTAAACATGAGACATTGTACCAAGAGACTGACCCAGGACCGTCTCGCGATGACGTAGAACATGAGATTCTTGCAAGACATGCCCTACTTACAATGAATATCAAATAAGACAACGGGGCAGCGAAACATTCAGTCTTGTGAAGGATTTGAGCACATACAGATCCAGGGTCTCGGCGCATATAATGCGTATAAGGATAGTATGTTATAAATGAAACGTCGACGAATAAGCGAAGAAGAAAACAGCACAGAGAAAAGAGACTCAAAAGCATTAGAATGAAAAAAGAAAAAGTAATCTAGGCACAAATTCAGAAAATAAGGCAAGTAATTATTAGCCCGTAACAAGTGGAATTGAAACAAAGCACATGCAGTCGGGCTCAGAATTAAAAGACAGAGTAAAAGACAAAGTAGAACTTCATAAAGACGTTCACAAATGTTGGCGCTATATACATGCAGAGCAGATTATGAAAGCAGTGCAAATCGAAAGGCTCCAAAAAAAAAAAAAAAAGTAAGCACAAAACAAATTTGGAGAAAGTTAAAGAATATGAAAGTAGGAAAAGTATAAAAAAAAGAAAGTAAAGATCACAGTAGCACAAACAAATGGAAATTATTACTCGAAAAAGGGAAAATAACCACCATGAACCAGGTGTCATTGAAAAAAAAGCAGGACAAAGCGAGGTCAGAGACAAAAGACAGAGTAGAAAACAAAGTAAAACGTCATAAAGAGGTTAAAAAATAAAAGGGCCAAACACATGCAGAGCAGGTTAGAGATAATTCAGGATAGGTTTTTCTGTTTGGAATTTCAGCACAGACAAAGCAATCTACATCATCATCAGTTAATAATTTTTATTGCAAAGTAACCAATAAATGCATGAGAGATAAAACACGTTTTTGAAATTCTCTGACTTAAACTTCAAAGCCTTACAATATTTACATACTTCTGACATATCACCTGTGTCCATATATTCAATCTCTTTTCGCCTTTTAGTTATTTCTCAGAGTAATAATTTCTCTTTTTTTGCGCTAATGCGATGTTTACTTTTTTTTGACACTTTCGTTTTTTTTGCTGTTTTCATATTCTGTATCTTGCTCTGCATGTGTTTCGCGCCTACGTTTTTTTTTTGGGGTCTTTTGAATTCCAGTTTTCATTAACTCTAACCTGACAAAGTCATTAAACATGTCTCGCTGACCTCATTTAAAAGATTCAGCATATTTGGACTCGAAAGATTCCAAATATTGTTTTTACATAAGTTCTGAAATAAAACTGAAACTAATGAAATAGCAACAATTCAAAGAAAAAAAAAAAATGTTAGAAGTGTGTATCCGGAAAACCAAACATGGGGGTTGGCGAGCAAAGTGAGCAGAGGTTGAAGCCCCCTAGTATGTCATACGAAAAAGTTTTGGAACCCCTCTCAGCCTGCATAATACTTTACTCTCCTTTCAACAAAAAAAGATAACAGTGGTATGTCTTTCATTTCCTAGGAACATCTGAGTACTGCGGTGTTTTCCGAACAAAGATTTTTAGTGAAGCAGTATTTAGTTGTATGAAATTAAATCAAATGTGAAAAACTGTCTGTGCATAAATGTGGGTCCCCTTGTAATTTTGCTGATTTGAATGTATGTCACTGCTCAAAACACCAAATTGGTTGGATTAGCTCATTAAGCTTTGAACTTCATAGATAGGTGTGTCCAATCATAAGATATAAAGGTATTTAAGGTGGTCAATTGCAAGTTGTGCTTCCTTCCCTTTGACTCTCCTCTGAAGAGTGACAGCATGGGATCCTCAAAGCAACTCTCCAAAGATCTAAAAACAAAGATTGTTCAGTCTCCTGGTTTAGGGGAAGGCTACAAGAAGCTATCTCAGAGGTTTAAACTGTCAGTTTCAACTGTAAGGAATGTAATCAGGAAATTGAAGGCCACAGGCACAGTTGCCGTTAAACCCAGCAGGTCTGGCAGGCCAAGACAAATACAGGAGCGGCATATGCACAGGATTGTGAGAATGGTTACAGACAACCCACAGATCACCCCCAAGGACCTGCAAGAACATCTTGCTGCAGATGGTGTATCTGTACATCGTTCTACAATTCAGCGCAATTTGCACAAACAGCATCTGTATAGCAGGGTGATGAGAAAGAAGCCCTTTCTGCACTCACGCCACAAACAGTCACTTGTTGTATAAAAAATGCTCACTTAGACAAGCCAGATTCATTTTGGAACATAGTGCTTTGGACTGATAAGTCAAAAATTGAGTTATTTGGTCAAAACAAAAAGCGCTTTACATGGCGGAAGAAGAACACCGCATTCTAAGAAAAACACCTGCTACCTACTGTCAAATTTAGTGGAGGTTCCATCATGCTGTGGGGCTGTGTGGCCAGTTCAGGGACTGGAGCCCTTGTTAAAGTCGAGGGTCAGATGAATTCAACCCAATATCAATAAATTCTTCAAGATAATGTTCAAGCAACAGTCACAAAGTTGAAGTTACACAGGGGTTGGATATTCCAACAAGACAACGAACCAAAACACAGTTCGAAATCTACACAGACATTCATGCAGAAGGAGAAGTACAATGTTCTGGAATGGCCGTCACAGTCCCCTGACTTGAATATCATCGAAAATCTATGGGATGATTTGAAGCAGGCTGTCCATACTCGGCAGCCATCAAATTTAACTGAACTGGAGAGATGTGGTATGGAAGAATGGTCAAAAATACCTCCATCCAGAATCCAGACACTCATCAAAGGCTATAGGAGGCGTCTAGAGGCTGTTAGATTTGCAAAAGGAGGCTCAACTAAGTATTGATGTCATATCTCTGTTGGGGTGCCCACATTTATGCACCTGTCTAATTTTGTTATGATGCATATTGCATATTTTCTGTTAATCCAACAAACTTAATGTCACTGGTGAACTACTACTGTTTCCATAAGGCATGTCATATATTAAAAGGAAGCTGATACTTTGAAAGCTCAGCCAATGATAAACAAAAAAAAAAAAAATTATATATTATACATATTATATAATTAAAAACAAACATACATTTACACACATCATCATTATAATAATAATGATAATAATGGAGAATTTGAAACAGCTTCTAGGTTTGGGCTAATGACGTAACTTTAGCTACTATGGGTTATTAATGCCGGTGGGCGAGTGCATACGCGAGTACTGTTTGTATATTTGCTTACTTCGAGGTGACAAGTAGCAGCTCTGACTCGCATACTGGTGGACCAATGTGTAATATGGTGTTGTACCAGCTGTTCTTTTTCATATTTCTTCATAGATTACACACACACACACACACACACACACACACACACACACACACACACACACACACACACACACACACATTGTGCAGTCAGAGGGTGAACCCAGTAGTGTCGGTGATGTTTTCTCTGCCTATGTCGCTGTATCATGAGGAATTTTAACACAAGGAGGTCTAATAAAGCCAACTGATCCATATTTTGCGAATCCAATGAAGGATGAACCTTGAGCCCCACAGGTTAAAAACACTCTGGACTGCCTTAAAACAGCAAAGAAGACACACAAAACTACAATCTGGGCTGCAGGTTGGCGTTTATCAGAGACAAACAAATACAAATGTAACATCATATTGGAGGAGTGGTGGCTTTGAGGCTAAGAATCTGCGCTGGTATCCCGAAGGTTGCCGGTTCGAATCCCCATCACTGCCAAAAGAGATCCTACTCTGCTGGGCCCTTGAGCAAGGCCCTTAACCTGTAATTGCTCCAGGGGCGCTGTACAATGGCTGACCCTGCGCTCTGACCCCAAGGGGTATGTGAAAACTAACAAATACTGTTGTAAGTCGCTCTGGATAAGAGCGTCTGCTAAATGATGTAAATGTAAATGTAAATGTAAATATTGAAGACAGTTAAGCACCACTAAAAAACGCAACTTTAAACGTATAGGTCACTCAGTGCTCATTCATTTAACCAAGATCTGAACGTCCATGTGGACAGGGCCTTAGGCAACCCACTTCAAAACCCACAAAGACTCACCACCATTATAAAACAACGGAAGTCTCAATCCACCGGTGGCAGCCCTCGACCCTAAAATACAGTCATGGATTACATGATAGGAAAAAGAACAACAGCAGCTCCGGCATCCGGTAAGCGTCAAACACCTGTGGTGCAGCAACCTGGTGGTACTCATAAACTCGTAAATCTTAAGGGTGCCAAAACCATGAGAATTGGAGCCCAGGAAACCAAAGACAAAAAAAAAAAACTTCTTGTTAGATTACGTCTGGTCAAAGAAATTGAACATCACTAAGAAAAATAAAAAGGCATCAAGAAGATCCGCCTGCTGTGCAGTGTGTACAGCTCATGCCTCAGGCTAATGCTTCATTAGGGACACATTTATATTCTTTAGAGTAATATGCCAATCAGAGCTCTAATTTAACAACGAGAAACAGACAGCAGCATAATTTTCAGTCTCCTTATGTACGTGAGACATCTGTTTATTTATTACACAACAAGTTTAATTACTGCAGTGCAGTAACTGGGAGTGGAACACTTGAGATGGAGATGCACCACAGCTAATCAGAAGATAAACAGGATAGCTATAGACACCGATGATAACAGTTAAGGATGAAGAAACTTTGAATGTCACACAGTGCTGGTCAGCCTTATAAATGTGAGAGACACAAAACTACATCTTAATGTTTTAGAGGACAGCGTGGTGTCAGAGTGGTCAGATGAGCTGCATCATAGCTCACGAACACTGGCTTTTCTGTGTCTACCTGGTTTCTTTCTCCTTTATCTTAAAGCGTTTTCACACTCCTAATCCATTTGCTTTACTTCAGATCAGGGGATAATTTGCTGCTTTGTTTCATTTTCCAGTCAGGCCGGTGGGGTTTCACACTGCAAACTGTTAACCAAACTAAACATACGAATAAACATCCCATGGGCATATCAAGGATTTTTATTGGACAAGGGAAGAAAAACATCATGAATAGTCAACAACAGTTATGTTTGCACACTGCTGCATATTCCATAGTTATGATCTGGCTTATAATATAAACACAACTCTACCAGCCAAACACCTATTACCACAGCTTGTGTTTTTACTTCTCAGATGAGCACTGAAGTGTTAGAGCAAGGTGCGGACTAATAACACGTACATTTACATTTATTTGCTTATCCAAAAGTGACTTACAAAGGAGATCAACAGAGTGCAATTAAGCCTGAGACTGTTTTTGAACAAGTATAGCAGGTCAGACTACAAAAGTGGATCGCCACAAGCAAGCCTAAGAAAAAATTATGAATTAACAATACGAAGGATATCCACAGAGAAAAAACACACGCTTTGACTAACGTCAGAAACTGTTCATCTCATTAAAACATTGGTTAACAAATATTAAAGCCTGAAGCCACAATGGTGCTCTGTGATCTGCTAACAATGTGACGTGGTGTTAAGAAAAACAAGACCAGCGACATCTGCCGAGAATCAAGAAAATCACGAAGGCCGATGACGTGAAGAAGATAAAGCAGAAGTAGAAGAAGCACAAGGACAGTAGTGCCATCTGCTGGGCACCAAGAAAATCATGAAGGCTGATGATCTATATTACTAAACCACAGTTTTAATTTATGCACGGAGGCACCGAAACGCAGCGGCTTTCCAGAGTCAGTAGGTGGCGCCCAAACACCACAACCCACAGTCAAACGCAGCGGCCTCCCAGAGTCAGTAGTATGTATGTGCCAGCGGTCTGTGTGGCATGTTTGAATCACATAATTGTAATTCAGTACCAGAGAAACAAAAAATAAAATGTACGAAGGTGCCTACAACGCGCCTCTGAAACAGCGGACGCAAACGAGTCACGGCTCCAACAACACAGAGCTCAAAGGCGCCTACAACGCGTAAGCCACCAGTCAGTGTGTATCGGTTGGAGTATGCTTCCTAACAGTAAACGACTTCTACCTAACGACACAGCCACAGAACAACAACAACACAACCTGTACAGTCAAACGCAGCGGCTTCCCAAACCGCGGCAGATTCCCCAGAGTCAGTAGGTGGCCCCCAAACAACACAATCTGTAAGCGCCACACGATCACCACAACCTGTAAACTAATTGCTGTGCTCCACTCTGCCAGCTGTCGGTGTCAGCAAAGGCAACGGAATCACGTCCCCACAAAACGAAACCACTTTAGTACAGATATGCTTATGTGATTAAATCACATTTCCCCAGACGCACCCACCCTCCATGATATGTCGTCCATCCAGATATCAGACGGAACAGAATCTGATTGCCATTCTTGGATTTCCGATTCGCTGGCGAATCGCGGGCGAATAACACAAGGAGAGACAGACAGACAGACAGACACTTTATTAACCCCAAGGGGAAATTCACATACTCCAGCTGCAGCCTACTGATAAAGAAGCAATATTAAATTAAAGACTGATAAAAAATGCAGGTAAAATAGACAATAACTTTGTATAATGTTAGTAAAAGTGCCCGGGGAATGAGTCCACATAAAAGATGACAAACATGAAGAGTGGAGCAGTGCCATCTACTGAGCATCAAGTGCGAGACACAGAATGCAAGAACGACAAAGAAGGAGAAATGCATATGGTCAGAGGACTACGTGGTTTACTAGTATTCTCAGAAAAATACACTAATATTTTAAAAGCTTGTCTAAAACATTGATAATCCTTTTTATAAAATACCATAAAAATTTCAAATGTTGCAAATACTGCATACGCCAGAGTTGTCCCACACATGAAAAAGCAGAGCATATTATTTAGCATGATTACCTACGTACTACACATCTCAAACTTCTTGGATACTTGGTGAGGAGACACATTGCAACCCCTACTGTAAATTACTACAAGCAAGCCTGACGCACAGGACATGTGAAATAAATCTGACAAGCCCTAAGCAGGTGCTATCAGTTGCCAATTGGCACGCCGTCCTCAATAAAAAGCCTACAGCAGATCAGGAAGAAGCCAGACGTGCACTTCTGCCCCCTGAAGACATTAGTTATTCGACTCGCCAGATGTCTTTTCATAACAAAGGCGGAAGGCAGTGCTTTCTGTTCCATACCTCCAGCTGCTTCATCTCCAGCTTGACCTCCAGAGCAGCTAGGCCAACTTTTCCTTGGTCTGCTGCCAGCAGGTTAAAAAATCGCCTCCATTTCACCAGGACCTCTGAGAACTGGAGCTTTAAAAAAAAAAAAAAAGGGGCAATCAGAAAAGCACCGTCAACTAAAGAAAACAAAAAGAAAAAAATTTGGAGTGGTCTCCCCTCGACTTCCTCGTATACTCGGATATGGGGATGGATATTTGAGGAGTAAACCGCAAGACAATTATATTTCTAAATTATGTACATTAAGAACCATCAACAACAAATCAAATCATATTAATATATTGAGCAATTATTATCAAAGTTGAATAAATCGGACTCTGCAACTGCATGAACAATGGAAATAGCCCAAAAGTTGATAGAAAGGTACGTTTTGTACACAATACTTGTATGTAAAATGTGGTTGACCTAAGTGAAAGCGTACTCAAGTTATCACACACACACACAGAGACATAATTCCAAAAATGGTATTTTCGGGCTCAGGGAGGTCTAAAACTTTGAGAGTCATCAAAATCTCGAAATTAAATTTTTGGATAATTACAATACTTTCCCTATGCTTTGTATACAAGAAAGTAAAAAAAACGACACACATGCAGAACTTAACTCACCAGAAATTGAGGCCTACCAAGTGCAGTAAGCTTGATTGCTGAGAAGCCATCTTCTGAGCTGCCACCTGTTTAGAAAACCGAGAAATCAACCGCTGAATTGATAATTGAACAAATTGAAACCTGAAAGCAAAACCATTGGTTACGTGTGTCAGACATCTAAAAAACTTCACGGTTAGTTGATATGGCCACCTGATGGTACGTTTTATGTTAAATTAACTGTTTTCCGACCACAGGAACTCGGCTTTCGGGAACCAATGAGTTTTTGAAAGATGTAGGCTCTGGGCCATCTGTGACTTTAATGCAAAAAGATGTGACCTGCAAAAAAAAGGGTGATTCTGTGAGAAGTACGGCATATTTGGGAGTTCACAGGGGACATCACTTCGAAGTGAATGCTACTTCATAGAGCAGATTATTGCTTTGATGCAGTGCATGGTGTGCAACACTGGGGATGCCTCTATGAAGAGTTGAAGTGGAGCGAAGTTAGGCGCTCAATTTTCGCCAATAACTCTCCAAATTCCAAACTACTTACAGATTTGTAAGATTGTGCCAGTGCTTGTGGTCAACCAATCAGCACAATTCACCACCCAAGCCCCATCCACAATACTTTACACTATATAGGTATAGTATACACCCTGGAGTAGAAGCTAAATAAAGTACCACATACTACAAATGGCCGAAGTTCCTGCAGTGGGAATGTCACCAAACTTCCAGAGTTTCTAAAACGTCTCTGGTGTCTGTAAAAAATTCCTATGGTGGGTAAGTGCCTATTGACAGCATGAACTTTACTAGATGCGAAAGCATATTAATATACAAAGCACCCGTCCATTTTCTTTCTGGCTTGTACATTGCAAGGTCATGATGAGCCATGACCCACCCCAGGGCAAAAACAAACCCTGCAAGGGGCACTGGTCACACACACACATTTGTATGGGGCCAGTTAAAAAAAAGAGAGAGAAACAGAGAGAAAGAGAGACAGACAGAGACAGAGAGATTAGGAGCACACGCACAACTCCAGATTAAGACCCAAGTGCAGCGATGTGACGGGTGATACCTCAGCACCACACTAGTTCAGATGGAATGGAGGTTTTTTATGGTGGCTGGAGTGCCAATTCTGCCACTAACCCCCAAGTTTTTCCCAGCAGGTTGGAGGGCCTACATGCAGGGCTGGATGCAGATTAATGTCATACCCAGGATGGAGCAATTGCAGGTTAAGGGCCTTGCTCAGGGGCCCAATGGAGTAGAGTCACTTCTGGCGTTTACGGGATTCGAACCGGCAATCTTCCGATTACCAGTGTAGATCCCTACCTCAGAGCCACCACTCCGCCCGAAGAGGTGTAAAGAAAATCCGCATAAATATGGAGAAGACACAAAGGTCAGCATGATACTACCTGGTTTAGAATATGAATTGAACACTCTGAAGCTGTGAGAGCATGCTTAGCACTAGAACTCTGGAGTCCAGATGCTTCCATCTGTGTGGACTTAATGTCGTTTCTCCATGCATGTATGGCTTTTCTTCTGAATACTGGTCTTCCCCACACATGACTGCTGCATGTTTCAAATCGGCCCAGTATGAGTGAACGTGGCGTGGTGTCCGATTGTATCCGGTGACGGGCTGGCACCCCGTTCAGGGTCAATTCCTGCCTTGTGCCCAAAGACTGCTAGGATAGGCACCAGTTCCCTGTCACACTATAGTGGATAAGAGGATGTTACCTCTAAAAGACATGCCAGACACTCCGTGACAAGGACTTTCAGTTCTGCCATCTCAGACAGAAATATCCTTACAACAAAGGCAATAGGAGTTAATGATATGAACAGTTTACTGTTTCCAGTTTCTACAAAGAACTGGCTAGCCGAGGAGAAGCTAAAGCAAAGTGATTCATCACAAACAGTTTGATAACACCTGCACTTTGGACACGCAAACTCTTGGTAATAACTGAATCCCAACTTGGAGGTCACAGAACTGCATTTCAAAGCAAAATGCTGCGCCATCAGCTTCAGTGCACCATACAGACATTTTGGAAGAGGGTTACCCCTTGTGATTTTTCAGAGAAAATTAGGTAAATGGGGATATTTTCACATCTGTTTCGATGATATGTACAAGAAATGGAAATGGTGAAAGCAACTATATAATATGTTAATGTGTTCTGCACACAGTAGGCAAATGTCACTTCAATCTTAGCCGATATTTTTGGAAAGAAAAGAAAACCCTGTAGGCCTCAGAAAGTCATTCACCTTAATAAAAGGACAAATAGCCATGTATCTGAATGGCCATCCAGATGTGATAACTGTCACTCCAACAGATGAAGTATTACAAATATTAAGACTGCTTTCACAAATCCCATCCTAAATCTACTCTATATCTATCTATATCTATATATCTATATATCTATCTATAAAATACTAAGCTTAAAAGTGCAACGATTTTATGTGACGTTTTAATGTCATGTTTTTTGTCACGCTTTAAATCGGGCTTATTTTAAAACCTACATACAGTAATCCCTCGCTACTTCGCGGTTCACTTTTCGCGGATTCACGACTTCGCGGATTTTATATGTAAACATATCTAAATACATAACGCGGATTTTTCGCTGCTTTGCGGGTTTCTGCGGACAATGGGTCTTTTTACTTGCTTCCTCAGTTGGTTTGCCCAGTTGGTTTCATACAAGAGATGCTATTGGCGGATGGCTGAGAAGCTACC
Organism: Erpetoichthys calabaricus; assembly: GCF_900747795.2. Classification (NCBI taxonomy): domain Eukaryota; kingdom Metazoa; phylum Chordata; class Cladistia; order Polypteriformes; family Polypteridae; genus Erpetoichthys; species Erpetoichthys calabaricus. The sequence continues at coordinate 43,972,775 of NC_041411.2, read as the reverse complement.
CAATCAGAGCACGCAGTTAAGTTCCTGCGTGCTGCTGATTGGCTCAGCGACGGAGTGTTGCATTAACCAGGAAGTCTCATCTCACTCATTCAGCATTAACGTGCTAATGCTTCAGGGGCCGTGTCCAAGCACCAACAGAAGATGCAAATGATTGCAGAAAAGGTAAAAGTTTTGGATATGTTGAAGGAAGGGAACAGCTACACCGCTGCAGGACATCGATTCTTTTTATTTAAAAAGGAGGAAAAGCATATAAGATCTACGGCCGCAGTGTCCTTTAACCAGGGTGCAAAACGAGTTGCAAGTGGACATGATAAGGCAGTAGTCTGGATGGAATCTGCTTTAGGAATCTTTGCAACAAGGTCGACGACGTCATGTCCGCCTACAAGCTGCTACGTGTACTTCGCTATACAGTAAGTGTAAACTTATCTACCGATTTCATATTGCTTAGCAGTTGTCCCTGTTTTTAATAGAGTAAATGGTGGGTTGTAAACAATACAGGGAGGGTTTAAAAACGTCCAAATACACGTTAAATAATTAAATAAATATAGTGTCCCTACTTCGCGGAAATTCAGTTATCGCGGTCGGCCTTGGAACCTATCTCCCGCGATAAGTGAGGGATTACTGTATATATGTTTGGTATCGTTCTTTTCAGAATTTATCGAACTTTAATGTGATGTTAGATTTTCAGATTGTTATTCCATTTTTAAAATTATAAACTAAAATATCAAGAAAGTCGTGCATCAAGCATAGTGGACCTCAGTTTAACAGGAATACTCCAATCAGTAAGACAGTAAATATTGTATTCTCATAAATTATTCCGTTAAATAATAATTAATTTTTCTTTTACATATTTATAGAATTTTGTGATTTTAACTCCAATAAATAATCATTTTTCTTTTGTACATTTACAGATTTTACTAATATTCTGGCTGCAACTGGGGGTTGGGCGCCAAAGGTGCCGGGGGGCTTGCCCCCCTAGTAGTATAGAACAGTGCCATATGCAATGCATTTGTCATTTCTACAGATGGTGCATCAAACATTAACACTGCTTTTATGAATTCCATCCCAAATGGCATATAAGAGAGCCATATGCGTTGCATATGTCACTCCAACAGATAGCACATCACAAATATTTGCAGTAATCCATCCATCCATTTTCCAACCTGCTGAATCTGAACACAGGGTCACGGGGGTCTGCTGGAGCCAATCCCAGCCAACACAGGGCACAAGGCAGGAAACAATCCTGGGCAGGGTGCCAACCCACCGCAGGACACACACAAACACACCCACACACCAAGCACACACTAGGGCCAATTTAGAATCTCCAATCCACCTAACCTGCATGTCTTTGGACTGTGGGAGGAAACCGGAGCGCCCGGAGGAAACCCACGCAGACACGGGGAGAACATGCAAACTCCACGCAGGGAGGACCCGGGAATCGAACCCAGGTCCCCAGATCTCCCAACTGCGAGGCAGCAGCGCTACCCACTGCGCCACCGTGCCGCCCTATTTGCAGTAATGCATTTTATTATTCCAAATGCTTGTGAAGTGTCATCTGTAATGAAAAATGCAATGCATGTTATTACTGCATACATTACAAAATAAATTCCAATAGATGGTGCACTCACTGCAAATGTTAATGCAGAGGTCCACATTGATTACTTAGATTTCAACTTGCCTTAATTTTAATCACATTAGATGCCCATTTCAACTACAGAAAATGAAAAGATACGTATGGCTGTACGATATACATCACCATTTCTTTTTAGATGTGCCATTAAATGAAATATGAAACAATGAATTATACCATCTCAAATTATGTTTGACAGACTTATAGTCTCAGATGGAATTATCCAAGTTATACTTCCTGATGGGATGTGTCTTATGATGATCAAGTATTGAATTGAAGCTGTCCGAGATTGTCAATTAGATTTAAAAATATCAATTCCTGGCATAGGTGAATCCTTCCAGATACATGACATATCCTTTTTAAAAAAAGTCAATCTTTCTAATCTAAAAGCACACAAAACTTCAAATATTCTTTTTGGCTGCAGAGGTCCTTACACCGTGCGCTGTACATACTGCTGAAGGCACCACTGCTCCATGACCAGAAGTTTAGAACATGTGTGGCGTTCAGTTCTTACATAACTGTGCTCCAGTGGAAACTTGAGCAAGACATGTTGCTTAACTGCTGCCAACCCTTTTAATTTTACTTTGGCAGGTTAGTACAGAAGACCTGAAATGTGAGATGGTGTCAGGCCAGGAGAAGGAATGTGTGCCAGTTTCACCTTAGGAGATATGGAGCACTGCCAGAAGCATTGAAAAGAAACTCACTTCATAACGTTTTTTTTTTTTTTTTACTGAATAGTTATTTGGGAAAAAAATGCAATCCAATTAGCAGAGTAACCACATGTCAGCTCTGGGCCATCATTATTCTCGATTATCATTTGAGTTGCTGAGGTTCACATGTTCTTTTTACTTTTCTCTCCTCTTTTATCAGATCTTGAAGAATTCTTCTGTCTCATCTTCTCTCCTCTCAATCTCTTAACTTTGCCTTACTCTCCATTCACTAAGACAAAACCCGGTCTTAGCTGCTTGTGCCTTCTCACACAAGGCTACCCTCCATGCCACTGCCCATCCAGTCAGCCTGGGAAGGTAATCCATCACTGTCTATTCCTCTCGACTGGGACCAGATTTTTAAAGAACATCACTTTTGCTTGTAAAACAAAACCCCAAATTAAATATACACAATTTAATGGTGTGCGTCGTTTGTATTTCATTCCCCCTAAATATTTTGCTATGGGCCTTTCTAATGATCTCCATCGGTTCCTTTGGTCTTCTACACTCCCAGTTGCTTTGTTATATACTGTATGTACTGGGGATGTCTTCAGGTTTCAGCCTTTCCGCATTGCAGTTTCATCTCCTATAATATTCCTTTAATTCCTTAAGTCTCTTGTATCTTTCTGTTCTTTCTCTTTCCTCTTTTGAGCAGAGGTTGTTTTCTTTTTCCACATAAATGCTGTCAAGTTAACCCTAGCTTTAAGGTGGAAATCATTTATGTCTCCAACTTCATGCTTCTTAAGCTGGTTGCTGCTAGAATTAATGGTGTGACCAGTTCCAATATTTCTAAGTGGTATTCATACTCGCTTGGATGGGAGCTCTGATTTAATGTCCACATAGCTTTATACATTCATGTTTCTATTCAATATTCTTGAGCTGATCCAGCTTCTCTTCTCTGAGATTAACTTCAACTACTAAGGGCTGTGTTGTGAGATTTCTTTTTATATATATTGTGGTGGAAGGCTGGGGCTTTGAGGATGGAAGGACCGGGAGAGAGACAATACCTCCTCCAGGACATGAGAGGGCAGCTTCCCTAGTTTGCACCAGGGCCACGGGATTAGAGCTTGGAAGCTCAATCCTGCTGGGGTCTGTGGCCACAGCCAGGGGGGCGCCTGGACTATTGGGGAGCCCTGGACAGCAGCACTTCCACCACACTTGGAAGTGGTGCCAGAAGAAGATCCGGGGACACGTGAAGTACTTCCAGGTGCCCATGCACCTGGAGCACGTCTGAGTACAATATAAAGGATGCCGCCTCAATCCATTCGAAGAGCCCAAGTTGGGAGGAGGAGGACAAAGCTTGCGAGGAGAGGAGTGGAGGAGGTAGAGTAGAAGAGAGAAAGAGAAGAAAAAAAAAGGGACAGAGCAATTATCAGCTGATTTGTGCAATCTGTGTTGTGTAAAGGCAAGAAGAAGCAAATAAAAGTGTGTTGCATTTGCAATTGTGTGGTCCGCCTGTCTGTACCGGGGCTTAACTTCCACAATATTTATGTTTACATGGTTCATTTTTGATTTGTGTCCTGCGGTGGGTTGGCACCCTTCCCAGGATTGGTTCCCTGCCTTGTGCCCTGTGTTGGCTGGGATTGGCTCCAGCAGACCCCCGTGACCCTGTGTTCGGATTCAGCGGGTTGGAAAATGGATGGATGGATGGATTTTTGATTTGCTCTAATTTAAATTTGCATGTGTGTGTGTGTGTGTACCCTGCAATAGACTGGCCCCCTATGATTGCTGGGATAGGCTCCAGCTGCCATGGACCTCATCCTGGATAAGGAGGTTAAGAAGATGCATGGATATTTATTTAATAAAAATATAATCAGCTGGAACAAAATTATGTAAATTTATCTGGTCAAGACTCTAGTTCACTTACTGCCTTTAAAAATGAGGCAGGGCATACTCGAACACGGAAACAAACTAATTAAAAGCCATAAATTAGCCAAAAAATGGGTAGGAATCCCTGGTAGATGCAATAGAGGGAAATCCTAATTAAAAAAAAAATCAAAACATAAAAAATTTGACAAATGAGTGGAGACCATTCAGTCCATCAAGTCTGTTTGTTTAGCTAATAGCTAAAAACTGGCATACAATTATTGAGTCTAGGCAGATATGGCAGCTAGAAAAAATATATAGGCAACTTGGATATAACTTAATAAACTGTATGGTCTCCTATTATTTGTAAAATGTCTTGTGTTTTATGTGCTTTAAAAGCCAGAGAGCTCAAAACAATTTTTTGAAATCATTTCCAAATACTGACTGGTTTAAATAAATTAAAAACCCATACTGTGCTATAATGAAGCAGGAGTGGGCTCCATTCACCCTCAGAATCTTCTCTTTCGCTATAATTACACCCAGGATGTCCGGTTTCCTTGTGCATTCCAAAAATGCGCTGGTCAGGTTATCTGCGGACTTGAAACTGTCTTCATGTGAAGTGGTGTGCCCTGTAATATATTGGCACCCCATGCAGTGTTGGCTACACCCTTGCACCCAACACTGCCAATCCTTATAGAATGCTGCACTGGAATCATGCAGATACTGAATATTAGTAAGAGAAAGCCAAGTTTGGACAATGAGTTCCTGATAAATTAAAAAAGATGTCCCCAGGAGCAGTTGTGAGCGACACCACCACTAGTTACACTGAACACAAGAAATCAGGAAGCCAGGAGTTAACATTGAATTTGCATGGCCTGATCCATTACAGCGATAAGTAAAAAAAAAAAAATCACACTTTTTTTTTTTTGAACATCCAGAACAGGAAAATAATGGTTTTTTTTTTTTTTGGTTTTTTAAATATTACTAGGGGCCTCCGCTCCCTACTTGTTTCGCTCGCCCACTGCTGGGTTTGGTTTACCGGATATACAATTTAAAGAGATTGTTAGTTTCATGGGAATTGTTACATATGCATTATTTTCACTTTTACTTTAGAACTTTTGTAAAAACAATACTTGTACTTTATTGCCGGCCCCGGGCGTGCTTACATCTCTTTCTCGCAGGACGTATAACGCTGCTCATGTTGTGAAGGGGTTAGGCGGATGAACGCTTGCTAAGGATAAGCGGTTACATCATCTGCTGTCTTTCTGCTGCTGGCGAGCTGCCTGTTCTGCTTGTCGCATGTCATTGTTTTAAGAGCTGGGAGCACATGAAGTGTGTCTGCCAAAAGCATTCCAACAACTGCTAGGTTAGATGTCCGTGAACTTGTTTTAAATGTTGTTTCATTGCCTTGTCTTGCGTGATGTTAACGTGTCTCTCGTGGGACGTCAAATTGTCCTCCGAAAAGATCACGTCTCGTCTCCCTAGCCTCCCTCCCAAGATTTTTTTTTTTTTTTAATAGAGAGATATAACAACCTTGACTATACTACTTCCACCAAGCTCTTTATTAAAGCTTGCCCTGATATTTAAAAAATACACTGAAACAAAGACATGTGAAGCCAATTCACAGTTATTAATAATGCCCTAGAAGTGTTTGAGACATTAACACAATATCTAAAAACATCAGGACAATATGTAAAAATTCATATTATCACAACCCTAAAACTCAGGGGTTGGTGGCAGGATTGGCACTCTAGCCACTGTAAAAATGTCACACTTTTCCATTCCATTCAAAATAGTGTGGTGGTGAGGTGTCACCTGTTGCATGGCTGCACTTGTGTCCTAAGTTGGGATCCTGCTGTGGTTTCTTTGTGTGGTGTGTGCAGCAACACACTGTATCAGTGCATGCTCCTAGCCTCCTCTTAATAATGTTCAACACAGTGACCACTACTCAAAAGAGTTTTATTTTTTTATAACGAGAGGGATAACTGTTTAAGTATATAGATATAAAAGGCACTAGACAATAGCTAGATACGTAATTCATCTTTAACTGCACGTCCAGAAGTAGACCAGCCTTGGAGGTTTCAAATCTAACCAATGAGAGCCAGCTGGCCACACTTCAGCATGACAATGTGAACTTTCCACGTTTTGCCCCAGCAATGGACATACCTGTTCAGGGTAACCAGAGGAGGATCTTACCTGATGCCTCAATGCACTTGATAAAGGTTTCCATGTGATGATCACACTTGGCCTCATCAGCATAGAAGTAGGTGCGGGCGCTGATTACCCCTCCCCGTCGATCACCAAACTGCCTGTGAGCTTTGTATTTCTTCTCCCGGTGATCCACTCCTGAAAAGGGAAGAGTAGAAAACCATGATTCTCCAATGTCTGCCGTTTTGAACAACAGATGGGCAAGGCAAACCTGTAGAAACTGAATGCTACAAGAAAAGGTGGGCCACTCACTTGGACTTTCCTTCTCAGCCTCTGAGACACAGGACCTGGAAAGAAAAGCATGAGCAACTTAAAACAGGAAGCAGGTGAGGTAATGATGTAAAGTTAAGCAGGCCTTAACCTAAAGTTAAGAAATTCAGTATTTATCCCTAACCCTAACTTTATTCTAATTTAATCTTCAATATTCAGCAACCCTGAAGTTAATTCCAAAGGGATATGTGCCTTTAAATCTAAAACAAATAAGAATGATGGATGTACCTTCATCTCTAAATGCAGACAAGTTGTGCCACCAGGGGACGCTAGACGGTAAGGCTGTATAGTGTACTGCAGACTCAGTATTTAAAAATGGTACAGTAAAAGCTTTTCGGGATTTCTAGGTGCTGGAAGTAAGCATCAGCTTTCCTCCCAGTTCCTTACCCACCACCTTCCCTCAACACTCGCTATTGCAGTTGTGGAAAAACATCCATTTCATAAACTTCTTATTTTATTACTTAAATGTGATTGGTGCTTCATGGTAATCTGGACGTCAGAGCTGCTTTGGTACTGGTACCGCAATCCAGAAGATGATATTGATACTGAAGTCCAAATTGTAGCACTACTAGAGGGTCTACTGATGCCACATGCAGTCAGACCCTCTGTTGGCAGGCATATCAAGCATAATAAAGGTAACCTGAATGATCTGTTGGTCATACTACATACTGGGCACAATCTGGACAGGAATCCAGCAATCCTACTTCACTGCATCATACCTTTGAACAGGTGAGAAAAAGGAAAAACACAAAATCTGCCCACTCCACTTGAATGCATTCTTGCCAGAGGCATACTAGAGCTCTCAGGTACGGGTTGTGTTTTCCAAGTCACCAAGGACAAAACTTTTGTTTCAAAATGTAAGAAACACAAACATCAGTGAAGTACAGATCAGCATGACCACTCTGCCAAAGCGCTGAAGGCCACATAACCAGAGATATCAAAGGAATCTCACTCCATAAATCACCCAGGCTTAAGAAAGTGCAACCTGATGCCAAAGACCTGAAGAAAACCGACAAACTCCCCACCAAAAGTGTTCAGGCTTCACGCAATAAGACAGAGGTGCCAATTATTACACCACTACAAAACAATAATTAAACAGTATATGAATTATTTACACATTTGTAACCATCCTTGCTTTTCTAAACTAGTTTAGAATTGTGGAGGAGCATGACTTGGCACAAAAAATAAACCAACTCTGGACAGCCAACTTACACACACACAACCCACTCAGAATCACCCTTACCTTAAAACAAGTTAATATAAATTATGCGAGGAAAACCCATCGAAACACAAGGAGAACATGCAAAAGTCCACACAACAGGGCCCAGGCAGGATATGTAGGACTCTGGAGAGGACAATCGGCAGTGTTATTCATAAACTTCACAGTGAAATGAAATGATTGGAAATGATTACTAGTTATCCATCATTCTATCCATTTTTTTTAAACATGATTTATCCATGTCTAGCTTGTGAAGAGTGCAGCAAAGTCTCACATCCATGGGCATCTTCTGTCTACCAGGACACCTATTGTCATAACAAAGGACGGACTAGGTTGAATGAGGGCACAACAAAAGTGTTTGGTGCAAAAGTACAAAGTTCACATTTACTCTCAGCAACAAACAGAGCCCAAAAGTGTGTTGCAATTCAAGTAAATAATCTTCCATAAAAACAACAGTGAGGTGAGGAAGATCAAACCAGTAAATCAATCCAAGCCAATAAACAGCCAAAACCAGGGCTAAAATCAAAATCAGTTTTCCCTCCAGTTGTCTCCAATGCTTTACTCTTACGTTGATCTCCCATTTTCATACTCGAGGTCTGTGACACAAGGCGAAGCAGGTCCATAATAGGACTCCTGTCCCACCGACCTTCCGTCAGAGTCCTTCACCCTGCCATCTCTGTCAGTACCCACACGACCTCTGGAGCCCAAGATCCTTCAAGACTCCAAGACTCCACAAGCCAGATCCTTCCCACCTGCAGTGCAGATCCTCTTGCTCCACTGAGGGTCATCCCTGACCACTTGCCTCCTTCCACCACCCAATTCTGCTCTCTCCAACTTTTCTTGATTTTTCTTCCTCTGGTTTTCCTGCTTTTTCTCTTTAGCCTGTTCTGAGCTACTCATGCGAGTGCTGGTGCTTGATTATCGATACTCAGAGTGCCAATGAAGGCTGGTTGTGCCGATCGTGCTAGCACACATGAACGATTAACCAACCAATCCCACTCCGCATTAAGTACTCCGTGGACATACGCATCTCCCTCACACACCTGCACTCACGTGTCTGAGCCGCCCCATTGTAAAACAAAATCCTGTACCTACTCTAATCTGCCACAGAGGGATGTACATTCATCTCTGAGCACAGACATGGCGTACCACCAGGGGATGCTAGAAGGTACGGTTGCGTGGGATATCCTTAACCCCAATTTGAAAATGGTGTGGTACCAGTATTTTGGGATTTTTAGTAATGGAAGTAAACTTCAGCCTTCCTCTCTCAATCCCCCGGCCTGCCATTTTCCCTCAACACTCACCATTATGCATTTCTTAGACTTCTCATAACACAAGTACACACTTTTAACGCAATCAGAACTTCAGGAAGGACCTCCACTCCCCTTATTGCTTCAATGTGATCTGTGATTAACTGGACCCATAACTCCATTGCTTCATGACAATCAGGACTTCATGGCTACCAAGAGGGAAGTGGCGTTATTTGTTTCAGAACCGTTTGGTACTCGTACTGAGGTACAAAAGCTGATATTGATACCGAAAGTAACTGCAAACTAAACCTAATCGGCAACAGACCCCTGACACGTCCTACCACATACTATCTCACATCTCTAGGGTCCCGAGTTCAAATCAAAGCCCAGATACTGTCAGTGGGGAGTCTCCAATTTCTCCCCATGTGTACGCAAGCTTGTCTCCACTTACTCCAACTTATGTTACTACATTATTTTTTTTTTTTACCATTTGTGTTGACCCCTATGTTTTGATATAGTTCAGGTTTTTATGTGTCATGGCTAACTTTCTGGTACGGTGTTCACAGTTGTAGAGCATTGGCCCTTTAAGAATAAAAGTGACCAGAAAAAAGTTGTGATCATTTTAGGAAAGCCCTTTTCAGCAAGGCAATCAATCATCAGGAGCTTCAGGCCTACGTGCTGTCCCCATCCGCACTGTGTCAGTGTCAATAATTTACACAATGTTCAAAACTGTACAGCTAGCTCATATTGATTACACAGAAGCTCAAGAAGTGGAAAAATAAAACCACTCTGACCTTCTAAAGGCAAAAGCTCAGGGGAAAGGCAGGACCAACTGCACACTTGCACGCATTTGATCTTACGTAAAGGTGGGGTGGGGGGATGATTGCATAAGTAGACAAACATCTGCAAACGCTGACCCAACGCTTTAATGTGCGAGTACAAGGGCCCGGAACACAGCCAAGGGGGTGGGGATGGCAAAGCTGGCACAACCACAAACCCCCCCAATACCAGCCCCTTCCTCCGTCACACCGTGAAGGTCAGTCCTAACATGTGCTTATATGCAGACAAACCGATTGAGGAGATCCTGAGCAAGTCTATTTTTGGCAAAGAAGTCCGTTCCAAGTGAGTAGCTCATTTAGGAAGTGAGCCTACAATGCAGCACATCCTACCGAGAAAGAAAAACTACATGTAATTCGCAATCCGCATCAAAGCAATTGTTTAAAATGCTGTAGCGACTTTCGCTGTGCGCATACTCACCTAAGATTTGTGCAGAAGAAGCTCTCTGAACTGAGAAACCCAGTGAAGTGACACTAGTGCAGAATATGCTAGGTGGGCACGCTTATAACAGGTAGAAAAGGAGACACTAACTTGTAGGAGCATCATCAACAGCCATCTTAAAATGAATGGTTTGAATACAGAGGACTGGGCGAGAAGGGCTGCCTTTTGGGAACTGAAACCAAACAAGTGACACAGACATACAAGACTTTTTTTTGTCAACTCATTGAAAATAAATCTTGATGCCGTCATTCGGGTGCTTTGTGCATTTTAGAAATGGATGACCACAAGCAGTAGACATGATCCTTTATATATGATAACAGTGATAATTATCTCTCAGTGGAGTGAAGAATGCTGATATCTTTAACATTCATTAATGGGATGTCACAGTTTCACAGTTTTTGAATTTAAAGGCTGGAATTTAGCAAGAAAGCCAAGACTCTTTATTACAAATGTACATACATATCTGTCCCAACTTTGTATATTATACATTAAAAAAATAGGGTGGTGTGAGGTTTTGCAGCCCCTTTTCATTTTTTGTAATCTCCTCATATTCATCCCAAAGGGAGGCCCGGTAAGTCAGGAATCGGCTTTAAACTGCCTACCATATGATCGAGGGTCATGCTGCCTGATAAGATCTGGCTCTTACAACCCTGGCCTGAAATTAAGGGGCTGTAAATTAAAGGCATCTGGATCACGCTCACTATTAGCAAATGACCATTGTCAATTTGAAACGGAACTATGCATTTTTTAAAAATGCTCATTTTGAATGATGCTATATACAGAATAAAAGGCTGGTTTTGTATGAAGCTTTATGAAATTCTAATACTGAAATCACATTATTAAAATAAAAGCTTTAGGTAGAGTCTTGTAACTTTCTGACAATTTGCTTTATATTTATAACTCTGCACACTGACCTGTTCTGGTATTGCTACATTAAGTCTTGCAGAAATTGTTTTTCCAAAGCACTCCACGACAGTGCTCCCAGTTAAAAGGTGCTCTGTAAAATAAAGACTGCCTTTGCGATCGTGTTTGATGTTGTGCAGTAGGAAGTAAACAAGGATTGATGGGATAAATGAAGGAACAGTTGCCCTTGGAACATTCTTAAAGTGAGTAATGAGCCGAGGACTGCTGCCAGATTATGGAGAGCCTGCTAGGCCGGGAGGCGACCATTGTTGATTACTAATTGGTATACCAAGCTGAGCTCACAAACACAGTGTATATTTCAGCTTCCAAGAACATTTCCAGCAGGGATTGTGTAACACTTGATTGGTTTCTCATGACTGGTTATTTCTGGCTGTGTTCAGCTCTTGTTATCAAGTGTAAACTGTGCCTCTCTGTCCACCAATCACACAAAGGGGGCTTGGTGCCTAACAGCCAATAGTACAATGGCACAGTTTTAAAATACCACTAATGGGAAGATAATGTGCTAAAAAGGAACTGCTACATTAATTCACCTAAAAACATTCACAAAAACAAACATCCACTCATTCTGTAGCCTGCTCTGTCGAATTTTGATTCACAACAATAATAACAATAAATGTGTGTACAAGAAATGCAATGCAATTATTAACAGAGACAGACAGATATGAAGGACACTGTGATTTATAGACAGACAGACAGAGATCTTCATTTGTCGATGGGGGGGGGGGGGGGGGATATGTTATCTTCTTTAGAAGTTCAATAAATAAAATAAATAAATAAATATTATGACACACAACAAACCACAGCTGTGGACTTGCTACTTATAAACGTCAACTCCGACTCCTCAATTTCTGGTACCACCAACTCCAACACAGACTCCTCTGCTTTATTAATTACAGACGCATATATATTTACTATGTTGATCGAAAGTACATAACATACAAGATTCAAGTCATTTCATAACTGCCAGTGTGAATCATCAGCACGCTAACCTGTCACATTTTGGGTTGAAGGGCTTCAGTGATGCCGTTAGGTTTTTTTAATATTATTCATTATTAATGTTACAAACATTGAGTAGCATCAAACACAAGACAAAACTTACAAAATTAGAAAAAGGCTGTATTTTTATCAAACTGCTAGAAGAAAAAATAGATTAATCAAGTCAGTATATGTGAAATTCGAAATGAACACATTATTTTAGAATTTTCATATGGTCGGAGTTGGTTTAACGACTGAGACTCCAGTAACCCAACAATTGCTTCTGACTCAAGACTCCATAGTCCTGCAACAAACCTCTCTCAATATAAACCAGAATGACTTAAAAGAAAGAAAAGCAACAACAAAAACATCCGACTTGGCAATTACAGCCACAGTGAGGTATTATACAAGTTTATATATGCACACATACATATATATGCATACACACAGACAACTTTATATATATATATATACACGTAATAAACATTTCTCAACACATACGGCTTTTACTTTGCAGGTATGACTGAAGGGCAAAATAGGCACGGTGTTTAAGTTTCCAGGAAATTAAAAAGCCATCCATGTACAGATTTAGGGAGGGAGGGGTATAGAACCTTTTGTCTATGAGCCTACATATTGTTAGACACCCTTGCTTGTCTTCAGGACTCTGCCGAGAATTGGACGACAGGACCAGAGAACACAGTACATTAATCCCTCGCTATATCGCGCTTCGCCTTTCGCGGCTTCACTCTATCGCAGATTTTATATGTAAGCATATTTAAATATATATCGCGGATTTTTTGCTGGTTCGCGGATTTCTGCAGACAATGGGTCTTTTAATTTCTGGTACATGCTTCCTCAGTTGGTTTGCCCAGTTGATTTCATACAAGGGACACTATTGGCAGATGGCTGAGAAGCTACCCAACTTACTTTTCTCTCTCTCTCTCTCTCTCTCTTGCGCTGACTTTCTCTGATCCTGACATAGGGGGATTGAGCAGGGGGGCTGTTTGCACACCTAGACGATACGGACGCTCGTCTAAAAATGCTGAAAGATTATCTTCACGTTGCTCCCTTCTGTGCAGCTGCTTCCTGAAGCGACATGCTGCACGGTGCTTCGCATACTTAAAAGCACGAAGGGCACGTATTGATTTTTGATTGTTTGTTTTTATCTGTCTCTCTCTCTCTCTCTCTTTGTCTGCTCCTGACGGAGGGGGTGTGAGCTGCCGCCTTCAACAGCTTTGTGCTGCGGGTGCTTCGCATACTTAAAAGCCAAACAGCCCTATTGATTTGTTTGCTTTTCTCTCTAGCTCTCTGACATTATCTGCTCCTGACGCGCACTCCTTTGAAGAGGAAGATATGTTTGCATTCTTTTAATTGTGAGACGGAACTGTCATCTCTGTCTTGTCATGGAGCACAGTTTAAACTTTTGAAAAAGAGACAAATGTTTGTTTGCAGTGTTTGAATAACGTTCCTGTCTCTCTACAACCTCCTGTGTTTCTGCGCAAATCTGTGACCCAAGCATGACAATATAAAAATAACCATATAAACATATGGTTTCTACTTCGTGGATTTTCACCTTTCGCGGGGGGTTCTGGAACGCAACCCCCGCAATGGAGGAGGGATTACTGTACCACTATAGTTGACACCTTCTCCCGTTGTGTCTGTAGACAGAATGATAACCTACCAGAATCTCTCTGACATTATCCGAGTCTGAGGAGGAAATATTCTACCAGATATTTCAAGAGGAAAAATTCTTCCCCCTTCCATCCTCACCATGTTCTACAAAGGCACCACTGAGAGTGTTCTGACCAGCTGCATCACTGTCTGGTATGGCAACTGCGACATATCCGACCGCAAGCGCCAGCAGAGGATAGTGAAGACTGCAGAGAACATCATTGGGGTGCCTCTCCCTTCACTACAGGACATATTTTACAAATGCAGTGTCCACAAGGCCTGCAGCGTTGTGCAGGACCCCTTGCACCCCTCACATGGACTTTTCATACTTCTGCCATCCAAGAGAAGATACTGCAGCATCAAAGCCAGATCTGCCAGGCTGCAGGGTAGTTTTTACCCCCAAGCTGTCAGACTCCTTAACACCATGCTGCCCACTGGGATCTTCCACACGGCCTCAACCACCTCTGAAAACAGAACTTTTATACAGGTGAGCCACTTTCCTGCAAAGATGAGTGTGCATGTAGAAAAGAACTGAAAATTTCCTACTGACCTTTAAGTATTTTGACACTCTTGATATCCTTCTGCTGTGAAACATTCTGACCTGTCATTGTTCACACGTCTTTTTATTTTAATTCTATTTTTAATTTATTATTTGCACTTCATGTTGTTACACTGTGGACCCTGAGCTTCGCAATTTTGTCTATCTGTATACTTATATATGATTGAGATGACAATAAAGTTCACTTTGACTGGAAGTCAGTGTTCATTATCAAACCAGCAACTGAAGATGACAGAGCTCCAGCTTCAGAAACACTTACTCCATTGGAGCATTTAAGCTCTGACAAGGATGGTCCTGACTATCTTTGGTTCCACTGTTGTTTAATGGCACTTTTTTGTTTTCTGATACTACTACTGTGGAAGTCGCCAACCCTCCTTGTCTTATTACAACATATACACAAAGGGTGAAGGTGCCCAGTGTGAGATACTATGTAGTAGCCTTGATCTTTCTCACAGCAACAAAATTCCATAAATGCACAGAAGAAAAATATCCATCCATCCAATCCATTTTCAGAATCTGCTGCACGGAAGAAAAATATCCATCCATCCAATCCATTTTCAGAATCTGCTTATTCAAGTACACAGTTGAACACTTCAGGCCTACCTCAGCAGCATCGGGTGCCATGCAGAAACACATCCTAGACTGGCATCCCATTGGTAGCAGAACCAATTTGTGGTGCACAAATCAATCTAATCTGTATGTCTTTTAAATGTTTGCAGAAACTTGCCAGAAGAAAAACTTCTGGATATGGAGAACAAATACACACTCAATTGGTTACTGAATGAGGATTTCAACCCAAATCTGAAATTCTTGGAAACTAGAGTAGCAAAAGAAAGCTATATAAAAAGAAAAATCATCTTTCTGTGCTCTCAAAAAATATAACACACACACACCGGACATTTATGTACCTGGATCTTAAAACACATTTTGGTTCACCTCCTTATTCTCATACTGTACCATCCAGTAATATGATATGTAAAATGTGACAGCATCTCCACAGTATAAAGAACTCCCTAATAGTAAAGAGACTGTAAAGTAAAGCTCCATTTTATAAGCAGCCTTACTACTATGGGTGACATGGCAGTGAAGTGGTTATGGCCTCAGAGCTCCTGAAGTTGAGGTTCAAATCCCAGTTGTAGCCACTCCGTGTTGACGTCTGCGTGCTTTCCTCTCTCATCCTTAACTAAGCAGCCAGCTTGGCTTCAGATTTTCCAAGAGTATGCAGGCTGTTGACAAGAGCAGGTCACTCAACTCCGCAGTCCACCTGTCATGCTACGTTCATTAGCGACTTAAAGTCAGTCCAACATGGGTGTGGAGGTGTGTGTCCTGCACTACGGTGTGCCCCTCTGACAATCATATTGGGTATAGTGGCAGCAACTGCACAGGTTCCCCATAACTCTAAAAAAAGTGGATTAAGCAGGTATAAACATTAGAAAAGGATTTACAATTGTTTAAAATGCTTTGAGTCAGGGGCCTTACTCTGCTCGAAGATAATTCATTTCAGTGCCAAAGTCAATTGCATTACATAGAATTACAGCCTGACTGTGCAAAGAGCTTTTATAAACCCCATTATCACAGTGAGCATCATAAAGGCTGTGTGACAGCATTATAGCTACTACAAAAGAGGCCGATGTGCACAGCACTTACTGTGAAAGGAGATGAATAATGGCTTATTTTAAGTGCTTCATAATTTTTTCCATTTGTCCTATTTATAGTAAACATTTGCACTCTGAAAGGACAAGGAAATATAACTAAGAAAGGTCAAAAGCAATATGTTGCCTTCAGCATGGAATGAAACTTTGGATTGTTCAAAAATATGGCAGCACTCCTATCACGGCAAGGCGCGGACCTTTTCCCCCCCAACAAGATCTGCTTGTGTTAGTCAAAACAGGCTCAGCTTACTCCATCTCCTTCTTCTCTGCCTCCTCTTGCGTCAAGTCCTCCTCCACGCTGTAATCCAGCACAGAGCCCACACCAAACATTCGGTTCCGCCGGATGAGGGGCTTGATGGTTTCCTGGTTCTCTCCGGCAACAAACTGCCCATAAAACGTCATCTTCATCAGTCTCTCAAAGAGTCGTTTCCCCAGTACTGCTCTGCTGAGCTGCATGAGCTACCCAATAGAAAAGAGAATCGTTTATAGTAGCTTGCAGAACAACATTCAATTACTTATTTGCCTTGACACACCGTTGACAGCTTCTATACGAAAAGGGCAAGCAGCTGTTTATTATATGAAAAACCCACTAGGCCGGTTTTTAGTGTTTCAAGGCAGGGACACAGCTTTGATCAGGCAGTGCACATGAGAGGCACTATATAGCATGGGTTCATGCCAGGAACTCGAAGAAGCCCACCACTAGCTCCCAGTAGCATGGCTGGTGTTATCAGGTGATGTCTATGGTCTAAAACGGAGTGGAGTTTTATTAGAATGCATGGATTCAGGTACCCAAAGCCATTATGTGTCACTTAACCTCCACGGTTTTGGATCTTCCGGTGGGAACAAACAATTATGCAATATTTTCTTTTAAACTGCATAAAACCTCCTCATTTCTATAATTAAAGTACAGTGTTATGCCGTTAAAATGCCGACACCATGTTGCAATGTTCCTTTTTCCTCCTCAAAGATGGCCAAACTGCTCTATCACAGCAACACCTGACCACAAGCCAGGGCTTTCTTGAACATCCTGATTCAAATATGTACAATTTGATGGACAGACTTATCTACTAAATGAGAGGGGTGCTTCAATTTTCAAATGACACCCACTCCACTTTCTAAAGCTACTTACAGCAGCTTTAAATAGATAGACAAATAAATACTTAAAGCCAGTTGTAAACAACCTGCTTTTAAGTATTTATAATGGAATAAGTAACCCAATACAGTACTGTGTGGTTTAGCCTAAGCCACATCTACATGCTGCAGCATTGGTCAAAAAATTGTTTTCAGTCCTGCAGTAAACCTTTCGATTATGCCAAACACTGCAATATTACACAGTGCGATGTGCTAAGCAATTCTTGGTTTGCAATTACACCACTGTACAAGAAGCTATACAATTAAAATACAAGACCCTCTGCCAAAGTGAACACTCCTGCTGTATGGATGATTGAAACAAACAGGTTTCCTGTCATCTACTTGAAAAATTAAAAAAATTGTATTTCTTACAGGCTAACTCGCCAAGTGCATATAACATCTACTTGAAACATTAGACCAAATCAAATTTTATACAGTACCTGTCAACAGTGCATACCACTAACAGGCCATTTTACAAGTACTTCGCTAAACAAGTATTTCCATTTGATGTATTGAACTGTAGATGAGGAGACTCAAATCGGGGTAAACACGGAGATATTCAACCAGCAGGTTTTCGATTTTGTTTCTAATGTTTCATTCTATGGGTGAACTAGACTAGCGTGATTAGCCATATGGTATCCTTGCGTTTTAAAAATGTTGCTATGCTGAGGACATGTACAAAAAGTTAATTGCGATTTATGTCATTGCGTTCTGTGGCTTTATTTATAAACACATAAACTATTAGGTCCAACATTGGAGATGGAGGCGCGAAGTTTGGGAATTTTTTAAACAAAAGCTCCATAGATATGGAACATAAGTGATACTGCGACGATACTTAAGATTTTGAAATAATCGCATAATTCTACAGAAAACGTTGGCATTTGCCGTATCTGCTAGTCTCAAAAGACGGACTTGCAATTTGCACCTGGAGTAGAACATTCATAAAAGGATGCAATACCTGGACAGGCTGCTTACCTCTTTGTTTCTGTCCACCACGAAGTCGAAAGTGCAAAGCTTAAAGACAAAAAGGCTGCGCAGCAGCTCCAGGGTCGTCTTGCTGCGATAAGCCTCCTTGGTGTTTTCAAAATCGATCGCGACCCGGTATCTGGAAGCCGAGCGGGAGGCGCAGATGTCGTCCACCTGAACTTCCCTCTTCTTGATCACTGGCGCTTCATCATCAGCTTCGGAGGTGGTCTTCTTTTGCGGAGTAGCGATGCTGGATTGATTTCTTACAGCCAAAGGGGTCAGCAGCACGCGGCTGCGACGAATACCTGAACGGGCTCGGAAAGCACAGGACATGGCGTCTCAGAGTTCTTGTTTTTTGGATGATGCCAACACTCAAGTGTAAGATGCTAATCTAGAAGAGCGTGCGGAAGCCGCTCTGGCTATTTCAAAGAAAGACCCGCCCAAGCTGGGAGGCAAATTCTTTGCACGCCCCTCTCATTTATTTTTTCGGACACGCCCACATTTCCAGTAATTTACGCCAGCACGCCCCACCCAATGTTTACGTAATATAAAAGACTTTGGCAGATGATTGGTGGATATATTAGATTGACATTTACACCTCCCATATTTTAAAAGTCTTCACGCGTGTTGACATCCGATCAACCGTGTGGTAATAAAAAGACGCGCGCATTATGGCCACGCCCTTTAACTACTTATCTTGCTGGAAATGACACGCCCCTCCCGAGACAGGGTAGCACAGGCGAGCCCCTTTCTTCTGATTGGATAAAGAGAAATGCGGCAATAAAATCAGATAAACTAAAGAACATCCAGGAAACGTGGTGGTGTACTCGTGATGCAGAATTACTGAGTGGTTGGCAACTCACACGCCAGCTTTGAATAGACCGCAGATTAGATGACAACAACAGGTCTGTCACTTTCCGAGTCAGAGGCGATAGGTTGTATTTTTCAAAATAAAGAAGGCCAGCGTCTAACATGACGAAAACCAAATGAAACACATGTGGGTTGTCCTGAAAGTACATTTGTGTTGCCAAGGCATTCATAAAGCAATAAACAATCATTTTTATAAGTAAAATTGTACATAGCTAAAACAAGCCCTTGTGATTTGAAAGCTGTATAGTTTAATCCTGTAGATTTTCTCGATTAAGTGTATGTTTACTGTGAATTATGTTCTTAGCTGTAGCAAAATATCTTGTTAGCCCTTTCCTGTTCTATTTCATTGATATCTGGTTATTGATTGATCAAAAATATAATAAAAAAGAAATGAGGAGTAAATGGCAAGGTAGCTGTGACATTTTTCTTAGATAAATTGTTAAAAAATGATGTATTTGATGTACTTGAAGTTTTGTTCACCCAGGTCATAATACCCAACCGCAATATATCAGAAAAAATGTTTTAATAGCTAATTGTTATGTTTATTTGCATTCATGAATACAATGAAAATATAATCAGAATGGTTTCATCATGTCACATTCACATACAAAACTGAAAAGAAATGTATTTAAAATTTAACAGCTTGTATCATTTATTCATGTATACAATATAGTTCTAAATCAATTTAACATGACAATATTTAATCAGTGTAATATTTCTGAATATACATGTGAAGAAAACAACAATACATATTCATTGACTTTCATATAACCTCTCTGGATTTTGTCACTTTGTTTGGTGGCCAGTCATTCTGACGCTTTTCCTGGGGAGTCCCTATGAATCATCCAGTAATCAGTCCGCCATCATGCTGACATCCCAATGTCCGTCTGGTACCTTCCTTCTCCTCATGGAATATTTCATCCTGCTCTTCACTCACAGCTCCGAGATTTTCATGGAGAAATTCCAAATGTGAATCCAAAAAGTGAAATGTAAGATTCATGTTGCAGCCCATTTCCCTAAACTTAGCTAATACATTATTTTTACAATTTCTTTTACTTTACTGTTGTCTAAAAAGTTAGAAATTGTTTCTGTGAATGATAGCCAAGTGCATTGTCCCAAGTCAGAATTTACATCAATATCAGGTCTGACAAAAATGCTGTCTTTGAATGTAGCCTTAGACAAACCTGGAAACATTCATCATAAATACATTAAACAGGCCCCATCTTTTGATAGAACTTGGACAAACTGCTTCGCTAAACAAAGCTTCATGTGAATTGGTGGTAGCAGCACTTTATCTGGATCCACCAAGCGATGCCTAATAATGTTTTTTGCACCAAGCTGTAGCCTTTTTCTAGATGATTTAATTCATTTTTTGTTAACGCTGTTATACTGTCATGAGCACTGTGAAAACTATAAACAAAAATATAAACATACATTTTTTAACATTTTACAAAGAAACAAAATAAATGAAACAACATCAATCAATTGTGTACCTCGCTCTGCTTACCAAGGGTGCAACGATTTTAAAGATTACTGTTTTAGAGATAGTGTTTGTCTTCCGTTATTTTCTCAGTTTCTTCACACTTCTAGTATTCCACGTCGTTATGTCCCCTACGTGCAGATAAACCCAATTCTCGACTCTGCTGTCCCACTCACCGAGAAAGTATAGGAATTGTGTAAGACCTGGTGGCTGACTCAGCAAGAGACACAGAACTTTCAGTTTCCCACATATGAACTAAAGGTGCTTATTGTAGTGAATGTTCTTGAGAAGTTTTTCAAAGCTTTACATATTGTGATCCACAGGGGGCACTACAGAGCCCCAGATCCAAGACACGAATGCACAGCTAAGTCCCAGGTTCAAAACAAAGTTTTATTTTTAGAGAAATACCTCCAGACAGCAATTATCAATATTCTTCTTCTCTCCTATTCATTGCTCCTCTTCCCAGGCGAGTGTTGCCTGACTCCTCTCTAATTTATTTGGTGCACTTGAAGGTTTGTTCACCCAGGTCACATTACCCAACAGTAATATAAAATATGTTAATAGCTAATAGTTATTTTTATTTGCCTTCATCGACACAATAAAAATATAATTCGAATGGTTTCATCATGTCACATTCACATGTCACATCAGCTTTGCCCATTGTGATCCACAGGGTGCTACAGAGCCCCAAACCCCAAATACAAAGACACAGACAAGTCCCAGGTTTGAAACAAAGGTTTTATTTTTAGAGAAATACCTCCAGACAGCAATTATCAATATTCTTCTTCTCTCGCTTTCACTGCTGCTCTTCCCAGGGGAGTGTTGTTTGTCTCCTTTCCTGGCTCCAACTCTGCTGAACAAGGCAATATGGTTTCTTTTATTGAAGTTTTGGGAGTACTTCCGGTGCCAGGGCTTCATCTGCCCCAAACAGTAGGGAGTGTAACTCCCTGCAGCAACCTCTAGCGCACGGGTCTCGAACTCCAGTCCTGGAGGGCCGCAGTGGCTGCAGGTTTTTATTCTAACCATCTTCTTCATTAGTGAGCTGTTTTTACTGCTAATTAACTTCTTTTGCCTTAATTTTAACTAACTTGACTCAGGTCCCCTAGTTGTCTCTTTTTCCTTAATTAGCAGCCAAACAATAATGAAACACAAAACAAGCCACCATATGACCAGCTCCCCTGTGCCCATCACACAATACCTAAAAATAAAGAAAGGTTGTGGTCTCAGTAAGGCTGATCACTCAGGGCACCAAACCATCTTGACGGTGTTCTTAGAAAAAACAGAAAAATCAACAGTTTTGGAAATGTCTGCTATGGCAGAATGAGAGCAGCAACAGGACATGGAATTAAATAACGGGCTTAATTAACAGCAAGAATCAGCCTCTCATTAAGAAACTGGTTGGAGTTTGAAATCCCAGTTTAGCTGGTCATCTGTTGGCTCGTTTCATGTCTCATTTCTGTTTGGCTGTCATTTAATGAAGAAAAGAATAAATTCAGAGGACTGAATCCTTAAAAATAATGCTATTAAAATGAAAGGAAAAGGAGTTAATTATCAGTAAAAACTGGTCACTGATTAGGAAAAGGGTTAGAATGAAAACCTGTAGCCACTGCGGCCCTCCAGGCCCAGAGTTCGACATCCCTGCTCTAGAGCACCCATAAACCCTAGCAGGGTTGAGCTACTGGACTACAATTCCCAGCATTCCCTGTGGGTGTCCAAATGTGTACTGAAACCCAGGGATGCTGCCATCTAGTGGGTTGGGGGACTATACAGCCTTGAGACAGAGCCTCCCCCAATCTCTCTTATATACAGTAGGCTTCCTGGCTAGTTAAGGAACTGGAGCAAATCCTGGCAGGGATGCCAGCCCATACGTGTCATCTATCACAACACAGATTTGAATATTAGGAAATATGGAATTCAACCAAATTAGCATTAAAAAAATTGATATTTAATTAAATGAACAATAATTGACATGGGCGGCACGGTGGCGCAGTGGTAGCGCTGCTGCCTCGCAGTTAGGAGACCCGGGTTCGCTTCCCGGGTCCTCCCTGCGTGGAGTTTGCATGTTCTCCCCGTGTCTGCGTGGGTTTCCTCCGGGCGCTCCGGTTTCCTCCCACAGTCCAAAGACGTGCAGGTTAGGTGGATTGGCGATTCTAAATTGGCCCTAGTGTGTGCTTGGTGTGTGGGTGTGTTTGTGTGTGTTCTGCGGTGGGTTGGCACCCTGCCCAGAATCCTGTGTTGGCTGGGATTGGCTCCAGCAGACCCCCGTGACCCTGTGTTCAGATTCAGCGGGTTGGAAAATGGATGGATGGATAATTGACATCTAAAAATATTATGTGATGGAGAAGAATGGTTTTCATTTTTGAATTCAGTGCCCAAAACTATGTAAAAATCAGGAAGTAATCAAAACACCTTTTTCAATGAATTCCTGATGACTATTTCCAGTTCGGAGTGGGGAGGATCTTCGGAGTGGGGAGGATCTTCACTCCGTTCCTCCTTCTGTGGCAATCATACACATCATGTGCTGTCTGTTCCATCAGCTGATTGTTTCCACTTTGTAATATTTTTTTCAGTATTGATTCAGAATTGCAAAATGATGTTGCTGTTTGAGCTTGATTTGTTTGTATTGGCAGCCGGGAAGAGGAAGACCATTTCCATTCTGACTCCCCTCACTATATGGTCTCTGTACTTTGTGCGTCCAGCTGTTACTAGTTTCAATAACCATACAGCAACCACCACTGGGCATCTGTTTGGCTAATCTTTGTCCATGTTTAACATTTTAATTAATTTGGTGAGGCACTCTGCCAGGCTGCCCACTGGGACCTTCCACGCGGCCTCAACCACCTCTAAAAACAGAACTTTTATACATGTGAGCCACTGTCCTGCAAAGACGAGTGTGCAGGTAGAAAAGAACTGAAAATCTCCTACTGACCTTTAAGTATTTTGACACTCTTGATATCCTTCTGCTGTGAAACATTCTGACCTGTCATTGTTTACACGTCTTAAACAACTATTATCATACACTGATAATTTCTGTATTATCTATATCTATTATTTATTATTTATTTATTATATTACATATCTTACACATAAACATTGTTGCTACTTCTTTGTCTTGTCTTTGCACAAGGTCTTGTCTTGTTTGTGTTTTAATTTTAAATTTAAATTTTAATTCTATTTTTAATTTATTATTTGCACTTCATGTTGTTACACTGTGGACCCTGAGCTTCGCAATTTCGTCTATCTGTATACTTGTATGTGGCTGAGATGACAATAAAGTTCACTTTGATAAAAATCCATTTTGTGTTCCCACCCAGAGTAGGCTTTTTCTCCCCTTACTTAACTCTAAGCCACACAAGTTTTATAAAATGGATAAAGAGATGGAAAACATTTTAAATTGCATTTTGTTAAATTTCAGTCACACAATATGTTTTGTCTGGAATTAATATTCCTTGCTATACAATTAAATGACTAGATCAGTGGGTGATTAGTTTTATTTTTATAAAAAGGATGCTTTCTTTACCTATATTAATTCTCAACGTTTGAAGTGGAAAAAAAGAAGTCATGAGATGCTACAATTTATGTGCACAATGCCTTAAAATACCAACAGCTGTTTGAAACCAAAACCTCTAAAAATACCTGGCCATAATCATGGAGGTTATGTCAGAAGTATGCGAAAAGCATACAGAATCATAACCACATTCTTATAAGCAGAGGTGTCCAAGTCCAGTCCTGGTGGGCCGCAGTGGCTGCAGGTTTTCATTCTAACCCTTTTTCTAATCACTGCTAATTAACTCCTGTCCCCTTCATTTTCATAACCCTGTTTTTAAGAATTCAGTCCTCTGAATTGATTTTTTTCTTCATTAATTGGCAGCCAAACAGAAATGAGATGTGAAACAAGCCAACAGATGACCAGCTGAATTGTAACGTCAAACTTCAGCCAATTTCACTCCAACCAGTTTGTTAATGAGAAGCCAATTCTTGCTGTTAATTAAAGCCGTTTTTGAATATCAGGACTTGTTGCTGCTCTCAATCTACCACAGCAGACTGTTGATTTTCTGTTTTTTTCTAAGACCTCTGTGAAGATGTTTTAGTGACCTGAGCAGACCAACATAACCGAGACCTTCACCTTTCTTTATATTCAGGTGAGCTGGTGATGTGGCGGCTCGTTTTGTGTCTCATTATTGTTTGGCTGCTCATTGAAGAAAAAGAAACAACTAAGGGGTCTGAGTCACGTCAATTAAAACTAAGGCAAAACAAGTTAATCAGCAGCAAAAACGGCTCACTAATTAAGAAGATGGTTAGAATGAAAACCTGCAGCCATTACAGCCCACCAGGGGCCTCATGTATAACGCCATGCGTAGAACTCACACTATAACATGGCGTAAGCACAAAAGCGGGATTGTGCGTATGCATAGAAAAATCCAGATGCAGGAATCTGTGCGCACACAAACTTTCACGTTCTTCCACTGCATAAATCCTGATCAGCGTGAAAAGTAACGCACGTGCACGCGCCTTCTGTCCCGCCCCAACTCCTCCCAGAATTATGCCTCTTTGAATATGCAAATCGATATAAATAGCCTTCTGTGAAAAGACAATGGGAAAAGCACGGGGGAAAATATAAAAATTTCAGCGAATACCAAGTGGAGGCAAAGGAAAAACGTACTATTTGTTGGTTTAAACAGTGATATAATCAACAAAAGGAAGTTGATCGAGTGACAGAGTGTCGGAGAAACTCGAAAGCTCAAGATCACAAAGTCGCACAGTGCTCGAAATAAATAAGAAGTCACATATCAAAGTCGCCGTGAAAAGGCAACTCGTAGCCCACCGTCTGAGTGTCATATGAAAGCTTATTAGGGTACAGAGAAAAAAAAAATAGGCACACAGTGGGAAAAAAGCACAAAATGTCAACTTTAATCACGTAGTTTATTTTGTCATTAAAGTAGAACATCATAAACTTCATCTTAAAATCGTTTATTTTACTAGTTTCTCAAGTAGCACGTTAAATGCTTTGTTCTGTATTTGATCTTCTATGTGCTCTATGTGTGTGAATCACTACGTGCTTCCGTTGTTTCTCTTTCTCCGACAGGACACAGAATCCATTACATTCGTGATATTACAGCTCACTGAATAATTAAAATACTGAGATGTATGCGTGATATCTTTTTCATGATGATAGGAATGAAAGCATGTTATTAAACATAGGAACACGGTGGCGCAGTAATTATTCATATCTCACTCAAGAGGCTTGTGCGACCTTTGATGAAATAATTTATTACAGAAGTACTGTCTCTTTCAAACCTGCGGTGGGTTGGCACCCTGCCCGGGATTGGTTCCTGCCTTGTGCCTTGTGTTGGCTGGGATTGACTCCAGCAGACCCCCGTGACCCTGTGTTTGGATTCAACGGGTTGGAAAATGGATGGATGGATGTCTCTTTCAAATGTACTAACCTCCAATTCCTGTCCTTACTTTTCTTTCTCCAAATACCCAATCGCCACACAATCAGCTCTGTAATAGACGTTAAGCCATCTGTAAGCTTAGAACGCCGATTCTTCAAAACTTTTAAGGAACATTGAAATATCTTCGTAGTACATGTTTAATTATTCTATCCGTCTATCCTTCCAGTGTCGCGTCAGCACCAGCAATAATACAGCGCGAGGCAGGAGCTATCCGTGAACAGAGCACCAGCGGCTCGCTAGCGCTGCGGCACCGTGTCCTCACATGTTTAATTATTAACAATACTGATTATTTAAATAAAGTTAAAGTTTTATCTGTATACTATAAGCAACATATTTTGCTGCATTTCATCTTAAAAATTATATCGTCATCATACGCGCTTTATAAAGTGGCGCTTGTTGTGCAATATTATAACTGTAGTGCAAGTTTACAGTGGGGTACCGGTAATTGTACTTATAAGTACAAACAGTTCTACAAGGAGCACTTGATGGACTGATTGAGTGCGTTTATAGTTCTTGGGATGAAACTGTTTCTGAAACGCGAGGTCCGTACAGGAATGGCTTTGATGCATTTTGCAGTGGTTGAGGTAGTGTGTGCTTGAAACTGTATACCGATCATTCTCTTTCCGATCAGCTGTTGCTGTGATTCCCCACTCAGATACAGTGATATAAATACTTAGAGTGGTGCAGTGAGAGTAATATGGATAAAGATGATCCGCTGTGGCAACCCTTAACGGGAGCAGCTGAAAGAAGAAGAAGATGCAGTGAGAGTTACAACGCTAAAGCAGTTATGGTATTTGGAATACTATGGCTATTCCCTGGACCATTATATTGCTGCAGGTTAATTACAATCAGATGCATTACACTAATAAACAATATGCAGTTAATTTCAGTGTATTTATAAAGCCGCGTCAGGAATGAGAAAGAAAGGGTGACCACACAGGAACAGTAGCATTGTTTTGACGCTGGGTGCCGTCAGTCTGCAAAACCGAGCGGAGAAATTGCGTACGCCAAGGTATGAGGTACTGTGGAAATGTGCATGGCTTTACGCCAAGTTTAGGTTATATACATCGCGATTTGAGCATGGAAACGTTTGTACGCAACATTTCTGTGAGTACGCACCATTTATACATGAGGCCCCAGGACTGGAGTTGGACACACCTGACTTAAAGTATCAGGAATTGCAATGTAATTTTATTTGAAATTCTTAGATTGACTTTAATAGTATGTACAGATCATTTAAGAATGTTCCCCTTATTTGCTGTTATCAATTATTTGTCAGAGCAAACAACAATATGAGATGCCTTAGAGCTTACATTGAGGCTCTTGATGCAACTTCATAACTGCCATGTATTTTTTCATATTTACTTTCAAGGCTTTTCTGGGAACTTTTGAATCTTTCTGTGAGTATACATACGCTCAGTATCTCTGTCTGCATTGCTACAGGGGACATTTGACAGCTAAAGCTGCTGGCTCATAGATGAGCCAAGTGAGTTCAGACACTTCGATATTCTGCAGCCCAGTTTGCATTAGGAATCAGTTGTAAAGTTTTTTGAACTTAGGTAGAATTCCCAGAGGGGACTGGGTGGTCTCGTGGTCTGGAAGCCCTGAAGATTTTATTTTTTTTCTCCAGCCATCTGGAGTTTTTTTTTTTTTTTCTGTCCCCCCTGGCCATCGGTCCTTACTCTTTTCTATGTTAATTAACGTTGTCTTATTTTAATTTCTTATTTTGTCTTTTATTTTTCTTTTCTTCATTATGTAAAGCACTTTGAGCTACTTTTTGTATGAAAATGTGCTATAGAAATAAATGTTGTTGTTGTTGTTGTTGTTGAAATAATCAGACCTCTGGATGATCGCTTTTTTCAGATCCTTGTCGTAGCTTTCACAATTTTCTGCGTCCATATTGAGTTGAATGGAGAAGAGTGATTAGTAATCTGTAGGTTTTGCAGTAATATATTTTGCAGAATTTGGGTCTGCTTCTCCCAATTAGTCCACTGGACTAATTCCCTTCATAATTTTAAACACCTCGATCATGTCACCTCTTAATCTTCTTTTGCTTAGACTGTATAGGCTCAGCTCTTTTAATCTTTCCTCATTATTCAACCCCTGTAGCCCTGGAATCAGCCTAGTCGCTCTTCTCTGGACCTTTTCTAGCACTGCTATGTCCTTTTTGTAGCCTGGAGACCAAAACTGCACACAGTACTCCAGATGAGGCCTCACCAGTGCATTATAAAGGTTGAGCATAACCTCCTTGGACTTGTACTCCACACATCGTGTTATATAACCTGACATTCTGTTAGCCTTCTTAATGGCTTCTGAACACTGTCGGGAAGTCGATAGCTTAGAGTCCACTATGACTCCTAAATCCTTTTCATAAGGTGTACTCTCAATTTCCAGACCACCCATTGTGTATTCAGACCTAACATTTTTACTTCCTATGTGTAATACTTTACAGTTACTGACATTAAATTTCATCTGCCACAAATCTGTCCAAGCCTGTATGCTATCCAAGTCCTTCTGTAATGATATAGCGGATTCCAAATTGTCTGCTAATCCACCTATCTTGGTATCATCTGCAAACTTAACCAGCTTGTTCCTTATATTCCTATCTAAATCATTTATATATATTAAAAATAGCAGCAGCCCTAGCACTGACCCCTGTGGAACACCACTCTTAACATCGGCCAATTCTGATGAGGTTCCTCGCACCATCACCCTCTGCTTCCTGTGTCTGAGCCAATTCTGCACCCATCTAAAAACATCACCCTGAACTCCCACTTCTTTTAATTTGATGCCCAACCTCTCATGTGGCACCTTATCAAATGCTTTCTGAAAGTCCAGATAAATAATATCATCAGCTCCACTTTGATCATATCCTTTTGTTGCCTCCTCATAGAATTCCAGCATGTTACTCAAACATGACCTCCCTCTTCTGAACCCATGCTGACTGTTCCTAATAACTCCTGTCCTTGCCAGGTGTTGCTCAATCTTATCCTTAATAATTCCTTCCATTAATTTTCCTGTGATGCATGTTAAGCTTACTGGCCTATAGTTGCTTGGATCTGCCCTGTCACCCTTTTTATATAATGGGATGATATTTGCCATTTTCTAGTCCTTCGGAATCTCTCCAGCGAGCAGTGACTTCCTAATAATATGTGTCAAGGGTTTATATCTGTACTCGCTAACCTTCTTAAGAACACGAGGATAAATACTATCTGGTCCTGGTGTGTGGGGCCAAGTGTATTATGAATTGTGTTTTTCCTCACTATTGGGCCTGTGCAGGTCATAAGCTGGGAGAGGACGCATTTAAATAAAAAAAGGCACCAAGAGTGTTATGAATTGGTTTCTATTTTTTACTTTTTGTTGTTTTTTCTGGACCTGAGGCTCCTTTTGGGTATATTAGGTGTCACAGATTGTGATTCTGAGCTGTATTTGTGGATTCTTAGCTTACTTTAAATTGTATTTATTATATTCATGCATTCTAAGCAGCAGATAACAAACCTATTTCAAAGAATTCACTGTGGTCGTTAATCAATTTAAGACGTTCTTCTGGTTTTGAGTTTTGCCCTGTTATTTTTCACAACGACTTTTGTCTCTCATTTTGATTTTGACCCATAAATCTTTGATTTCCCAGTTTTCACCCTTTTTATGTCTAAAATAGCTGCCTCACATATGCCTCATCAGTTTACTGACATTAGTCAGGAGATAAAATGTAGTCAAACTAATGGCGCACAGTTTGGTTTCAGAAGATTAAAAAGTACCATAGTCAATTCCAAAAGCAAAAGCTTGTAACTAAAGTTCTTTTTACCAGGGAGAGCTACCACAAACTCTTAAGAAAGTTGTCTGAAATCTCAGATAGCAAACAGTACGTTCTGTTGAACTTTAAGCTGTTGGCCTGGTGACATCATAGGTCGTGACCTCCCAGCCTGAGTCTCTACTAACCGCTCCACCAAATGGCAACACACTAACTAAGCAAAATGGCACCAAGAAATGACACAAAAACAATTGATCTACTTTAAATTAATATTCAAATTGAAAAATATTAAAACTGAAATGCGCAAGTCTCAAAACACTAAAGGGGCATAAAAGAGATCAGAAAAATGTAAACGAATTTAAATCAAACAGACCTGCCAACACTTTGGGAGTGAGTCAGACATTAATGGGAGTGTAGGTCGGACTTTCATTTATGAGGCTTTTCACCTTTTTGAGATTTGTGAGCAGGTAGAATCATTCCAGGCCCTCTTTCTGCGTAATTCTAGGTTTAAAGAACTCCAGGTGCATTGCTGTACTTTCACGAAACCTTAAAAACTCACTTGTCAGGTCAGGTCTGACACATCTACTCTCTGTGCATTTCAGTGACCGCTATCACAAAACATTTCATAAAGCGCAGATTTCTGGTCTCGTAATGACCATGAAAGCACCCTTCTATCCATCTTCTGTGACTGCTTTCTCCTTTTCAGATTCACAGGAGCCAATGGTGGGAGAGGAAGTCGTCAGATAGCAACCTGCTGTACCACAGGTCACATTCACCAGGTCAGTTCAGAGTAACTAATACACCTAAACGCATTTTGGAAAAAAACAGTACAAGACAGGATGAAGTGTTGGAGAACCTCGGCTGTCAATCTTGCATCGTTAATAACAACAATATCATTAACGGTTAAATAAAAAAATGAAAGAAAATTAGAGTGTTGTTCCATGATTTTCAGATTAAAGGCTTCTATGGGCTGTGTGGCTGCATCAGATGTGGGTCTGATAATGAACAGACATGCTCGTCACATACCATGGATTCCAAGGGGTGTGACTTCAGGGATGGTCCAGAAGTGATGTCATTGGCCATCCGTGAGCTCCTCCTTCACTCTCGAGCTAGAAGAGGAAGAGAAGGTGGTGAGAAAGAAGAAAAAACATTATTAACTGTAATCCATCCATCCATTATCCAACCTGCTATATCCTAACTACAGGGTCACGGGGGTCTGCTGGAGCCAATTCCAGCCAACACAGGGTGCAAGGCAGGAAGCAGACCCCAGGCAGGGTGCCAGCCCACCGTAGATGATTATAAGTATTTAACTCACAAATATCAATGACTGTATTTTGTATTAATCAAGCGGCAGAGAGCTATATAATTTACTAGCAAAATACCTGCGCTTTGCAGTGGCGAAGTACTGCTTTAAAATTTTTATTAAGAAGAAAAGTAAACCTTTTTAAACTGAGGGAAAATATACCAATAATTATTTGTTAAGGATCTCTTTGTATACCATGTTGTCATTTCGGCCCTCCGGTTGTAATATGACCAAGCTGTGCGCTGAGCTTACTCTTGAGCATGCAACGTATAGTTGGCCATGTGAAAAGCAATCTTGCCTCAAATCAATGCCAACCTTTTGTAGGGTCTGTCCCTGAGACTTATTAATTGTCATTGCGAAGCAGAGCCTTACTGGAAATTGGAGGCGTTTGAATTGAAATGGGTTTCATCGATAACTTTGCATCCAGCTTGTGAGAGTTTAAACATTCATAAACATCAAAGTGTCCACTACTCAAATCGTCACTTGTGAATCTAAGATGTTTAAGAGGCATTGGCGGTTGTCCAAAGGTGTAAAATATTTGGCCATTTCGGTACACTTGAAAGCAACAACCAAACAATTCAGTGGCAGCCATCAACTCACATGCAGAACCATAGGTGAAGGGCTTAAGCATTTCACTCTTCTAGTGCTCCTGTGTAGTATAATTATCTCCTGTACCGTCATCAGTCCACATCTTGAACCTGTCCTAGTCATTCAATACATAAGACACAATGTTCCTCCGGATATCAAGAGTGAGCCTGATATGGCCGTGCAATATGTAACACAGAGAATGGAAAAGGCAGTCGCCATCTCCGGGCATGGAAACCACTCGGTAAGTGACAGTTCTTTGATCGATGGTGATCACCTCGATAGACATGTTAATGGGGGTATGGTTGGAATGATAAAGGAAATGGGTACCTGAACAATGTAAACTAAGTCTAAAATACCTACACAATAACTATAATCATAATAAACGAACAATAAAACAGTGGAGAAGCCGTGGATTAAATAAAAAGGCTGCAGTTATCAGCAGGTAGACATGAATACCGTGGCG
Source organism: Erpetoichthys calabaricus (assembly GCF_900747795.2). NCBI lineage: Eukaryota > Metazoa > Chordata > Cladistia > Polypteriformes > Polypteridae > Erpetoichthys > Erpetoichthys calabaricus. The sequence continues at coordinate 43,940,618 of NC_041411.2, read as the reverse complement.
AAGCAAGGAAGGGAATGAAGAGACTGTAGCGACGGATGGCTTTATATAGGCAGGCAGCCAACTACGTGGGAGGCGTGGGGATGGGGGACCCAATGCTGCCTCAAACAGCGACCGAGCTGCAGGCTATGGACATATATATGTACGTAAGTAGGATTCAGTTAGCGTTGGGAACCCGCATACCAAATTTCTTGAAGATGGGCCCATAAGTAACAAAGACTGTTGGAAAGTTCAATATGGCAGCCGACAGTGGCGTCATACCACCGAAATAAGTAGGTTTCGGTTAGTGCAGGGAAGCCACCTACTAAATTTCGTGAAGATGGGGCCATAAATAAGAAAGTTTAACATGGCGGACGTTGTCGACCGTGTGGTGCCCGGCGGGCATCCATGCCCGGCCGGGTCGCCCAGGAGGAGTGGAGGAGGGCTTGTGCTCAACCCTGTAGGGGCCCGTGGTCACCGCCAGGGGGCACCCCAATGCCTTGGGAGTGTTGGCCCTCAGTACTAGGGGGAAGAGACTTGAGGGCACCCGGTGGACTTCCGGCTTCACCATGAGAGCTTCCGCCACACAGGGGTGTGGCTACGGAAGCCCTGAGGATGCACCCGGAGCCCATCCGGGGCACATAAAAGGGGGCCGCCTCCCTCCAGTCAGGGGCAAGAGTCGGGAGGAAGAAGACGAAGCGTGTTGGAGAGGAGTGGAGGCGGACCAGAGAGAGAGAAAGGCATTGTTGTTGTGGCCAGGACTTGAAGGGGTGATTGGTGCTTTGGCACTGGGTTTGTGCACTATTACTGTAAATATTATGGCTAATAAACGTGTGGTGGACTTTAATACGGTGTCCGTCTGTCTGTGTCCGGGCAGCTTATCACAACCGTTATGACCGTTACACGTAGAATTTCGAAATGAAACCTGCTTAACTTTTGTAAGTAAGCTGTAAGGATGAGCCTGCCAAATTTCAGCCTTCTACCTACACCGGAAGTTGGAGAATTAGTGATGAGTGAGTCAGTAAGTCAGTGAGGGCTTTGCCTTTTATTAGTACAGATTACTTCTATATGAATTTGTTCTTCATTTAGGTAGAAAAATAATTAAGCTTGTGCACAGAATTATATGATTAACTTACATTCTTTTATGTGAAAATGCTGACCTCTTGATAGTCACGGAACACCCTGTGATATTATAAATTAATGTGATTGTTTCTTTACTCTTGTTTAAAAATATAAGAAAACATGTCGCTTATGAATTAATAAAAAGGGATTATTAATCTAACCAAACAATTATAATATAATGAAGATATTAAAACTAGATGAATGTAATCTCTTTATAACTAATGTAATGAACTATAAGAAACTGCTTAAATTGGTCTTGTGTGTGTATACTGAGAAGGGCATATTCCTTAGGAATGCAAGTGCCCGGTGGCTCTTTGTTTATCTCTACTCCTGTATGTCATAAATCAGGATGTAACCGTAATCTATATATGACCTCAATATGAACTGCTATGTTTTTTTCTGTTCTCTCTTTGGCTAATGAACAAGCTAGGTAATACAAGAGAGAAAATGTTTTCTTTTAAGGCAGTCTGTCTGAACCCAAATCAGTTAACTGAGTTTGGGGGGGGGCAGTCTCTCAGTCTTTTTAACTCACCAAGAATTAAGGAATTGCTTTTTACTTTTAAATTGGTGTTTTTCCCGTTGTTTTTCGACTTCAGCGTTCACAGTGGTTTAGCGTAACCCATCCCTGGTTTTCAGTCTTGCGCAGGGCCCCCAACACACTCCCACAAGGTGCGTGCGCTGTCAACACTACCTTTGTACAGTGAGAGGAAACCTACATGAATACAGGGAGGCCATGCAAACTCCACCCAGAAGAAGTACCTGCCTGGGTAAGCAATGCCACCTGAATCTCCAGTGTGTCAACCAAACTTCAAAATAATGTTTACTTCAGTTCTGACCGACGCAATAAATATGTGATGTGTCTTGTTTGGCTCTTTTTTTGACATTATAGAGTCTTGGAGGCTTGCCTGAACCGTTTTGTCTTTTTATTGTCAGTCTACTTTGGGAGTGACGCTGAGTAATCAGCTGGCATGAATTGCACTCCCGAGGGTTTTGATTTTCTCTAGGACTCATATCATGACAGATTTTTCTGTGTTTTCTTCTGTACTGCTGCAGAGAAACCTCCAACATGTGTCATGTATTTACTTCTATTTTGCATCAGCATGTGTTGTATATTTGTATTTTAGAATAATTTGCCCTTCAGTGGTCTGTGCATTGCTTGGAATATGAACAGACATAACATAACCATGTATGTCAAACATGCATAAGCCAATTGAGGATCATTCTAGGTCAGCAGAATCTGGCACGATGTTATGGTGAATTTTGTTTTTGAACTTTGCCAGACTCGTTGGGCTTATAGGTCAAAGTTATATATCATGTTTAAGGTTTTTCATGCCCAAAGAATTCAAATGCAACATTTGTTTTTTGTTTCAAGTAAGTTTCAAGTTTTACTTTTACGTCTTTCCAAACACCATTTTGTGGCTTCGAATCAGTGACCTGTGACTCACTAGTGCGGTGGTGTAACCTTTGGCACAACGCACTTGCTGGCCATCTGTGATTACAGTGAATGCGTTCTGCTGAGACTTAGTAAAATGTGTTGCTTTGTTTGACTTTATTGTGCTGATCCTGGGCTTCAATGGTAGACAATGAATGTTGGTTTCAATTTGGGCTAAGGTGATAGGACGGATGGACCTCTGGTTTAGATGTTTTGTCTCGTAACATTCCACCTGCCATCTGGGTCTTTCTAGGTGGCAGTCCATCACAAGGCCCAGTTTGATGAAACATCCACACGCTCATTAGGCCAGTTTAGAGCCACAGCTTTATCTAACACACACTTCCTTCTGTAGGTCTACAGAGATGGAAAGAGAGAAAGTGTTAGGTGACAGCGCCAACCCCTGCTCCAAATATTCAAGCCCGTAAACTGTTTCAATGGTTATATATGGAATAGGCCTGCTAATGTGTTTACAGACTTCAGTGAAATTTGGACTTGCAAGTGTTAGTCAACATGCAACAAGGAGCCACTCTCTAGGTGCCTTGAAACTTCTGTTTCCCTTTCATTAAGTAGATGCATTCCATTGAAAATATTGTCTCCCTTTCCGAGAAAATCTATTATGATTTGTTGATTTTTTTTCATTTTTATGCTCAGGGCAATCGATTCTGTGGTTATTTTGTACACTTTAGTAGAACCTTAATAGTAACCTTTAACACAAGGACCTCACGGGTGAGCTGCGTGTGATGTCAACAAAGTGACAAAAGGAACGTTGGTAACATGCATCCCATAATTGTCCAAGACTAGATAAACCTCTAGCAAATGCAGCTGTGATGTGTTAATGTTCACAGAATATGTTTTTGGCTCCAAGACTTTGGCTTGTGGTGTGTGTGGAAGCTTTGACTACAAGTGCTATCTGACTTCCTGGTTATGACTTTGGCCCGACTACACTTATCTGCCGGTCATTTCTCATAAAGAAGTTGCTGTTTCTCTCTCTCTAAGACAGCATAAGAACACATTTGTCACATACTAGCTGCATGCCAAAAAGCAGACAAATGCCTCAAACAGTGTATGCTCGGCTTCTGGGTGTAACACGTCTTATGCGTTCTCTTATATTCTGTCTTAATACGTTGATAATACACTACAGCAGTTAATAACAGAGCCAAATGAGTTTCCCAACATTCATACTTCATAATGATAAAAAGAAAGAGAGAAAGAGCATTCACTTGTTTTGTAATTGATGGTTGTGCACACTTTGAGAGGAATCTGGTACAATAAAAATCCTTTACTTAAACCTGGGACTAAGTTGAGTGTCATTGTGCATGACCCTAACCATAACCCTAACCCTAACCCTAATTGTTAAATTGGGTAATTCTCCCTAAAGGCCTCAATTGAAATAGTAATTGGGGAGTTAATTAGGACCTGTGAGTATGGGAAATGGATGATTGACTCATGTGAGAATTTGGGTGAAACTAATTGATCCATGTGAGAATGTGGACAATTACCAGGTTCTCATGTGAGAATTCAGTTAAGTGTTAAGTGTTGTGAATAGGTTTTAATATTGGGCAATAACCGGAATTAAATTAAAATAAAAGCTTTTTACTAAGACTGGTGAACCAGAGCATATCTGGGCATATTTATAGGCCCAGATCCCCTACCCTAAGCCTAACCCTAACCCCAACCCTTGTGGTTACAATGTATATATATATAGCAAGGCAGAAGCCAACAATAAGATTGGGCTAGCAGGGCACACTTACTTACACAAGGCCAAATTACAGCCTCCAATACACTAGCAGGGCACACTTACTTACACAAGGCCAAATTACAGCCTCCAATACACCTAACACGCATGTCCTTGGGGAGAAAAAACCACAGAGACACAGCATTGAGCAAACTGTGCACAGCGTGTGTCCGGCTCGGGATTCAAACCCCGGACCTCAAACTGGGAGGTAAAGGCACAAACACCTCAAAGAAGTGCAGGCTGCTTTTGTTAGATGGGACAACCAAAGTGCCTAATGGGTAACAAGGGGGTCAACAGAGAGTTAAAGTTTTCTGTCTTTCTGTCTTCTCTTATGAAAGGTGTTGCCTGCCCTGAGGTTTATGTACTCCCTTTACTAGCAGAGCTACTTATTGTTGCCTAAGGCAAACCTACTGCACACACCGAGATCCTGACAAAGTTTAAAATGCCTCACTATTTCTGGATGCCATTTTAGACTATCTTCTTAAAGCACAAGGAAAATATGTTAAGGAGAAGTGGTCACTCAAACAAGCATACCTTATTACAAATTTTGTGAATTTCCCATCGGGATTAATAAAGTATCTATCTATCTATCTATCTATCTATCTATCTATCTATCTATCTATCTATCTATCTATCTATCTATCTATCTATCTATCTATCTATCTATCTAAAAAACAACATCATGATTTGAAGGTCCTGAAAGGCTCAAAAGCAATAATCTGAATATTTCCTGTGGTGAAAAATGTATTTGTAAACAGCTTCCAACTGTACTCGTATACAGTATTCTTGTTGAAGGGTTTGTTTTTGGGCTTGGATAAAGGCTTAAGCCAAATAATAATCATAATAATAATAATAATCATCTTCTTTTGTCTGCCCCCATTAGGGGTTGCCACAGTAGATCATCTTCTTCCATATCTTCCTGTCCTCTATATCTTGTTCTGTTACACCCAGCACCTGCATGTCCACATCCATAAACCTTCTTTTAGGCCTTCCTCTTCTCCTTTTGCCTGGCAACGCCATCCCTAGCATCCTTCTCCTAATATACCCAGCATCTCTCCTCTATATATATATAAAACTAAATGTATGTGTGTGTGTGTGTATGTATGTTCCAGCATCACATCCGAATGGCTGGAGCGATTTTCATGAAACTTGGTACACGTTTCTCGTTGGTCAACTCAAAATACTGTAGGGTGAAATCAACCCTAACTCACCCCCTTCTGGGTAGGGTGGGGGTTATCATCCATGCCAGCATTTTTATGTTTGAGCACCACCGCGGCGCCCCTGTTGCTTTTGAAATGAAATAAAGTTGGCTGGGTTGACATTCCAACTATTTTTGGGACTCATGCTGTCTGTGTGACTCGAGCCGTCATATATATATATACAGTCATATGAAAACGTTTGGGAACCCCTCTTAATTGTTTGGATTTTTGTTTATCATTGGCTGAGCTTTCAAAGTAGCAACTACCTTTTAATATATGACATGCCTTATGGAAACAGTAGTAGTTCAGCAGTGACATTAAGTTTATTAGATTAACAGAAAATATGCAATATGCATCATAACAAAATTAGACAGGTGCATAAATGTTGGCAGCCCAACAGAGATATGACATCAATACTTAATTGAGCCTCCTTTTGCAAATCTAACAGCCTCTAGATGCCTCCTATAGCTTTGATGAGTGTCTGGATTCTGGATGGAGGTATTTTTGACCATTCTTCCATACAACATCTCTCCAGTTCAGTTAAATTTGATGGCTGCCGAACATGGACAGCCTGCTTCAAATCATCCCATAGACTTTCGATGATATTCAAGTCAGGGGACTGTGACAGCCATTCCAGAACATTGTACTTCTCCCTCTGCATGAATCCCTTTGTAGATTTAGAACTGTGTTTTGGGTGATTGTCTTGTTGGAATATCCAACCCCTGCGTAACTTCAACTTTGTGACTGATGCTTGAACATTATCCTGAAAAATTTGTTGATATTGGGTTGAATTCATCCGACCCTCGACTAAATACCCTCGACCCTAACTAAATACTGCTTCACTAAAAATCTTTGTTCGGAAAACACCCCAGTACTCAGATGTTCCTAGGAAATGAAAGACATACCACTGTTATCTTTTTTGTTGAAAGTAGAGTAAATTATTATGCAGGCTGAGAGTGGTTCCCAAACCTTTTCATAAGACTGTATATGTATTTATTTCATGCGGTCCTGTAAAAAAGCCCAATTTCTCCCTGGGGACATCTATCTACAGTGCATCACTTTTTCCACATTTTGTTATGTTACAGCCTTATTCCAAAATGGATTAAATTCATTTTTTTCCTTAGAATTCTACACACAACACCCCATAATGACAACGTGAAAAAAGTTTACTTGAGGTTTTTGCAAATTTATTAAAAATAAAAAAACTGAGAAATCCCATGTACATAAGTATTCACAGCCTTTGCTCAATACTTTGTCGATGCACCTTTGGCAGCAATTCCATCCTCAAGTCTTTTTGAATATGATGCCACAAGCTTGGCACACCTATCCTTGGCCAGTTTCGCCCATTCCTCTTTGCAGCACCTCTCAAGCTCCATCAGGTTGGATGGGAAGCATCGGTGCACAGCCATTTTAAGATCTCTCCAGAGATGTTCAATCGGGTTCAAGTCTGGGCTCTGGCTGGGCCACTCAAGGACATTCACAGAGTTGTCCTGAAGCCACTCCTTTGATATCTTGGCTGTGTGCTTAGGGTCGTTGTCCTGCTGAAAGATGAACCGTCGCCCCAGTCTGAGGTCAAGAGAGCTCTGGAGCAGGTTTTCATCCAGGATGTCTCTGTACATTGCTGCAGTCATCTTTCCCTTTATCCTGACTAGTCTGCCAGTTCCTGCCGCTGAAAAACATCCCCACAGCATGATGCTGCCACCACCATGCTTCACTGTAGGGATGGTATTGGCCTGGTGATGAGCGGTGCCTGGTTTCCTCCAAATGTGACGCCTGGCATTCACACCAAAGAATTCAATCTTTGTCTCATCAAACCAGAGAATTTTCTTTCTCATGGTCAGAGTCCTTCAGGTGCCTTTTGGCAAACTCCAGGTGGGCTGCCATGTGCCTTTTACTAAGGAGTGGCTTCCGTCTGGCCACTCTACCATACAGGCCTGATTGGTGGATTGCTACAGAGATGGTTGTCCTTCTGGAAGGTTTTCCTCTCCCCACAGAGGACCTCTGGAGCTCTAACAGAGTGACCATCGGGTTCTTGGTCACCTCCCTGACTAAGGCCCTTCTCCCCCAATCGCTCAGTTTAGATGGCCGGCCAGCTCTAGGAAGATTCCTGGTGGTTTCGAACTTCTTCTACTTACTGATGATGGAGGCCACTGTGCTCATTGGGACCTTCAAAGCAGCAGAAATATTTCTGTTACCTTCCCCAGATGTGTGCCTCGAGACAATCCTGTCTCGGAGGTCTACAGACAATTCCTTTGACTTCATGCTTGGTTTGTGCTCTGACATGAACTGTCAACTGTGGGACCTTATATAGACAGGTGTGTGCCTTTCCAAATCATGTCCAACCAACTGAATTTACCACAGGTGGACTCCAATTAAGCTGCAGAAACATCTCAAGGATGATCAGGGGAAACAGGATGCACCTGAGATCAATTTTAAGTTTCATGGCAAAGGCTGTGAATACTTATGTAGGCCTACATGTGCTTTCTCAATTGTTTTATTTTTAATAAATTTGCAAAAATCTCAAGTAAACTTTTTTCACGTTGTCATTATGGGGTGTTGTGTGTAGAATTCTGAGGAAAAAAATGAATTAAATCCATTTTGGAATAAGGCTGTAACATAACAAAATGTGGGAAAACTGATGCACTGTGAATACTTTCCGGATGCACTCTATCTATCTATCTATCTATCTATCTATCTATCTATCTATCTATCTATCTATCTATCTATCTATCTATCTATCTATCTAAAGGATTGAGAACCATCCAGCCGGGTGGGACCTCCATCCATGTTGCTCTTCCATATACTGTATGGCCTCCTGGCTGGGCAAGGGCTCACCCTCTGTCTGAAATGCCAGTCAATCCTTTATGTCACTTACAACATATGTACAGATACGTAAATATAGAGAAAATATTTGAATGTATATATGTATGCCTGCGGTGGGTTGGCGCCCTGCCCTGGATTGGTTCCTGCCTTGTGCCCTGTGTTGGCTGGGATTGGCTCCAGCAGACCCCCGTGACCCTGTGTTCGGATTCAGCGGGTTGGAAAATGGATGGATGGATGGATGGATATATGTATACATACATTTATCCCCCATAAATAAATTTAGCTGTTTTACAAAAACTCAAGTAATATAACAAACAATACTAATAGACACTGGTTATATAGGATTTTTGCAAATCAGACAAATTTATGCATACAGTACATGTAGTAGATAACAGAATTCCACACACCATATCTGCTAATTGTATCCTGTGCACAGGCCTCAGTTCCTTTCCACCTCCTACACTCCACTTCTAGTCCTGTGGTGTCACCTACAGCTTCTCTTCTCTTCTCTCTCACTGAGCATGATTGTCTGTGAGAAGACTCATGTGATTCCATTCTTACCCTATTGACAATTACTGCCCTGTCTCCCTTCAGCCATTTTTGCCAAATACTTAAAAAGTGCAGCACCTACAATCAGCCCCCACACTCTTCAGTCTGATTTACACAAAAAACATTTCTACACAAACTGCTCATTCATAAATGATCGTGGGTCTGCTCGGAATATTTCTCCCTCCTTTGTCCTTGTCCTTCTTCAACCTGATTAACTTTTGTTAATTTTTTCCTGAGTTTTCGGTTTAGTTCTACTTCAAAGGAAAAGCACTGTACTGTATTTCTTGTGCAGTGTGTATATTTTCTTTATCATACGCCACTAGAGGGCAGTGAAGCATCGCTTATCCGCCAGCCTTGACCATGCCGTAAGAGCGACTTTTAACGGCGTCTTCTCTAATCCAATGTAAGCGTTTAGAAAAGAATATCAAAAACACAAGCAGGGTGTGCTTATAATGCACAGGGGTCAGTTTTAAAACCCTGGCGCATCTTGATTTTATTCGGAATATGCGTTATCTTAAAATTTCAGATCCACAAAGCTGGAAACAAACTTGGCCGGGCCGCCAGACTACTGAAGTATCCACTAACGCACCCCAACCCCCATGTCGCGGTCAACGTGGACTCGTCGACTAACCTAACTTGCAAGTATTTGAGGATATGGGAGAACAAGTGGAGTACCAGACAGAAAGGAGGAACTTAACAATCTTCCCAGCAGTCGGCAGGGAGGACATCAGTGAGAAATGGCGCTGCTTTTACAAAGCCTTCATTTCCAGGGAACGCACACAACTCAATGATGTCTTTTACGTTTTCTTTAAGGTGTATCGTTTCTTATTTCCTGATATACGCTATATTGATAATGATATACAGTAGAATGCAATTCTATTTGGACGTGTTTAGCGCTGTTCCAGAGTCCTGGGTTCAAATCTCACCCCACTCTCCGCTTGTGTGTACTTTGCACAGCTTTTTTAAAAGGCTCCTGTGTTATCCTACATTTCAAACACGATTGTCTTAAGTGGGTAATCAAATCTTCGATATCTTGGTGAACGTGTGTCTGTGGTGGCATCCGCTCCACTTAAAATAATTAGGCTTCCTTGTGCTAGCTGTTACCTGAAAAATATGATGAGGATAATGATTAAAAGAATGGGGAAAAAAGCAATTAAACTCTATCCGTATCGCCCTTAATGATGAGCTGTTTTACTGGCAATTCATGAAAACAACACTAAAATGACTACTTTATTTAGTTAAATCGTTTTTATTAACTATTCAGAACAGCTGATACTGTGCATTGGCACAATGGCTAGTGCTGCTGACTCCTGGGTTCTAAACTGCGGATAATCGCTTTCTCCGGCTGCTCCTGTCTATCTCTCTCATCTCAAAGATATACTTTTAAATTAACTCGCTACTACAAATTGTGAATGTCGGTGTGGGAATAAAAAATAACCTTCAAATAACAGACAACCCCTTCCAGGTTTGGGTACTGCCTCGTGCCCAGGGCTCTTTCCGGGAACTGCGGGATATGCAGCGAGCAAACAGGAAAGGGGCGGAGTCAATTGCCCTCACTGGGCGTCGCCTTGGCGCTGTGGGGAGGGGAAACAGAGGATAAGGTTAGCGCCAGCGCCACCTCTCACACTGGGGTGGAAGTACATACCTGAGAGGAGGCCGGAGGATGATCCACAGACGTGCATGCATGACAGCAGTGTATTTATATAGGGGGGTTTGGGGCAAAAATTCCCGAAATTGGTCAATAGCTCAGCAGTAGGGTGTAGTTATTGGATATGCCACTACAGTCTGGTTAATCAGTCCGCCAAGTGGCGTCATGCTGAATTGACAGAGTGCGTACTTCGATCATTTACTCTACAATTGTGCAAGCGACTTTTGTGATTTTTTCTATATTCTGTAAGCCTCCAGGGCAGATTTTCAAAAGGCAATGATGATTGTATTTTTTCGCGTTTAAAGACTTGTTCTCTATGAACAGACTGTTAAACTTTCAACATTACAGTGAAGTGCTGAGGTCTACACGGGAAAAGGAACTCCAGGAGAAGTGGTGTACACAAAACTGGATTTAGCACCATGGCAGCGCACCTGCACACACTGCTCTGTCACAGACCAAAATCAACGTGCTGATTGCTTTGTATCCACATATGTGCCAGACGTGCCCACTGTATGGCTGCCTGTGACTTCTTTTTCTTTCCCCAAAATTAAAATTGAGGCTGAAGAGAAGAAGATTTGCTACCATGGAAGAAATTCAGGAGAAAACGCCACAGGCACTCGAGTCACAAGCTTACGTGACAGTGAAGATGACTCCCCTGAGGTGCCCTGCAGCCTCTAAGTGCATTATGTGGTTTAGTCAGGGGTAGGACATTCTGTAAAGAACTGCATGGAGGGGCCGCAGGTTGGTCTATTGTTGTTTTGACACTGTTATCACTCTTTTGTTGTTAATACTCAAAGTATATGGCTGGAATTAAACTTCTGAAAAAATGAAGGGTTCAACTGGCGACATTAAATTTAAAAAATGGTTGAATAACAAGCTGAGAACCTCCAGGAGCAGGTTTGAATACCTCAGTATGAAACCATCAAGGTACCGTTAAATTGGTTTACAAATACTAATTTTACTACTTGAAATGCCTTTTTCATTTATTTTTCATGTACGAATGCACAGCCTTTTCAAACCCGACATTCTGCTCAATAAAGCAAACTCTGCAGCCCAAGTGAACAGGATGGCGGATTTCAGCAGTGCTGATGCAATTTCAGGGGTTTCTCTAATAACCATTAAGCATTTAAATGTGGCTAATTAGGCATAAGCTAAGGGAGTTTACAATAAGCAAGCACACTGGAGTAATGGCTGCTGAAAACAAGGCTGTGCATTTGGTGGAAGAAATAACAGGACAAGGTTCGAGTTGTGGGGCGCCTTCCGGCCAACCCCGTATAATTCTGAGCAATAAATTGAAAGAAAATGCATGTTATGATGCGAAAAACAAGTCGTCCCGACTTCCGTCTTGGGTGGACTGACTAGGATGGTGGGGCCTCTGAGTTTAAGGCATTCTGGGAGGGTCCAGGTGGTGACGTCACATTAATTAATCATCTTTTCTGCACAAAAGGGGAAGAAGAGATGTCTTGGTGGAGAATTACCGTCACTCAGCCATCAAGCTATTTCCCAATGTGCACACTCATGACTAGTCAGATGTGATTAATAACTTAAATATCAGTCATTTCCAGCAGTAGCAGCCATTAGCCACACTAGGGTGTATGTGCATCATCCATCCATCCATTATCCAACCCGCTATATCGTAACTACAGGGTCTGCTGGAGCCAATCCCAGCCAACACAGGGCGCAAGGCAAGAACAAACCCCGGGCAGGGCGCCAGCCCACCGCAGGGCACACACACACACCAAGCACACACTAGGATCACCAATGCACCTAACCTGCACATCTTTGGACTGTGGGAGGAAACCGGAGCACCCGGAGGAAGACAGACAGACACGGGGAGAACGTGCAAACTCCACGCAGGGGGCACCTGAGAAGCAAACCCGGGTCTCCTAACTGCAAGGCAGCAGTGCTACCCACTGCACTGGGTATGTCCAAACTTTTCACTGGTATTGTATATATATATAGTAAAAGAACAGACAGGACCATAATAAAAATGTGGGGTGCCACCCTGGTAACCGCCTATAGCTGAATAATTTAAAACACGCAACCATTGCAGAAATGTCTTCACAGACATTAGTTCATAACAGAACTGACTCAATATGGTGGATCATCCAGTTTTAAGTCCTTCAGGCAGGAAGAGCCGGGACAAGGTGGACGGACACCGGAAGTGACCTCAGTGGACTTCAATGACCAGAACCCATAAGCTGTCCCCTTTGTGTGCACACACGTGACTATATGTATATGTGCATACTTATAGATACAGTATGTATTCTGTATACACACACACTCACACATACACATATCACCCAGTATAAAGACAGTCTTTAAGTCTCATCTTGTTGATAAGAGGCCAGCCTGACTCTGAGAGCTCGACTTCCAGCAGTGCTCTAACTCGCCATTGCTGACGCTGCACAGTTCACAATATTTTCAATTGATGTGGTCTGTCTGATGTTGACTTTATGGCAGCTCTACACACTTTCAGGCTTTTTTTATTATTATTATTCCTTTTCAAGTCCTTCTTTATTGTCACAATGTCAGATATTTGTGGCTGTAATTACTACAAATTGTTGCGCTCAGCATTCCATAATGTCTCCATCGTAGATCTCGCATGTGTAGAGTATGATATAAATTTGGAAAAAAAAAAAACATTTCTTTATTTTTTTTTACATCACCAGGGGATTGGGTTTCATTTCCCGGCACTGCCTGTAGAGCCTGAACATCCTCTTTTTGTGCATGTGGGGTTTACTCAAAGGTACTAAAGATTTCCTCCATTGATCTATTTTGTAAACCCACTTATCCAGGATAAAGTGGAAAGGCAAGGATTGGGCACAGGACTTGAATAAGAATTCACACACACACACACACACACATGCACACACACACACACACGCACACACACACATCAGGGCCCATTTAACACTGTCAGTACACCTAAATCTGCATGTCATAGAAGGAAACTACGCAGACACAGGGAGAACATGCAAGACAAAGACTTGCTGAAAGAGAGAAGAGCTGCCACTGTGCCGTCCCCAGTGTTTCTCCCTCCCTCCCTCCCTCCAGAAAAATGAATGCTAGGCTAACTCACTGACGTCATGAGTGTGAACTTGGCCAAGACTGGTGGCTCATCAATGAAAGTTTCTTGTCTTGCACCTGAGATTCATGGGGTCGACTTGAACCAATGCAACTCTGAACGCGGTCTAGAGTTGTGATAAACAAGAAATAAATCAGTTTACCTGGCATGCTTCTCATCCCCTGTTTCCATACATATGGCTATACATATAAAAGAGAAAAAAAATGTACCTCTTTAAAGGTTTGTGTGTCTTCCAGAAAGTATTATCAGGGTCACCCTAGCTGCCTGTTCCTGTCATCTCCCCCTCTAAACACACTTTTCAACCATATCATTAAGGTGTCTGTTTGTACTCTCCGACTTCCATTACCTTAACACAACATCAGCCAAGTGGAAAACAGTGAGATGCAACTCAAGGATTGCACCAGACTCGGAAGGTCTGTGGTAAAATAGCAACGTCAGACCTTTTCATTTTCTAGCCCAATCTTAGCACACTTTTGAAAATACAACGCATTCCTTAGGCGCTGCATATTCAGGGACACAGATCTGTAAACTTCAAAAGAAGCCTCTTATTGTGCAAGAGTAAAGGAAGAACGTTTGCTTTTCAATTAAATTCAATGCTGCTTAAGTATCTATCTATCTATCTATCTATCTATCTATCTATCTATCTATCTATCTATCTATCTATCTATCTATCTATCTATCTATCTATCTATCTATCTATCTATCTATATAGTGCCTTTCATTTCTATCTATCTATTATATAGTGCCTTTCATATCTATCTATCTATCTATCTATATAGTGCCTTTCATATCTATCTATCTATCTATCTATCTATCTATCTATCTATCTATCTATATAGTGCCTTTCATATCTATCTATCTATCTATCTATCTATCTATCTATCTATCTATCTATCTATCTAGTGCCTTTCATATCTATCTATCTATCTATCTATCTATCTATCTATCTATCTATCTATCTATCTATATAGTGCCTTTCATATCTATCTATCTATTATATAGTGCCTTTCATATCTATCTATCTATCTATCTATCTATCTATCTATCTATCTATCTATCTATCTAGTGCCTTTCATATCTATCTATCTATCTATCTATCTATCTATCTATCTATCTATATAGTGACTTTCATATCTATCTATCTATCTATCTATCTATCTATCTATCTATCTATCTATCTATCTATCTATATAGTGCCTTTCATATCTATCTATCTATTATATAGTGCCTTTCATATCTATCTATCTATCTATCTATCTATCTATCTATCTATCTATCTATCTATCTATCTATCTATCTATCTATATAGTGCCTTTCATATCTATCTATCTATCTATCTATCTATCTATCTATCTATCTATCTATATAGTGCCTTTCATATGTATCTATCTATCTATTATATAGTGCCTTTCATATCTATCTATCTATCTATCTATCTATCTATCTATCTATCTATCTATCTATCTATCTATCTATATAGTGCCTTTCATATCTATCTATCTATCTATCTATCTATCTATCTATCTATCTATCTATCTATCTATCTATATAGTGCCTTTCATATCTATCTATCTATCTATCTATCTATCTATCTATCTATCTATCTATCTATCTATCTATCTATCTATCTATCTAGTGCCTTTCATATCTATCTATCTATCTATCTATCTATCTATCTATCTATCTATCTATCTATCTATCTATATAGTGCCTTTCATATCTATCTATCTATCTATCTATCTATCTATCTATCTATCTATCTATCTATCTATCTATCTATATAGTGCCTTTCATATCTATCTATCTATTATATAGTGCCTTTCATATCTATCTATCTATCTATCTATCTATCTATCTATCTATCTATCTATCTATCTATCTATATAGTGCCTTTCATATCTATCTATCTATCTATCTATCTATCTATCTATCTATCTATCTATCTATCTATCTATCTATCTATATAGTGCCTTTCATATCTATCTATCTATGTATTATATAGTGCCTTTCATATCTATCTATCTATCTATCTATCTATCTATCTATCTATCTATCTATTATATAGTGCCTTTCATATCTATCTATCTATCTATCTATCTATCTATCTATCTATCTATCTATCTATCTATCTATCTATCTATCTATATAGTGCCTTTCATATCTATCTATCTATCTATCTATCTATCTATCTATCTATCTATCTATCTATCTATCTATCTAGTGCCTTTCATATCTATCTATCTATTATATAGTGCCTTTCATATCTATCTATCTATCTATCTATCTATCTATCTATCTATCTATCTATCTATCTATCTATCTATCTATCTATCTATTATATAGTGCCTTTCATATCTATCTATCTATCTATATAGTGCCTTTCATATCTATCTATCTATCTATCTATCTATCTATCTATCTATCTATCTAGTGCCTTTCATATCTATCTATCTATTATATAGTGCCTTTCATATCTATCTATCTATCTATCTATCTATCTATCTATCTATCTATCTATCTATCTATATAGTGCCTTTCATATCTATCTATCTATCTATCTATCTATCTATCTATCTATCTATCTATCTATCTATCTATCTATTATATAGTGCCTTTCATATCTATCTATCTATCTATATAGTGCCTTTCATATCTATCTATCTATCTATCTATCTATCTATCTATCTATCTATCTATCTATCTATCTATCTATCTATCTATCTAGTGCCTTTCATATCTATCTATCTATTATATAGTGCCTTTCATATCTATCTATCTATCTATCTATCTATCTATCTATCTATCTATCTATCTATCTATCTATCTATTATATAGTGCCTTTCATATCTATCTATCTATCTATCTATCTATCTATCTATCTATCTATCTATCTATCTATTATAAAGTGCCTTTCATATCTATCTATCTATCTATCTATCTATCTATCTATCTATCTATCTATCTATCTATCTATCTATCTATCTATCTATTCACTTTTTTGTATCCACCCATTCCATTTTCCTTTCTGTCCAGTTGTAGCTCCGCTCCTCTCTCCTGCCTCCAGAGTTCAGTGATGAGTCCACTTAAGGTGAAGGGGCTGGCAGGGCGCCATTTACAGCTTCCCCTATGGCACCAACGATGCTGGCGCCAGCCCTCATGGCATTGTCGTTGTATTCATTGTAGGACCTGATCTCGTGTGGCGCAGTGGTTGAGGTTTAGGACTTTAAACCCTGATATGCTATGCGTTCAAATCTCGTTAGTGGTACTGTGTGACCACTTCACCTGCTTGTTCTCCATTTGAATTAAATACAACGAAAAATTAAGAAATGTAAGCAATTGACCTCAGGTGTTGTAAGTCAACTTGGATGAAGGCGTCAGCCAAAGAAGTAAATGGATTCGGCCGTTACGTACTCCTTAAACATCGCCGTTATCGGAGTGCGATCAGCTAAACGAGCAGCACACCCTGAACTTTTCCAGTGCTCGTCTCATGCCAAAAGGAGCTGCCGCCAGTAGCGTCGGGCTGCGAATGACTAACTGTGGATTTGAACTTATTACATAAACGCCACCGCCAGCTCCAAAACAGCACTGGGTGGGGGGCGGCAGACCGTTATCTGGCCCGGCCGGCCTCCTGTTCATCATTGTGTTTACCGCATTTTTTTTTTCTTCCTATTTAGTGGCTGAGGCAGGAGCGCCGGGGAGCAAGTCGAGCCCCCCAGCTTTCCAAAAGGCGGCCCGTCTCCAAATTCCCTAAAGTCGGGGCCAGCGAATAGGGTAACAAATCAGGAATTTCCTTCTGCCACTCCTGCAGCAGAGCAAGCGAAGCAGCACTCCCAGTTGCAAACTCCCATTTCCGCCCCCAAAAGGCAGAAGTGGGTTGCATTTTCTTTGCTTGCTCGTGCTTTTTTTTTTTTTAATTTCCTATTTTTGTCTGTTTTGGGAAATAAAATCTTTGTTTTTAATAGCGTGAATTGTGTTCCCAAAAACACGTGACGGAATAGCGTAACTTCACAGCGATTCCCTCAGAAAGCCCCCTAAACGTGATGTGTGTGTCGAATCGGATCGGAGAAAGTTTATGATTTCTTCTGGACGAATGCATCTTGTTTGGCGAAGCGAGCAGGCAGAGCACAGACACGCCAACTGGAAGAGATTATAAAAAAAAGTCTGGATTCCGCCGCTACCGCGCCTCCTGAAAGGGACGACGGCCCGCAAATTGGCTTTCTTCTTTTCTTCTCTTCTGTTTCTTTCTTCTACTGGGATGACCGGATGGTTTACAGTATCTGCATCTCGACTCTCCGGATTAGCCCTGACCTCCATGGGAATATACTAAGTCTGCCCCGTCGGGATCGGCTAACTTTCTCCCGGAGTTTGTTCTCTTTTTTGAAGGGATGACCAAGGAAAGGAGCGAGTGGGATGGGGTCTCCTGCTGGACGACTAAAAAGAAGCCGAGCTGGGAAGTTCTGCTGTTACTCGTGTTGCTGCTCTGCCAAAGCTGTGCCCAGGAACTGAACCCCAAAGGCAGGAACGTGTGCAGGGCGCAGGGGTAAGCGAGCGCACTTTACGGGGTTTCTCGTCGAACTATTGCTTGCCATTCTCGGAAGGGGTCTCTGCATATGAAGTTGGTTCTTTCTGCTTTGAAAAGCTTTCTAATAAATGAAGAAAAAAAATCTTTAATGTATGGTATAGGCTACCGCAGGATACTTAGAGAAATAGAAACCCTGAACTTAACCATGTAGTCATGGTCATTTAACCTTAAGGAGCCTGGTATGCATCCAAATAAATAAAAGGTTCTTTCTGAAAGCTTCATGTGGATGGGGCTTTTTGGAACCAAAAATGGTTTCCTTATGGCATCGCTCTGAAGAACCGTCTTTATTTTTAGGAGTGTACTGTATATAGCGCCTTACGGGGCTTAGTAGTCAATAAGTCAAGGGTAGGTGCCATTTGACTACTTTAATGCAGCAACTACAGACTAAAAACATTTGCCTTTAACAAAACACAGCTGTAATACATTTGAAGCGAAACCGCACTTACGTGAATACCTACACTGTACTTACAAAAAATAAATAAATAAGTAAATGCAAATTAAACGTCTGAAGTCTTCCGAGTCTTCCAAGTAGAGCGCAACTAGCGACTAGGTGTCTCTCAGAAGCCCCGATCCAGACCCCCCTCCCAACCACCCGGCCCAGGTGCAAGACTGCTAACTTGTGGGGTCGCGGAGCCGAAATCCCCGCGAAATGCTTGGCCCAGCTGGATCCCGTTACACGTGGCGGGCCGCGCCGCTTTTCGGGGGGTCACAGGCGGTGTCCAGATGTTGACAGCTGGACGGTCTGTCACTGTAACCTCCACGAGGGGGCGCAATGTCACGCCGTGCCACGCCACGTCCCACAACACGAAATGGGAAGCGGGTCTGGTGAACGCCATCCATCCGTCCGCGCCATCCACTCAGAAATAACGGATCTGTTATTGGGTGTGCGTGGTTCCTCGTTAGGGCCTTTAATTTCGGAAAGGGTTCTTTGTATATGAAGTTGTTTTTTGGCCTTTCATTTTCCTAATATGTACACAAACCTGAACTCTTTCATGTCTATAAGGCTACTTGCAGGATACAACAGATAAAGATAATTCGAACTTAACCTGTCTGATTGTATGCAGCAGGAGCCCGTATAAAATTCTGGAGCCCATTGATATTTCAAAACATTTGTTATCATTTTTTCATGGTTATTTATGAAGCCTGATGCAAATCTAAATAAACAAAGGTTTTTTTCTGAAACCCTCATGGCTCCCCTATCCAGTATTCTGGTTCAAGTCTCACACTCTAACAGCTAATGGCACTTTACTCGATGGTGTGGCTTCTTGTCGAGCCATTGATGCGATGTACTTACTGCTGGAACTCAAGAGTCAACTTCATTAAGAAACCACAAGGCTATCCGCCAGCAGCTGGCAGCTTTACATACCGCGTGTGTTATCTGGACAATGCCTGGCTGTGCATGTGTGTGTGTGTGTCCAAAAATAGGAGCTCAAGGAACAATAAGGAGCAGCTGATTTGCCAAATGGAAAAAGCCAAAACAATAACTCATAGTTTTATCAAAAACTGTGCACTGCCTTGTGGGATGTGACCTTCATTCAGTCAACATGTGCGCACAGTTTTGCAGTCGTTTTCAGTTTAAAGCTAAATAAATAAGAATGACATACTTTTGCTAGGAATCCCACTTCATCAAGGTACTCCTTTATAAAGAGTGCAGCAAACACTTGTGTGTTTTGTTCAATTTACATTATTAGTTTAAGAGTAGAACTGGGCTGATTTTATTGTTATGAAAGGTGCTATTTAAATAGAGATTAAGACAGATTAGATATGGGTTTATAGGGCCATTATTGTCACCTGCCAACACATTGCCACTCTCTGGCTCCATATTACTGAGTGTTATGACTTTCCTTGAAATGTCTTCTTTCATACTTGAAATAACTACCTGACCTAAAGGATTCTGTCTACTTTATCTGAAATAACTGTGCCACCTGAAAACTTTACCATACATACTGTAACTGTGCCACCTCAAAACATATGTTCTGTTTATCCACCTTAATTAAAGGATAGGGTCTGTATATGTATGAGTACATCCAGTAGCTCTGTCTCTGTCACTCAAACTGATGGCACATCACAAACATTAACACTACTATTATGAATTCATACTAAATGACACATAACAGAGACATATGCATTGCATTTATCATTCCAACAGACGGTTTATCACAAGCATTTGTAGTAATAAAATGCATTGCGTTTGCCAATCCAACAGATGGTGCATCACAAACATTAACACTGCTTTTATGAATCCCATATCAAATGGTGTACAACAGAGACAAGTGCATTGTGTTTGTCATTCCAATACATGTTGCATCTGTTGGAATGACTGATGCAATGAACTTTATTACTACAAGCATTACAACATACATTCTAACAGATGGTGCCCTGCAAACATTAATACTGAGGACCATGTTTATTACTTAGATTTCAATCCATTTTAGACATGTCTGGAATAACTGTTACCTTAAAACTTCTGTATTCCTTACCTTAAATAACTATGCTGCCTCAAACTTTCTGCCTTCTTTATCTAAAATAACTATGCTAGATCAAAATTTCTTATTTATCCACCTTAATAAAAGGACAATGTCTGTGTATCTATGTGTCCATCCAGTTGCTGTGTCTCTATCAGTCCAACAGATGGTGCACAAACATTTGTAGTAATAAAATGCATTGCATTTGTCATTTCAACACATGGTGCATAACAAACATTAACATTGCTTTTACTGATTCCATACCAAAT
Source organism: Erpetoichthys calabaricus (assembly GCF_900747795.2). Lineage (NCBI taxonomy): Eukaryota > Metazoa > Chordata > Cladistia > Polypteriformes > Polypteridae > Erpetoichthys > Erpetoichthys calabaricus. The sequence goes on along the minus strand of NC_041411.2, from coordinate 43,919,730 downwards.
TGCAGGCATTACGTTTGTCATTCCAATAGAGGGTGCATCATAAGCAAATGTATTATTATTTTAATTATTATTTGCAGTAATGCATTTTGTTTCTACAAATGTTTGTGATATGCAGTCTATTGGAATGACATATGCAATGCATTTTATCACCACATGCATTACAAAATTCATTCCAACAGATGGTGCATTGCAAGCGTTAACACTAAAGTCCTCATTGAATAATTAGATTTCAACCCATCTTAGACAGGTGGCACAGCTAATCTGAAATGACTATGTTATCTCAAAACCTCTGCCTTCTTTATCAGAAATAACTACGCTACCTGAAAACTTCTGTCTAATTTATCCACCTTAATAAAAGAACAAGTATCTGTTTCTGTGTATCTATGTGTTCATCTAGTGGCTATGTCTCTGTTATTCCAACAGATGGTGTATCACAAACATTTGTAGTAAAAATGCATTGCATATGTCATTCCAACAGTGGGTGCATCATAAACAGTTTTTTTATGATTACAATTGTTTGTGATGTGCCATCTGTTGGAATGACAGATGCAATGCATTTTATTGCTGCATGTATTAAAAAATACATTCCAATAGATGGTACACTGCAAATATTAACACTGAAATCCATGATGCTTACTTAGATTTCAGCCATTCTTAGACTGGTGGCACAGCTAGTCTGAAATAACCAGTGTGGTCTGCAGGGGGCACACTAGCTCCCCAAGGCATTTATCCAGCTGTTAGTTTCCCACCTGCACCTCACAGTCACAAAGCACAATAATAATGCAAACAGCAATTCTTCTTCTTCTTCTTGTTCCTTTTCTTGTTGTTGTTGTTGTTGTTGTTGTTGTTGTTCTTCTTCTTCTTCTTCTTCTTCTTCTTCTTCTTCTTCTTCTTCTTCTTCTTCTTCTTCTTCTTCTTCTTCTTCTTCTTCTCTCTCTCTCTGTCTTTGCTTCCACCTCCACTCCTCCTCCAGAAAGCTTTGTCCTCCACTTCCCGGCTCTGGCTCCCAGAGCAGTGGCAGCAGGCTGCTTTCATCCTGAACCCGGGAGTACTTCCAGTTGGCCGTTAGGGTGTTAGCACTTCCAGATGATCCCTACAGTATTCCTGCAGCACCTATGGAATCCAACAGGGCTGTGCCGAACTCCAACTCCCATGAATCCCTGTGGGATTCCAAGGCACCGCTGCAACCCAGGGGGCTGCCATCAAGTGCTCCAGGGGAGATAATGCCCTGTGTTTATCCTCTCCCCTGCTCCTTCCACCATGGAGGCATCCTGGCCGGGTAAGGGCACCAGATGCCCACCACACCATATTACCTCAAAGCTTCTGTTTTCCTTACCTTAATTAACTACGATACCTCAAAACTACTGTATGTCTTTTGTTAGCTCGTCACTTCTGTCTTCCTTAGCCAAAAAAACTCAGAAAATATACAAATTGCTTTATAAGCCAACTTCTCACTTACACATAAAATGGAAAGGAGTTCATATTTCAGAAGATGCTGAATACAGCGCAGTTGCACAGTATGGCATCTCTTCATTTACATATACAGTTGGAGCTTGACATGATTTGCTTTTATTTAGAGTGACACTCACCAGTTGGCCCAGTAAAGAGTTGTGAAGATTGTAGAGCTTGAGTAGAGCACCTTTAACCTTCCAAAAATCTCAAAATGAATCTGTCTGTAACAAACTGAATAACAAACTCTATAGTATACATTTCTGCGGTGGGTTGGCACCCTGCCTGGGATTGGTTCCTGCCTTGTGCCCTGTGTTGGCTGGGATTGGCTCCAGCAGAACCCCGTGACCCTGTGTTCAGATTCAGTGGGTTGGAAAATGGATGGATGGATGGATATTATACATTTTAGTTATGGAGAGAAGCAATGAAAGATACAGGATTTAAGATTGGTGGAAAGAAGTCAGATTATATGTGGTTTAAAGAAGAACTTTGAGAAAAGAGCATTCAGTTAGGGTCTGAGAGATTAAAAAGGGTAAATGAATTTAAACACCTTGGTTCCCATGTGACAGCATATGGTGTGTTAGATAGCGAGGTGCACCACAGAACCGGGGCAGGTTGGAACAACAGGAAACAGCTGTCTGGTGTGTTGTGTCATAAAATGGCTAACCTTTACAATCAAAGGATGATGCTCTAAGACGGTAGTCAGACCAGCGTTGACCCATGGAGCTGAAACATGGCCGCTGAAGAAGGACCAAACAGGAAAAGCTAGAAGTAGCTGAGATGAGGACATTGAGGTGGATGTGCGAAGTGACAAAAATGGATCCAAACAAAAATGAGAGGATAAAGATAACAACAAAAGTTGTAGAAGTCTAAAAGAAGATGCAAGAGAAATGGCTGCAATGGTATGACTATGTTATGAGAAGAAATGTCAACTATGTAGACAAGAGAGTGATGAGATTGGATCTTGAGGGAAGGAGAAGAAAGGGAAGACCGAAATAGAGGAATATAATTGAAGATCTGTGGAAGAACAGGTTAAATGAGAATGAGTATTAAGATTGCAGAGTAAGGAGAAGTCTAATCAAATATAGTAACCTTCATATACTATAAAAATGGGAAAGGCTAAGGAAGAAGAAGATGAACAAGAAGAGGTTATGGTGGTTACGCTGGTAGTGCTGCTGCCTCACAACCTCCAAGTTCTAATTCCAGGCCAATGCTCACAGACACAGTGGCCCTCTAGTTAAGACTGGTAACTTTTAATGTGATTGCCTTGTGGGTCATGGGGGGGCCAATGCCAATACTGTAAAGAAAGTCAAGTCAAGTGACTTTATTAGCACAACTTTGAACATAGAATATTGAGATGAATCTAACATTAGAACAGTTTTGACAAGAACAGCCCATCAACAACATCAAGCCAAGTTCTGAAGGTCCACAAAGAATAATCTCACACTACTTGGTATCTAATACCATGTGTCTATTGTTCTCAGTGTCAATCTACCCCCCCTTAGCAAATTTCTACCCGTGTCCATGTTTATGTTTAAGATGTGGGAAGAAGTAGGAGTAGCTGGAGAAGGACTAAGCAGACACGGGGAACATGTAACATGGATGGGATTTAAGTTCAGGACTCCAAAGTAATGTCTCAAACTTGTTTATGTCACTGGTGAATCTTCCTATGAAGTCAGTAGACAGATTGGGAGAGCATGGGTGGGGGATCATGAGGTCATTGGAAAGGGGTGTGGCGCTCCCGATGTCCCTGCAAAAGGACGAAGGTCCAAGTCTTTACAGTCCTGAGTTTCCTGTTTTGCTATATGGTTGTGAGACATGGATGCCACCCAGTGACCTGAGATGAAGACTGGACTCCTTTGGTACTGTGTCTCTCTGGAGAATCCTTGGGTACCACTCATGGATTCCTGCATGAGGCACATTACCTGCATTGTCCCGGCACTACGGCCATGTGGCCCTGAGGATGATCCGGCTCGCAGGATCCTCACTGTTGAGGACCCCAGCAGCTGTACCGTGACAAGGGGATGTCTACATAACACCTGACTGCGGAAGATAGATGGTCATTTCCCTTGACTGGACCGCGGGTCTGTCTGGGGGGGTTGCAACACATGGTGGGTGCGGCAACAAACATGCTGTACCAGTGCATGCTCCCCAACCTGACCTGACCGGAAAGTTGTAAGGCACCAGCACTAACCACCTACTGCCACCCTGTATGCTAGTCAGTCAACACTCGTCTGGATTCAACAGTTAGTGGCTGTAAACCCATTCTTCTACACATTGAATACATACTGTAAATAAGAATAGATAAGAAATCT